>NW_006159579.1:8528804-8533365 GCF_000334495.1 Tupaia belangeri chinensis | reverse complement strand
AAGGCTACTTTCTACCTCCACTTGGGGAAAAAAGCAGCAGTCATTTAATGAGAGAGAGAAGTGAGAGAGAGAAGTACTCGACCACTTGCATTTCTTTAAATCTTGCTCCAAATCAGTGGTTCTCAAAATGTGATCCCTGGACCAGTAGCATCAGCATCACCTGGGAACTTGAGAGAAATTCAAATCCTTGGGCCCCAGATGGAACCCAGCAATCTATGGTTTAATGAGCCCTTCAGGTGATTTTGATTTATGCTAACGTTTGCGAAGCACTGCTCTAAATATGTTACTTCTTTACATATTAAAAAAACACGGCAGCTCATGTAAGTCCATCTCATTCAAATCAAGAGTTATAAAAAGTACAATTGGCTGGACAGTCTCTCAGAAACCTCTGGGAAAGCACCCCCTAGAGGCATCATTGTAGAGAGGGCAATGATCCTTCTTTATGCCCCAGTCCTGTGGTAACAGCCCTGCCTGCACCTTAGCATCACCTGGGAATTAAAACTGCATATGATGCTTGGGCCCTACCCTCAGAGGTTCTGCTTTAATTTGTCTGGGGTGGGGCTTGGGCATCAAGCTTTTAAAAGCTCCTCTGGTGATTCTAATAAACTGAGAACTATCACTCTCTGTAATTATATGTCTGTTCAATGTCTGCCTGTCCTAAAGGGATGGAAGCGGCACAAAGGCAGGGATTGTAAATACATGTCAAATAAAAAAATGAATGAACATGGGCTGGTTAGGTAGCATGGTAGTTAAGGCAGTTGGATCCCACATGGCTGACTGCACAGTTCGAGTCCCAGACCTGGCAGCTTGAGAAGCACAACAGCTGCGTATGGGTGTGTGCCCTGAAAATCTTAAGAGGAGGAGAGGGGATTATGGCATGGCCATCCTCCCTGGGGGGGGAGGGAATTTCTCATTTTTTCTCTTTCTCTATCTCGTCCTGTCTCTCACTCTCTAGCAAGTGCACATACTCTATAGGAAATTAAAAAAAAAAAAAGCCCAAATTGAATGGGAGTATAGGCATCTTTTTGCAAAACTGATTTAATTTCCTTTGGAAGTACACCCAAAAGTGAGGTCGCTGGATCATATGGTAGTTGTATTGTAAGTTTTTTTTTTTTTAATGAGATAGTAAAAGAATCTTATGATTGAAGAAAATAATAGTTTTCTGTAATGGTTATATTAATATTCATAATAGTCAAAATATAGAAACAACCTAAATGGCTATCAAGACATAGACAAATGGATAAAGAAGTGGATTGTGTTTCAGCCTTTACAAAAAGGCCATCTTGTCATTTGCAGCATTGCGAATGAGCCCGAAGGATATTATGTTAAGTAAAATGAGCCGGACACAGAAAGACACATATGTATGATTTCACTTATATGTGGAATCTAAAGTAGTCACACTCCTAGAAGCAGAGAGTAACATGGTGGCTGTCAAGGGCTGAGGGGAGGGAGTAATGGGAGACAGGGGAGATGAAACGACGAGATGTTTCGTTTATACAAGATGAATAAGTTCTCTAGAGCTCATGTATAGCCTGGTGACTAAAATGAACAATACTGTACTGTATATTTGAAATTTGCTGAGAGGGTAGATCTCAAGTGCTCTTACCAGACACGCGCGCGCGCACACACACACACACACAGAAAAGACAATGATAACTAAGTAAGGTGATGGGTATGTTAATTAGCTTGATTATGGTAAGAATTTTATAATGTATACATGTATCAAAGTCCAAGTTGTACACCTTAACTGCACACAATTTTCATTTATTAATTATACCTTAACAAAGCTAAAATAAATGAATGAATGAAGGAGACTACAGGGCCTAGTGAGGAGGTGACTGGATAGGGCCTGCTGGTCTCACCTGGCTCCTGACTGAAGGGAGCTGGCCTGCCTGAAGGAGGAAATGACCCAGATGTGTGAGGGAGGCTGTGAGGCAGGCCAGGGCAGCTCAGAGAAAATCAGTCTGTCGGCTAGTGAACATGGGCTGAGGGAGCTGTGGGCAATGTGGGAGAAGGGCCTCAAATGCCAAGGTCAGTTGGGACTTCTTCCACTGGCTGCCTCTTCTGGGAACCCTTGTTTCTATTTTCTCCCTTCCCCACTGGGAGCTCAGTTTCAGGGTGGAGAATGTTGGGGACAGGGGCAGTTTCACCTCTTGATACCCACCCTGTGCCCTGTTCCAGTCAGGGGCAGAGAGGAAATCCAAGGTTCCTCTAGACTCCAGAGAACATATGGGCCTTGGAAATCATAATAGGAAGAAGCCATCTTCTTCATTAATTGATTAATGTAATTAAAGAAAGATAAGTATGTCGATGCCGACCGCATTAGAGTTAATTTGTACAGGCAATTAGCCACATTCCCTCCTTCATGCTAACAGCCTCAGACGTGCTTGTGCGTGGCAATCCTGAGGGTCATTAGTGGGTGCTTGGTTCAAAGCTGGTCCCTGTGAACCTTGCTCTGGTCACCTCAGTGCCTAAAGAGTGCTTGAGCCCATAGGTGTGGCTCAGATACAAACTGCCATCTTCGGAGGAGTCTCCTAACTGTTCCGATTCTGTTCTCTGGTCTGTCCAGTGGGGATCATCACGCTGCTCTTGAAAGGCACTCGTGAGCATATTCTTTTCAGCCCTGGTGACCCAACTCTGGGCATACCCTGTTCTGTGCCCTTGGCCTAAGATGTTCCTATAAGGCCTCTGGGGACTTTGGGGTCTGGTTCTCACCCTACCTTCCCTCTATCCTGACCCTGTCACTTGTTTTCCTGGAGCTGTGTCTGAGGGTTCTGCATTCATCTCTCTTCTCTCTCCTTTTCACCACACACAAATATACACACTGCTCCTCAGCTAAAGTGCTGACTCCCAGGAAAGCACTAAATCCCTTTTTGCAGCTAGATCCTCCTTGGTCATCCAGATCAAAGCAAGACCCAAGGATCCAGCTGCTGTGGAATGTCTTTGCCAGGACACAGCAGCTCTGAAAGTGACTCCTTCACTTGTCCCCGAATCCCAAGTCAGGTCCCTTTCTAGGGTTTCTAACTCTGTCATCTACCCTGCCTTTGTGTATCCAGCTGGTTCCAAAGAAGCCTCCTGGGAGCTCATGCTCAGCTCACCCACCCACTTTCCTTGTAGACATCCCCTGAGGTGACTTCCTCCTTGCTTCTCCACTCCATACTCTGCCTACTCATCCTGCATCTGACTTGGAGGCCCTGCTCCTCCCATCATCTGCACCCCTTCCTTCAGGAAGGATTCCTGACTGACTATTCTCTTTCCTTTTTCTCATTCTCCACTCCTTGGCTCACTATTCACCCTCTCTTCCTCCCTGAACCATGACCTCCACTTTCAATGGCAGGCTCAAACATACAACCATCTTCTCCATGTTTCCACTGGGAAGTCGGTTTTAAAAATAATTTGCTAGAGGATATGTGCACTTACCAGAGAGAGACAAAGAGACAGAGACAGAGAGAGAGGGAGAAAGCAACCTGTGACCGGTCATAGTAATACTGCAATCCCTTTTCCATTTATCTACCCTATCGGAATCTTAGGCAGGCATGCACACATACCCAGGATGTTTTTTAAGCCACTGGGACTGGGATTCGAACTGTGGTTGACCTGGTGGGATCTGACTCTCTTAACTGCGAGGGCATGGGGCTGGTTCATTGTTCACCACTGATTATAGTAAAGATATGGATTGAATTTTTTATTTTTTCTTTCTTTTTTAATTGCATTGCCTTAATACTTTTTAAAAAAAGTGTCTTAGTTTCTTCCATGAGCAAGAGGGAGGGAAGGACCAAGGGAGGGAGGAAGGGAGGGAGGGAGAAGGAGAGAGAGAGAGAAAGAAGTATATAGAGAGACAGAGACTCTGTCTTTAGCACCCCCCCCCCCCCCACAGCAGAGGATGATACATGATCCACCCTCAACTTCAGCCAACCCTGGATCATGGGCAGGCGTGTGCCCAGAGTACAGAGGGAGGTCTCTGGAAGTGAATTTGGAACCCTCCATGTGGGTCAGCATCACAGGGTGTCATCACCATCTAGCTCTTACTTCAGCACTTTTCTTGAAAATCAACTGACTTACAGGGGTGTAGTTTTGAACAACTTCTATGAATTTCACTTTCCAAATACCTCTCAAATTTGCTCCCCTTTTCCTATTTCTGTTGTCACCTCCCCAGTACGGGTTGCCACCTACCACCTGAATAATTGCAGCAGCCTCCTCCTAGGTGCTCTCACCCTATTCTTGCCCCCCGTAATAGCCAGCTGGATTTTTTTTTTATCATCCCTCTGAAATGCTCAACACCCTTCTCACTGGCCTTAAGGAAAATGCAAACTTTTTGCCATGGCTGCATGTCTACGTTATTTTTCCTCAGTTTCCTTTCCAGTCTCACTATCTGCCACTACAACATCCCTTGATCTCTGTTGTTTTGTTTTGTTTGATATTTTGGAATTCATTTTGTTCTTTCTCATCTCAGGGACTTTACATACCCTGTTCCCTCTGCCTATAAAGATCCTCCTCACAACTTTTCATCTCTGAGTTTCTCATATTTCTCTTTTAGTATTTCTTTCCCAGAGAAATACTC
>NW_006159579.1:8523320-8528773 GCF_000334495.1 Tupaia belangeri chinensis | reverse complement strand
TCCTGCATCTAAATCCAGTCTTTCTTTATTATCTACCTTCCTGTCTTATTCTCTCTCATGCTCTGTATTTGTTAGCCATTGCTGTGTAACAACAGCAATAAGCACAGAAGTACAGTGACATTCCATAGTACATACTTATTTCATTTATTAATTGATGGCTAAGCTCTCAACTATTCTCATCCATCTTCTGGGATTAGCAGGCTAACCTATTGGTATGTTCTCATGGCTTTGGCTGAAGTATAAAAGAATAAGCCTCCCTGGAAAGCAAATTTCAAGTTCCTGCAGATGTCATGACTATTCACATTCCATTGGCCAAAACAATGTCCAAACTGACCAAAGTCCATGGATGGGGGAGACTGCAATGTGGTATGGTATGATACAGACAGAGAAGAAGGATTGGAGCCATTCTATCTATCTTACATTCTTCCTTTGGTCACACTGAATAATTAATAACAATGTATTTATTTATTTATTTTTATCTTGCCAGAGGGTGTATGCCTTCCCCAGAGAGAGAGACAGAGAGAGAAGGGGAGGGAGAAGGCATTCCCCAATAGGGTGTGGTCATGCTACAATTCCTTCTTTTTCATTTTTCCAACCTGTTGGGACTTAGACATGTGTGAACACATGCTCAACATGGCTTTCAAGCTGCTGAGGTTGAGATTTGAACTGTGGTTGGCTACGTGGGATCTGGCACCCTTAACCACTAGGCTATAGGACCGGTCCAACAATGTATGTATGTATGTATGTATGTATTTTTTTTAAAGAGTTGTTTATTTAATATATTCTATAGGGGTCATGTGCTTGCTGGAGAGCACATACACAGACTGAGAGAGAGAGAGAGAGAGAGAGAGAGAGAGAGAGAGAAAGAGAGAAATCACGGTCCAGGACTCAAATTGTGATCGGCGATGTGGAAGTCTAGCGCCTTAATCACCACGCTACCTGCTGGCCCCAACAATATCTTTTTTATTTTATTATTTGTTAGTTGTTTGCCCTCCTGTTTACTACTATGTTCCTCAGTGCCTTGTGTTGTGCTGGGTACATTTTGGGTGATCAATGTGAAGTAATTGAATCAATCAAACAATGAATCAACAAAATGTCATTTCAGCCACTTTTCCTTCTCAAACAGATGGAGACCATAATCTTCAGATTATTGGATTGTAGGAAGGAGGTCATTTAATTCAGGCTTTGAGGATTTGGTAGTTCAAGGTCCAGCTCAAGCTGAAGGTACCATTTTGACCTGGGGGACCTCTAAGGGGCCAGCATGTCTCCTATCCCACTCACCAGGGAGCATGTCCTGTGTTTCTTCTGAAGGTCAGTGACTTGCAGCCAGGCAGCTGGAAGTCAGCATCCCCATGTCCTGTGCAAAACTGACAGCTTGACCTTTATGAAGAGCATCTGCTTGCAAGGCCAACTATGTCTCTGTGGGTCTTGCCTTGTTCTCTTTGCATAGGTTGCAGACATGCAGTGCAGGAGAAAAGGCATCCTCTGCATTATCTGATCTGCCTGTGTAGAGGGCACATGTATAGGACAAGAAATGTCATTACTATAAGATTGCCTTTCAGTATTCTCCTACGGACAGGTATAATCTTGCCAGAAGACACCTCTAGAGTGGGAACTGGAGCCAATGTTGGAGCCAATCTGGGGCTAGGGGCTTAGTTGCCAAAGCCCTCCTCCAAGCCCTGGCTCACCTGAGAACAACCCCTGCTTCCTGTTGGGTACACCAAGAGCTTCTCTGACCCAGTCACCCTGCCTATGACCCCCTCCATCTGAGTGTAAGCATCTCATCTCTGGGCCTTGCATCAACAGTTATTTTTTCTATTTCCTTTGGCTTAAAAATAAACATCAAAGAAACCTTTACTGGAAAAGTAGTGGGAGCCATAACCTGTGTTAGGACTCTTAAAAAATTGTTGCCAGGACCAGCAGATGGCATAATGGTTACGTTGTTAGACTCCGATGTAGTTGACCACAGTTTGAGTCTTGAACTTGGTGGTTTCAAACTCAAGTCTAGCATGTGTGTGTGTGTGTGTGTGTGTGTGTGTGTGTGTGTGCCCAAGATCCCAGGAGAATAGAGGAGGAGGGAATATGATGTAACTATCCCCCTGGGGAGTGATTTCTCGCTTTCTATCTCTCTGTCTCTCTGGTGAGCACATGCACCCTATAGCAAAAATCTCTGTTAAAAAACAAACAAACAAACAAACAAATTGTTGCCAAAGGGTACATGTACTTGCAGAGAAATACAGAGAGACAGAGAAGGAGAGGGAGAAAGAATCCCCCTAATGGGGCATGATCACACCAAAATCCTGCCTCTTCCACTTCTCCATCCTGTTGGCATTTTGGACATGCATGCACATGTAGGTGTGTTTTTCAAGACACCAGGTCTAGGGTTCAAACTACATGATTTGCCATGTGGGATTCAATTCCCTTGACCAGCCGATCACCCTTTTACAAGCCTAATTCAACCCTCCCAATAACCTTAGGAATTAGACAGCATTATTATCCCTATTTTACAGATAAGGAAATGGAGGCTTAGAGAGGTTATATCACCTGTTTGAGGTCACGCTGTTCTTCTTTCCTTCCCACAGGGGCTCACATGTTGGAGTTCAGAACTCTCACCCACACTGGGAACCTGGGCCCCGTTAGTCCTTGGTCTCCTGGGCTTGCTGCCCACTATCTTTGAGGGAGACAAGATGGTTTGGTGTCCAGTTTTCAGATCCCAGGGCTCTTACAGCTACTGGGAAAAGGAGGCAGCCCACCTTCAGGGACTGTTTCTAACAATGAACTTAAACTTACGTATGTCACATAGGTAAAGATCCCAGCAGCCAACAGACTGAATGTGTGCTATGGATCGCTCAGAAATGCCCAGCCACCTCTGTTGCTATAAAACCTATGATTTTAGAGGATGAAAGAAATTCACAATATGAAAGGAAAAAAGTTGTAAGATTAAAAAAAAAAACAAACAAACATCTGAGAGGCAGCCGTTACCATCTGCTGCCTGCACAGCTGCTTCTAGGATGCAGACCAAGCTTTCACTGATCATCCTGGGAGCGGATAAGCCCGAGACTGACATGTGAACCCAACACTTCCCAAGGCTAGGTGCTCTGAGAACCTCCATCTTGAGCTTGTCTTTCGGCCCTCTCTCCCACTACACAACTGCATGTTCTTGACTTAACATAGACAGACTTTAGTAGCTCCATCTGTAAGATGGGACAACAGTGTGTGTGTGTGTGTGTATTATATATATTATATATATAATGAGCCAAAGAGTTCATATACAAAGATCAGCTCCTCCCTTTGAATATAAAGCCAAAACTTTACCTGACATCCATGTCTTTGAATCACATGGGCCTAGCCATTCATTACCCTAATGATAAGTTATAGAAAGAGGTGTATTTTTTTTAAAATATTTTTTTTGAGAGGTGTTTTACTATAGGGCGCGTGCGCTCGCCAGACAGAGAGAGACAGAGAGACAGAAAGCGAGAAATGACCCCCCAGAGGGGATGGCCACACCGCAATCCCTTCTCCTCCATTCTCCTCTATGGGATCTTGGGCATGCACGCACATGCGCCCGGCGTGGGTTTTAAACCACCGGGGCCAGGACACAAACCACGGTCGACTACGTGGGAGTCCAGCGACATAGCCATTATGCCAACTGCTGGTTCCCAAAGAAGTGTATTTTTTATACTTACCATTGAGAGCTTCCAGACTTAGGAAGAGGAAGCCATATAAAGTACGACGTTCATAGTTTTTCTTGCTGGACCTCTCCTGTCTGGAGGGGGATCTTGATGGAGAGCTCACTTGCAGAGCTTCACATAGCAGGTAAGCTCAAACCGGCTAAAGAACACTCTTCTGAACATGAAGTCTTCAAGACACCCAGAGCCAAGGCCTAGCCTCTCAGCCTACTGGGGTCTTAACTTTTGTGACTATAATTAAAATGAACTCAAGCTTCCTTCAGATGGTCTTTGTGTTTCTTTTGCAGGGTCCGGGGGTAGGTACCATGACTATCTATAGGCACAGATGTAAGAGTTGGCTATTGTAGTGAGGATGTCCACACCACAGTGTCTGACCTCCCCGCACAAGTTTTCTGAAATGGCATGATGCTTGGAAGTGCTTCCTCTTTGACAGAGGAAGTGTTTAATGAATACTAGTTATTACCATTAGCACTATTATTATTTCTATCATCATCATTACTAGGGATGGCACAGTGAGGTAGAGATAGCTAACTGATCTGCAAAAAGTCATGCTTTCTTTTTCATAGAACAGAGTTGGTGCTCTAGGATCAGCTGCCCAGACAGAAATTACATCTCCCAGACTGTCTTGCGTCTATGTGAAACTATATGATTAGTTCTCATTAGTGGACTACGAACAAAAATGCTTTGTGTAAATTTTAGGCCAAGGACATAAAGTGGGTCTATTTTCTCCACTCTCTCTTTTTCTACCCCTTGTTTAGAAGCAGAAGGCTCTGAGGTCCTAATAGGGATTCTTAACTTTTATGTGTGTGTCATGTACCATTCTATTATTCATTATTACTTCTACCACCACAGATTAGTTTTCCCTATTTTTTGAATTTCATACAAATGGAATCATACAATATGTACTCTCCTATGTTTAACTTTTACTCAGCATGTTCTTGAGCTTCATCTGCACTGTTGTGTGTATTAAGGTTTTTTTTTTCATTTTGTTACTGTGTACTATTTAATTGTATCGCTATATCACAGTTTGTCCTTTTATTCTCTTATTGATGAGTTGTCCACAGTGTTTGACAATTATGAATCAAAGCATTATCAATATCTGTGTACACATCTTTTTATGGATATATGCACTCCTTTTTTGTGAGATTTTTTTTTTTTTTGCCATAGGGTGTGTGTGCTTGCTGGAGAGATAAAGAGAGACAGAGAAAAAGTGAGAAATTGCTCCTTTCCCCCTCCCAGGAATGAATGGCCATGCTGTAATCCCTTCTCCTCCGTTCTCCTCTCAGGATCTTGGACACATACACACATGTGCCTGGTGTGAGTTTCAAGCCTCTGGATCCAGGACTTGAACCGTGGTTGGTCATGTGGGAGTCCAGTGCCTTAATCATTATGCTACCTGCTGGCCCCATAGTTATTTCTTTTCTTCTTTTATTTTTAGGAGAGATTTTTGCTATAGGGTGTGTGCTCTTGCCAGAGAGACAGAGAGAGACAGAGAGATGGAAAATGAGAAATCACCCTCCAGGGGGAATGGCCATGCAGCAATCCCTTCTTCTCCATTTTCCTCTCATGATTTTGGGCACACACACATGCACCCGGCATGACTTTTAAGCCACTGGGTCCAGGACTCGAATCATAGTCGACTACATGGGAGTCCAGCGACATAACCATTATACCATCTGCTGGTTTCCCCACACTTATTTCTTATGGATAAATACCTAGGAGTAGATTTGCTAGATCAGATAAATATATGTCTTAATTAATTAA
>NW_006159579.1:8497083-8522729 GCF_000334495.1 Tupaia belangeri chinensis | reverse complement strand
AGCATCCATAACCATTTTCACTGCTTTTATGCCCTCCAATATTTCAATCTCTACCATAGAGTGTGGATATATATATATTAGGTGGATACATACAATATCTTTCTCTCGTAGCCTGGCTTGCTTCACTCAGTAATAAATCTTTCATATTTGACCACTTTTTTTTTTTTATCAAATGCCAGGGTCTTGTTGATTTTTATGGTTGAATAGTATTCCATAGAGTGTATGTGCCATACTTTTTCAATCCATTCATCTGTTTGTGGACATTTGGGTTGGTTCTATGTCTTAGTGATCATGAATAACACTGCAATAAACATTGATGTACAAGCACTTTTCTGACTGAGCATTCTCCTGTCCTTTGGGTCAATACCCAGAAGTGGGATTGCTGGATCAAATGGTAGTTCTATTTGCAGATCTTTGAGGGACCTCCATATTGTTTTCCACAGTAGGTTGACCAATTTACATTCCCACCAAGAGTGTAGGAGAGTTTCCCTTTCCCAATGTCTTAATTTATTAGAAACATCTAAATCATTTTCCAAGTGGATGTACTATACACTCTCACCAGCCTTGTGCACAGGTTCCTGTTGCTCACATGTTAGCACCACTCGTATTGTTGGTTCTTTAAGTTTTAGCATAATTTTGTATTGAATTAGACTTGTGGTATGTGCCTGCAAAGTTCATGTAAGTCAGAAGTTATACTGGCAATGTGATCAGAGAGGGAACTGGAAGTAAGGGGAACTGACTGAGTAAAATCTTGGAGGTTGGAAGGAACATGAGATTTTGGAGAGAATGGTGTGATGGGAGGACAAAGAGCAAAGAGCAGAGATGAGATTGCTGAGATAGGCAGAAGACAACTATATAGGGTTTTGAAGGTGAAGGCAAAAAAAGACAAAAAGATTTATCTTTATCATAAGAGTAAAGGGTTTCAGATGGTTTTATGACTGACTTCTACCAAACATTCAAAGAAGAATTAACACTGATCCTTCTTAAACTCATCCAAAAAGTAAAAGTAGAGGGAACACATCTAAACATTTAAATATATCCTCATTTTTATTTTTATTTCTTGAGAGATTTTTGCTACAGGGTGCATCATTTGCCAGAGAGACAGAGATAGAGAGACAGAAAGTGAGAAGTCATCCCACAGGGAGTACGACCACGTCCCAATCCCTTCTCCTCCATTCTCCTCTTGGGATCTTGGGTGTGCATACACGTGCTCCTGGCATGAATTTCAAGCCACTGGGTCCAGACTCGAACTGTGGTTGACTACGTGAGAGTCCAGCATCGTAACTATTATGCCATCTGCTGGTCCCAATATAATCTTATTTTAAAAGGACAAAATCACTTAAATACTAAAGCCAGACAAAGACATCTCAAGAAAAGGAGTCTACAGTATAAAACAATGATGAGAGAAGTTAAAGAAAACACAAATAAATGGAAAGATATATTGCATTTGTAAACTGGAAGAATCAATGTTATTAAAATGTCCATGTTACCCAAAGTGATAGATAGAGTCAATGCAATCAAAATTTCAAAGGCATTTTTCATAGAACAGAAAAATCAGTTCTAAAATTCCCACAGAAACAAAACAAAGACCAAACAAATAAACAACAAACACTCCAAGCTAAAGTAATCTAAAGAAAGAAAAAGAAAAACAAGACAAAAAAGCAAAGTTGGAGGTACCACACTTATTTTCTAATATAGTACAAAGATATACTAATCAAAACAGTATGGTATTGGCATAAAAATAGACATACACACTTCTAGAGCAAAATAGAGCCTAGGAATAATACTAAGTATATATGGTCAATTGATTGTCAACAAAGGCACAAAGAAGACACAATGCAGAATCCATAGTCTTTTCAATAAGTGGTATTTGGAAACTGGATTTCTACATCCAGAATAATGAAACTGAACTCATATTACACAAAAATCAACTAAAATTAGATTAAATACTTGAACATAAGACTGGAAACTATAAAGCTCCTAGAAGAAAATATGGGGGTATGGCAGGAGGCATGGTGGTTAAGAGCGCTGGACTCCCACATGGCTGACTGTGATTTGAATCCCAGACCTGATGGCTTCCTTTCTCACTTTCCCTCTCTCTCTCTCTCACTCTGTGCCTCTCTAGTCAAATTTTAAAAATAAAAAAAAAATAAATAAGTAAAGTTAAATAAAATAATTCTTTTTTTAAAAAGAAAATATAGGGGGAAGCTCTTTGACATTGGTCTTGGCCTTTGGATATTACCCCTAAAGTTCAGGAAGCAAAAGTAAAAATAGACAAGTAGGATTACATCAAACCTAGGAGCTTCTGCATTGCAAAACAATAATAAAGTGAAAAAGGAGCATATGGATTGGGAGAAATTATTCGTGAACTGTATATTTGGTATTGTTTAATATCAAAATATATTAGGAATCCATAAAACTAGACAGCTAAAGAAAAAAAAAACCAAACAGATAACTTGATTAAAAAATGGACAAGGGACCCAAGTAGACATTTATCCAAAGTAGACATACAAATCACCACAGTTATATGAAAAGACACTCAATGACATATTACTTCACAGCTGTTAGAATGGTATAATAAAAGTGACCAAAGACAGCAAGTGCTGACATTTTCCATAAACTTTCGAAGACCCCCTGTAATTAATGCAGCCATTATGGAAAACACTATGGAAATTTCTCAAAACATTAAAAATAGAACTACTATGTGGCTCATCAATCCCTCTTCTGGGTATATAGCCAAAGGAAATAAAATCAGCACCTCATAGAGATACCTGTGTCCTCATTTTATTGCAAGCCTTGTTCACAGTAGCCAAAATATGGATACAACCTAAGTGTCTGTTGATAGATGAACAGATAAAGAAATAGTGTTGCACACCCCCCTCACACACACAGAAATGTTACTCAGCCTTTAAAAAGAAGGAAAGACTGTCTTTTACAATAACATGGATGAACCCAGAGGACATTATTTTAAGTCTGTCTTAATAAGACAGACACAGATTTACATTGCATGATCTCACTTATATGTGGAATCTCATAAAAACCAGATGAATAACAGAAACAGAGAGGTATAGTTACTAGGGGCTGGAGTAGAGAGATTAAAAAGAGGCACGTGCGCTCGCCAGACAGACAGAGAGAGACATAGAGACAGAAAGCAAGAAATCACCCCCCAGGGGGGATGGTCACACCGCAATCCCTTCTCCTCCATTCTCCTCTTGGGATCTTGGGCATGCACGCACACGCGCCTGGTGTGAGTTTTAAGCCACCGGGTCTGGGACGTGAACTGCGGTTGACTACGTGGGAGTCCAGAGACATAGCCATTATGCTAACTGCTGGTTCCTTACAATAGACTATTATATAGAATACTATTCAGACATAAAAAGGAATAAAACACTAATGCATGCTACAATATTTACAAACCTTAAAAACAGTATGGTAAGTGAAAGAAGCCTGTTTCAAAAGACCACATGTCATATGATTCCATTTATGTAAAATGTTCAGAACAGGAAAAGCTGTAGACAAAGGTAGGTTAGTGGTTATAAGGCCTGTGTGTGTGCAAGAGGAGGCTGCTGAGTGGCAGCTAAGGGTGAGGGATTTTTTTTTTTTTGAGTAAAAATATTCTAAAACTGATTGTGATGATACTTGCATAATTGTGAATATACAGAAAGCTATTAACCAAGTGAATGGTGTGATATCTGAATTATATTCTAATAAAGCTAAATACTAATGATGACTACTGAGAGTCAGACAAGTCCTGAACCAGGGTGGAGAATTTCTCTATCTTCTGCTTATTATGAAGCCACCAGTTCCTTAGCAAGGAGCACTGGGCTATTAAACCTGAAACATTTTGTGTATTTTATATTCATGTTGGGAAAAACCATGTTGTACATTGTAAAGATATACAGTGATTAAATATAAATAAAACAACAACAACAAAATAATAGTCTAAGTAAACAGGTGGTGGACTGCATGGAGAATTAATCTAGGAGAGTATCAATACTTCAGATCCCATTACTGCCCATAGAAGGTGCTGGATTAAAAAACCCCTTTGGGCATTGTTATAAATAAACATTTCACAAAGCTTTTTTTTTTTTTTCCTTGAGAATAGTAGCTCTGTGGGATATTAATAGGGGTTCCAAGGCAAATAGTTTCTGTGGTTAAAAAGTGATTAAATAGAGGTAACACCTTTTTTTTTTCTTCCTTGCAGGACTGTTATGTGCAGAACACCTATGTTCCCTCCAATTCATATGTTGAAATCTTAACTCTCAATGCCATGGCATTGGAAGGTTTGGCCTTTGGGAGGTGATGAGGTCACAAGGTTGGAACCCACATGAATGGGATTAGTCACCTCTGGCCCTCCTACCATGTGAGGATACAACCAGAAGTTGGCAGTCTACAATCTACAAGAGGGCTCTCACTGGAACCTGACCATGCTGGCATCCTGAGTTCAGCCTTCGACTCCAGAATTGTGAGAAATAAATTTCTGTTATTCCTCAGTTATCCAGCTTATGTAGTCTATTATAGCAGCTCAAACTGAGACAACAGCTCAAAGCCTTCAATATGATGGTGGGCATTGAGATCCCCACTTATGGGGACCAGCAGTTAGCATAATGGCTATGTCGCTGGACTCCCATGTAGTCAACCGCGGTTCGAGTCCCGGACCCGGTGGCTTAAACTCACGCAGGGTGCGTGTGTGTGCGTGCCCAAGATCTTGAGACGAAAGTGGAGGAGAAGGGATTGTGGTGTGGCCATCCCCTCTGCAGGGGTGAGTTCTTGCTTTCTAGCTCTCTGTCTCTCTCTGTCTTTCCGGTGAGTGCACGCGTTCTATAGCAAAAACCTCTCCAAAAAAAAAAAAAAATAATAATAATAATAATAATAATAAAATAAAATTCAGCTGTTTTGCCATTGTTAAACTTTCCCACTCTTTGGGGAAGTGAACACATTTTATACATCGTGTGGACCCTGGTGACAGATGCTGGTGCCCAGGGGGCACAGACCAAATTAGCAGCTCTCTCTCTCTTTCTCTTTAACTGCCAGAAGACACATGTTCTTACCAGAGACAGAGAGACAGAGAGAGAGGGGGAGAAAACATCCCCTGGTGAGGGAAGTGGTCACACTTCAATCCTTTCTCTATTTCTCTATTCTTTAGGGGTTCTGGGCTTGCACATACACCTCAGCATATTTTTGAAGCCCTGGGGCCAGGATTTAAACCACAGTTGGCCATGTGGGATCCAGCTCCCTTAACCACTGGGCTATGGGATTTGCCCCGTTATACTAGCAGGGAGGCCTGTCCAGGGGACCATAGGAGCACAAAGGAGGTGGATTAGCTCTCTTTGGGGAGGTCAGGGAAGGTTGCATTCTGAGACATGTTTGCTCTCTTGAAAGATGAGAACAATTGTATAAAGCAAATGAGGGTATGGAGGGGCATTCCAGAAATAGAAAAAAGCAGGTGCAAAGGTCCTGAGGTGTGAAAAACGCCTGGCGCACTTGTGAGAAGTGAGAAGTTCACTGTGTTCTGAGAGGAGTAAGCTAAAGGTAACATAAGACATCAGGAAATGAAGAGGAATGGGCTCAAGTGGGATTGGGAAGGACTCAGGTGCCAGGCCGTGTTTGATTCCTGGGCCAGAAGAGCCCACAGAGGGTTTTAAGGAAACAATCACTAACTAATTAGAATGGGTGATAGATGGACATGTATCACAAATTGTGTGGTAAACAGGGTAGACAATGAAAAACGCACCTCCCTCCCTCTTGTTTTCGCTCCCTGAACCTTTTTCCCTCTCCAGAATTGAATATTGCAAACATTGTGATCCTTCCAGAGGAACCCTCTGCATATATCAGTGTAGAAAGTAGCTGTGTCTATATCCTTGAGAAACCCTCACAAGTAGCAGCATTCTAATCACACTGTTCAGCACTTTGCTTTTTTCGCTTAACAATATATCTTGGAGATTGTTTCATATCCATCCATAAAGAGCTGCCTCATTCTTTTTTAACAGCCATAAAGATTTCCATTGTATGGATGTATTGCAATTTATTTAAGTAGTCCCCTCTTGATGGACATTCAGGCTGTCTCCAATCTTCTGTTATTATAAAGCGTGCTGCAGTGAATAGGCTTGTACATCCAACTTTGCATATATATTTGCAAGCATGTCTGTGGAATTCATTTCAGAGCATAGACTTTATGGGTCAAGGGGTAGGTACATCAGAACTTTTGGCTCAGTGTTGTCTATTGCAAACCGTGCCAATTTACACTCCCATCCACCTTTGAGAGTGCTGGTTTTCGTACACTTTGGCCAGCACAGTGTGTGATTAAACATCTTGATCTTGGCCAATTTGAGAGGTAAAAAATTGGTGTTTTATTGTGGTTTTAACAGACAATTCTTTTATTTTTTATTATTTTTTTTTTATTAAGATTAAGGCCGAGCACCTCTTTATTCAGAGGCTTTGGAAATTTCCTAAACTGTGATCTGCCTGTTCACATCCTTTGCCCATTTTTTACTGGATTCTTGGCCCTTTTTCTTATTGAATGGTTAGTTCTTCCTTGGTGATGTGGCTACCAGATGGAGTCCCTCTACTCCTGAGCAGAGAAGCAGCCTCTTCCAGAAGTCCTCTCCCCTGCTCCCCACCAGTTCTCCTCTCTTCTCGCTGGTTTAGTGCCATTCTCCATCCCTGCCCCAGGAGTCCTCTCTGCTCAGCTTCCCCTTTCCTAATATTAGCACAGGCACAGCCCTGCCCCCCGTCACACGCAGTGATTATATAGCAAATTAACCACAAGCTGTTCGGTCCTCGTCCGGTGGCAGTTGGGGAGAAGCTACTCTGAGTAATGACTTGTGTAGTCGATGCTCTCATCTGTAATTTGCGTCTGCAATAAATGCAGAAATAAAACCCCGATCCATATGAAAAAAAGGACCAAGTAAAGGAGCGGAGTGGGGGAAGAAATCATGAATTTTGTGGACTGCATCTTACAGTCTGGCTTCAATTTTCTCTTGAGTAATGCAGTCATTGCCTACATTTGATTGATGGCTGTGTTTGGCTAAGGATGGAGGCACACAGGCTGAGAATCAGAGAGCAGGGCTAGAATCCTGACGCACAAAGTGTGTCTTTGAGAAAGGGTCAGTTATTCCTTGAACGTCAGTTTCTTCATCTATGAAATGGGGATAATAATAATATTTATCTCCAACCAGATGTTAAAGAGCCTTGGCTAGGCAACATGGCAAATTGACAGTAAATATTACTGTTCTTTCCCTTTGTT
Organism: Tupaia belangeri chinensis; assembly: GCF_000334495.1. Lineage (NCBI taxonomy): Eukaryota > Metazoa > Chordata > Mammalia > Scandentia > Tupaiidae > Tupaia > Tupaia belangeri. Next base: position 8,515,483 of record NW_006159579.1, on the reverse strand, counting down.
CCCTCCCTCCTTTCCTCTCTCCTACCTTCCCTTTTTTTCTTTCCTTTCTTCTTTCTTTCCCTCTCTCCCTTCCATCCTTCTGTCATATCTGGTAGGGTTTTTAAAATTAAACCATTAGTTTTGAGATAATTATTGAATCATATGCATTTATAAGAAATAGGAGAGATCATGTGCATTTTGTATTCTTCTTCTTATTATTAATATTTTTAGAGTTTTTATTTGCCTTAGGGCATGTGTGCTCACTGGAGAGAGACAGAGACAGTGAGAGGGAAAGTGAGAAATAACCCCTCAGGGAAAATGGCCATGCCACAATACCTTCTTCATTCTCCTTCCAGGATTTTGAGCATGCATTCACACGGGCCTGATGTGATTTTGAAGCCACTGAGTCTGGGATTTGAACCATGGTTGACCATGTGGGGGTCAAGTGATGTAACTGCTATGCTATCTGCTGGTCTCTCTTCACCTGTCTTTCCTCATTGGCAACATCCTGTAAATCTGTATAATCATATCCAAGATAATGACATTGATATGAACCACAGATACTATTAATATTGCCCCATTTTAAGTGTATTTGTGTATATTTAGTTATGTACGATTTTATCGTGTGTTGGTTCTTGCAGACAACCACAGTCAAGATACACAGCAATTCTATTACCACAAAGGTCCCTCATGTTGTCCTTTCATAACTACAGCTACCTCTTTCTTGCACCCAGACCCCAGTCTCCAACCCCTAGTAACCACTAACCTGTTCTCTCTCTCTCTCTTTTTTTTTTTTTTTCAAATTTAGACTTTTCAAAATCCCTATATAAATGGAAACATACAGTTGTAACATTTTGGGACTGACTTTGTTTACTCAGCACAATTCCTTGAGATTCATTGAGGCTGTATCAACTATCCATTTCTTTTTATTGCTAATCACTATTTTGTGAATGGATGTACCAGCATTTGTTTAACCATCCATTGAATGGTTGGGCTATTTCCAGTTTTGGCTATTACTAAGAAAGCTGCTATGAATATTCACACACAGATTTTCATACTGTTTTACTTATGTGTGAGCATGAGTTTTCATTTCTTTGAGAAGAATACACAAGAGTACAATTACTGGCTCATGCCCCCCCCCCCCCCCATAAGGCACGTGTGCGCATGAGGGAGAGAAAGAGAGAGAGGAGTGAGAAATAACTTCCCTGGGCAAAGGGAGGAAGATGTCTATACCATAATCCTTTCTCTTCCATTCTCCTCTTGGGATTTTGGGCACACACGCACACACACACACACACACACACACACACACATATCCAGTGTGTTTTACAAGGCATCAAGTCTGTAACTTGAACTGTACAATTGGCTATGTGGGATCCATCTATCAACCATTAAGCTGCTGGCTGGCTCACGTTTGGTTTTTATAACATACTACCAAACTGTTTTCCAGAGAGGCTGTGCTATTTTCCATTTCCACCAGTAATAATACGAGTAATCCAGTTTCTCTGCAACTTTGTCAGCATTTGGTGTTGTCATTATTTTTTATTTTAGTTATTCTTAGAGGTGTGTAGTGGCAACTTATTGTAGTTTAAATGTGTATTTTCCTAATGGTTAGTGATAACGAACATCTTTTCATGTATTTATTTGCAACTTATATGTCTTTTTTGGCAAAATGTTTCTTTTGTATCTTTTGACCATTTTCTTTACTTTTCTTTCTTTCTTCTTTTTTTTTTTTTTTTTTTCAGAATGAGTCTCATTACATTATAATTCCCCGGCTTCCAGAGTAGCTGAGACTGTAAGTGTATCCATTGTGCTCAACTTTTAGGTTGCTCTAGGAATCAAATCTATGCTTCCTATATGGCGTCAGGGAAGTGAGTACTTCAGGTGGCTGGGCCTTTTGCTAATTTTCTAATTGGATTGTTTACTTTTTTACTGTTGAAGTTTTTTCTTTGTTGTTGTTGTTGTTGTTGTGGGATGCTGTCTACTGTTTTAAAAATAACAGCTTTAAGGCTGGCGGATGGCATAATGATTATGTGGCTGAACTCCCCCGTAGTCAACCACGGTTTGAATTCTGGACTCGGAGGCTTAAAACTCATGCTGGGCACATGTGCATGTGTGCTCAAAATCCTAAGTGGAGAATGGAAGAGAAGGGATTGTGGCATGGGCCATCCCTGCTTGGAGAGCGATTTCTCACTTTCTGTCTCTCTGTCTCTCCAATGAGCACACATACTCTATAGCAAAAATCTCTCTAAAAAAAAATAACAGCTTTATTGAGATTTAATTTCATACCATAAAGCACCCTTTTAGAGTGTACAATGGAGTTGTTTTTAGTATATTCACAAAGTTGTGCATCTTTTACTATCTAATTTTAGAACATTTCATCAGTCAAATGAAACCCCATATCCACCAACAGTTACTTCCCATTCTTCTTTTCCCCTAGCCCTTGGCAACCACCAATCTATTTTCTGTCTTTATGAATTTGCTTATTATAGACATTTTATAGAAATGGAATCATACAACACATGGCCTTTTGCATCTGGCTTTTTCACTTAGCATAGTATATTCAAGTTTTATCCATGGTGAGGCATGTTTCAGTTTATCCCTTTTATTTTTTTAAATGAATTTTTGCCAGAGGGCATATGTGCTCACCAGAGAGAGACAGGGAGAGAGAGAAAGTGAGAAATCACACCCCATGTGGAATGATCATGCTACCACCCTTATTCTTCATCTCTCACTTTTGAGATTTTAGACATGCATTCACATGTGCCCAACATGTTTCTCAAGCTGCTGAATCCAGGACTCAAACCATGAGGGTTGGCTATGTGCCTTAACTGCCAAGCCATGGACTGATCCTTTCTTCCCTTTTAAGGAAGAATAATAGTCTATTATGTGGCTATACCACATTTTGTTTATCCATTAATCGGTGGATAAACATTTGTGTTGTTTTCACCTTTTGGATATTATGAATAATACTGCTGCAATGAACGTTTACGTTCAAATTTTTGTGTTTCCAACTCTGCATACATACCTAGGAAGGTAATTACTGGGTCTTTTGGTGATTTTATGTTTTGAGGAATCGCCAGATTTTTCCAGAATGACTACATAATTTCACATTCCTACCAGCAATGTATGAGGCTTCCAATTTTTCCACATCTTTGCTAACATTTGTTGTTGACCGTATGTTTGATTATTACCACTTAGTGAGTGTGACGAGGTATCTCCTTGTAGTTTTGATTTCCATTTCCTTTTTTAAAGTTTTTTTTCTTTTTTTTTCTTTTTTTTATTTTGCTATTGGGCGCATGTGCTTGCTGGAGAGACAGAGTGGCAGACAGTTAAAAATCACACCCTGAGGGATGGCCATGTCACAATCTATTCTTCTCCATTCTGCTCTCGAGATTTTAGGCATGCATGTACACACACCCAGTGTGAGTTTTAAGCTGCTGAGTCTGGGACATGAACCGTGGTCAACTATGTGGGAGTCCAGCAATGTAACCATTATGCTATCTGCTGCTCCATGATTTCCATTTCCTTAATGATTAATGATGTTGAGCATAGCATCTTTTCTTTCTTTCTTTCTCTCTCTCTCTTTCTTTCTTTCCTTTCTATTTTCTATTTTTGCAACTTGCTAGAGGGTGTATACACTCACCAGAGAGACAGAGAGAAAGAGAGAGGGAAAGTGAGAAAACACCCCCTCCTATAGGGGACTATCATGCCACAATCCTTTCTCCATTTCTCCCTACTTTCAGAATTTTGAGCATCTGCACATGCCTGGTACATTTTTCGAGCTGCCAGATCCAAGACAAACTGCACAGTTGGCGGTGTGAGATCTGACCACTTTAACCACATGCCACCGGCGGGTCTGCATATCACATCTTTTCACATACTTCTTGGCCATTTGTACATATTGGAGAAATGTCTATTCAGATTATTTACCTAATTTAAAATTGGATTATTTGCTTCTTCTTTTTGTCAAGTCATAAGAGTTCTTTATATAGAGGTCAGCAGGTGGTGTGGTAGTTGGAACACTGGACTCCCACATGGCCAACCACAGTTCGAGTCCCAGAGCTGGCGACTTGCCTTTTCACTCCCCCTCCCCTCTCTCTGGTGAGTGGGTGTGTCCTGTAGCAAATTAAAATAATAATAATAAAAAAGAATTATTTATTTTTATTTGTTATTATTATTTATTTTTTAATTTGACCAGAGAGAGAGAGAGAGAGAGAGAGAGAGAGAGATATTGAGAAAGAGAGAGAAAGGGAAAGCGAGAAATCAAGCTGCCAGATCTGGGACCTGAACCACGGTCAGTCATGTGGGAGTCCAGCACCTTGACTTCCATGTCACCTGCCAGCCCTAAAATCAAATAAAGAATTCTTTAAAATAAAAAAAATAAAAAAAGATGGATCAGTAGGTGGCGTAGTATTTACGTCATTGGACTTCCACATGGCCAACCGTGGTTCAAGTCCCAGACCTGAAGGCTTGAAACTCATGCTGGGTATATGTGTGTGTGCGTGTGCCCAAAATCCCAAGAGGAGAATGGAGGAGATAGGATTGCAGCATGGCCGTCTCCGCTGGGGATGTGATTTCTCACTTTCTGTCTCTCTGTTTCTCCTGCAAGTACACGTGCCCTATAGCAAAAATCTCTCTTAAAAAACCAAACCAAAACAAAACAAAAACAGTTTCTTATATTGTTCTGGACACAATTCTCATATCAGATACATGATTTGCAAATATTTTCTCCAAACCTTTTTTTTTTCTTTCTTGATAGTGTCTTCTGATGTATGAATGTTTTAAATTTTGATGAAGTCCAGTTTACTTATTTTTTTCCTTTTGTGTTTGTGCTTTCGGTGTTATATCTAAGAAACCATTTCCTAATCTAAGGACACATAGATTTACTCCTTATGTTTTCTTCTAAGGTTTTTATGGATTTATCTCTTACATTTAGGTCTCATTGATTTTTAGTTAATTTTCCTAATAGTGTGAAGTAGTTGCCTAACTTCTGCATGTGACTTTTCAGTTGTCCCAGCAAAATTTTTGAAAATTTCCCCATTGGAACCAGCAGATGGCATAGTAGTTAAGGTTGTGGACTCCCACGTGGTCTACTGTGGTTGAGTGGTTTGAGTTCTAGACCCAGTGGCTTGAAACTCACACCAGGTGTGTGTGGATCCATGTTCAAAATCCTGAGAGTAGAGTGAAGGAGAACGGGTTGCAGACTTACGGTGATTTCTTGCTTTCTGTCTCTCCGTCTCTTCAGCGAGCACATGTGCCCTATAACAAAACTCTCTCTCAAAAAAAAAAAAAAATGGGGGACTAGCAGATGGCATAATGGTTACATTGCTGGACTCCCACGGAATTGATTATAGTTCAAGTCCCAGATCTGGTAGCTTAAAACTCACGTTGGGCCTGTGTGTGTGCATACCGAAAATACTGAGAGGAGGATGGAGGAGAAGGAATTGCAGCATGGGGATTCCCCTGGGGGGTGATTTCTCACTTTCTGTCTCTGTTGATTGCATATGCCTATAGCAAAAATTCTCTCTCAAAAAAATTCTCCATTGGGTGATCTCTGCACCCCTCTTGAAAATAAATGGACTATAATGTCAGAATTTATTTCTGAATTTTGGCTTTTATTCCATTGATGTATATTTTTATCTTTATGACAATAGCACAATGTCTTGAATACTGTAGCAGTATACTTAAGTTTTGGAATTGGGGAACATGAGTCCTCTAATTTGGTTCTTTTTCAAGATTGTTTTGTTTACTCTGTTTTGTTATTTTTTCTCTTCTTGCATTTCCATATGTATTTTTAGTATCAGTTTGTCGATTTCTGCAAATAAAAAGGCAACTGAGATTTTGGTAGGAATTGCATTATTCTATAGATCAAAATGGGTGATAGTGTCATCTTAACAATATCAAGTCCTTTTTTCATTTTTAAAGATTTTTGCTTTAGGGTGTGTGTACTCACTGGAGGGAGAGGGAGAGAGAGAGAGATAGTGAAAGGGAAAGTGAGAAATCACCCCCTAGAGCGGTGGCCACACCACGATCCCTTCTCCTCCATTCTCCTTTCAGAATCTTGGGCATGCATGCACACATGCCTGGCATGAGTTTCAAGCCACCAGGTTTACGACCTGAACCGCAGTTGACCATGTGGGAGTCCAGTGACATAACCACTATGCCATCTGCTGGTCCCAACAATATCAAGTCTTATGGTAGATGGCATCAGACATCTTTCCACTCATTTAGGTCTTCTTTAATTTCTTTGAATAATGTCTTACTGTTTTCAGTGTACAAGTTTTACATTTCTTTTGTTAAATGTATTGCTAGGTGTTTTGTTCTTTTTAATGCTAATGTAAATAAAATTGTTTTCTTAATTTGGATTGTTCATTGAAAGTGTATAAAACTACAACCAATTTTTGTAGAATTTTAGAAAAGTTTTTCCCTCTCTTCCGTACTCTCTCCCTCCCTGCCTCCTCTCTTCCTCATTCCTTCCTTCCTCTCTCCTTCCTTGCTTCCTTCCTCCCTTCCTTCTGGGAGACAAGGACTCCCAACGGGGTCCTGTCATGCGGCTATCCTTTTTCCAGCTTTTCAGCTAGCCAAACCCATGGTTTTCTCTACACCATTTATTGAAGAAACTATTCTTTCCTCATTGTGTATTCTTGGCACCCTTGTCAAAGATTAGTCAGCTTCATTTTGAAAAGTTAATACATACACATGTTTAAGAAATCCAAACAGCTCAAAAGAGTATTCATGAAAGTAATTCTTATTTTCATCCTTCATCTAGTTCCCAAATGTTCTCCCTCCAGAGACAATCACTATAACCGTTCCTTGTGCATTGCTTCACAAGCATGGAGACACGCACAAGAAAGGAATGTTTGTGCATACGTACATCTTCTTTTATGTACAATCTCTTACACATCTTCAGCACCTTTTTTGTGTGATAATATATGCCAGAGATTATTCCTTAATATTACAATTTCTACGGCCATCCCATCCCATATTTTTGAATTGCTGCATGGTATGTCTTTGCATGAATGTACCAGTATTTATTTACTTAGGAAATTTTGTAATAGTGGATATTTAATTTATATGCAAACTTGTGCTAAAAAATGCTTTAATGACTAACCTTGTATACACATCTTTGCACCCATATATGAATATGCCTGTAGAATTAATACCAAAGGTAGACTTAAACATTCAAAATTTGAATACATACATATTGTCAAAATGTCTTCCAAAAGCAGACACCTATGCATGTATTCCCAGCAACACTGTCGGTGATCACCTGTTTCCTCTTACTCTTATGAATGGCATATTAAACATTTTGATCTTTGCCCACATGACTGATAAAAAGAGGTTTCTAGGGGCCAGCAGGAGGCATGGTTAAGGTGACTGGACTCCCATATGACTGACTGTGGTTTAAGGTCTGAACCCAGCAATTTGAAAATCATGCTGGGTGCATGGATGTGTGTGCCCAAAACTCCAGGAGGAGAATGGAGGAGAATCATCCCCTTGGGGGGTGATTTCTCACTTCCTCCCTCACCATCTCTGTCTCTGGCAAGTGCATGTGCCCTATGGGGGGAAAAAAAGAGAGAAAGAAGAGGTTTCTAATTTTGGTTTAAATTTGTAGCTGAGTAAGGCTGACCGCTCTTTCTGGGGGCACACTCTCTCTCTCTCTCTCTCTCTCTCTCTCTGTTGGCCTAGTTTTCTACTTTATCACTTTATTGATTTGTAAAATCTTCATTACAAAATGAAGACATTAGTTTTTTAAAAATTTTATTTAATATGGACTGTATTATTCGTAGTTTTCTCCCCCAGTTTGTCACTCTTCCATTTTCTCTTGGCCACGCCCTGAATTACATTTTTTTGTTTAGACAGAGTCTCACTGTGTTGCTCTTTCTGCCTTAAACTCTGGAATAGCTACGACCACAGGCACGCACCACTACACCCAGGCCTTTTTGACAGAGCCTAGTCATGTTTCCCAGGCTGTCCTTCACCTTGCCTCAGCATCCCAGTAGCCTCGTGTAGGTGCATGCCCCTGGGCCTGGCTTTGCAGTGAATTACCTTGGAATGATATAGTTACATCTCTCAATCTTTTATTCAGAGGCTTCGGGATTTAAAAAAAAATTAATTTATTTTTTGAAAGAGAGAGAGGAGCGACAAGTACCCCCAGTAGGGTCAGCCTTCCAGCCAGCCAGGATCACAGGCATATCTGTAGGCACCCCTGTGGTGTTTAGGTTGACCTGGAAACTGAACCCAGGGCCTTCCCATATGGTTCCCTTATTCTGCACCAGTACCTTACTACCTGCATCTTATGTCCAAAAGGTGACAAAAGCCATTCCCATCCTGAAAAATCTAAAAATTTGACCTGTATTTTCTTCTAGTACTAGTCTGATTTCATTTTTATGTTTAAAATTTTGATTTGTCAAATTAATTTGGTATGAAGAGTAAGGAAGGGATCCAACTGCTATTTTCCCAAATGCCTAGCCAGTTTTTATAATTGAGTAATCCTGGAGTAGATTATTTTTCTTTTTCTTTCTTTCTCTTTCTGGCCAATGGCATGATGGTTAAAGTGTTAGATTTCCATGTGATTGACCACAGTTTGAGTCCTGGACCTGGCGGCTTGAAAATCACAATCACTCAATCCTTTTTCTCTTCTTTTCTTTCTTTCTTTCTTTCTTTCTTTCTTTCTTTCTTTCTTTCTTTCTTTCTTTCTTTCTTTTCTTTCTTTCTTTCTTTCTTTCTTTCTTTCTTTCTCTCTTCTTTCTCCTCTCCCTTTTTTTCCCCTAAACTTTGCAAAGAGTGCATGCATTCTCTGAAGAGAAACAGAGAAAGAGGGAGAGAGAGAAAGAAGGAAGTGAGAAAGCACCCTCCATGAGGCACCATCATGCTGCAATCCCTTCTCCTCCAACTGTCCCTCCTTTGGGCCATGCATGTACATGTGCCCCGTGTATCTATGAAGCTGTTGGGTTTAGGACTTGAGCTGTGTGGTTGGCCATGTGGGATCCAGTCACCACAACCACCAATCTAGGGCTGGTCTAGGGTTTATTGCTAAAGACAGCTGGAATCTATCTCCTAATCCTAGTGGCTGCAGGAAGCGAACATGAGGTCATTCAGGACTAGCAGGACTATACGCCTCATTGCTGTTCGCAGAGGACTTCTGGGCAGTTTGGCTAGAAGCAGGGTGCAGCAAAGTGTCTCTAGGTTTTAATCTTACCTCAAGGGGGACTCTTAATAAATAATTTGGAAGGATGATATTGTTTAGAACTCTGAAAAATCATTCTTTTGAAATTATATTATAGCTGATGGCTTGGTGGTTAAAGCAGATGGAGCCTACATGACTGACTGTGTGGTTCAAGTCCTGAACCCAGTGGCTTTTTAAAAACAACGGGCGTGTGTGTGGTGTCACTCATTGCTGTTCGCAGAGGACTTCTGGGCAGTTTGGCTAGAAGCAGGGTGCAGCAAAGTGTCTCTAGGTTTTAATCTTACCTCAAGGGGGACTCTTAATAAATAATTTGGAAGGATGATATTGTTTAGAACTCTGAAAAATCATTCTTTTGAAATTATATTATAGCTGATGGCTTGGTGGTTAAAGCAGATGGAGCCTACATGACTGACTGTGTGGTTCAAGTCCTGAACCCAGTGGCTTGATAAACACATCGGGCATGTGTGTGTGCTCATTCAAAATCCCAAAAGGAGAAATGACGGAGAAGAGATTGTGGTGTGGTTATCTCCCATGGGAGGGAGGTTTTTTTCTTTCTTTTTTTTTTTTTCACTCACTCTCTGGCAAGTCCACATGACCTCTAACAAATTAAACAACTCTGTAGAGCTGTACCGTCGATGTCTGCTTTAGATGCTAGAGGGAACGTTCTTAGGGAATCCTCTATCTGCATTACCCAAAGGCTGTTCTGAGAGCAATCTTTTTTTTAAACATACCTCCTTTTTAAAAAAGAACTATTTAATTTTATTCATTATCATTTATTTTAATTTGCTATAGGGCGTGTGTGCTCACCATAGAGAAAGAAAGAGAGAGAGAGAGAAGGTGAGAAAACAAGCTGCCAGGTCCAGGACTGGGATTGCGATCAGCCATGTGGGAGTCCAGTGCCCTAACTGCCATGCTGCTTGCTGGTCCCTTGAGAGCAATGTTTAACTCAGTGACTCTGAGCTGGTGTTTAAAATTTTAACTATATATTTTTTCTTTATGAAAGTGTTAAAATTGATTTGCAAGATCAATAACTATTATTTTTTTCTTTTTTAATTTTTGCTATAGGGCGTGTGCACTCACCAGAGAGGGTTTTTAGAGAGGAGAGAGAGAAAGAGAGAGAGAGAGTAAAAAAATCACCCCAACTGCAAGGGGAATGGCCACACTACAATCTCCGTTCCTTCATTCTCCTCTTGCGATTTTGGGCATGCACACACACTCACCCCGTGTATTTCTCAAGTCACTGAGTCCAGGACCTAAACCACAAAGTTGGCCCTGTGGGATCCAGCTGCCTTACCCCCCCATTCCACCTGTTCACCCTATGAATGCTAAATTTTATAGTTGAGAAAGATAAAAAAATCAAAGACAAACTTTTGGTCATCTACGAATAAAAGAAACACTGAAAAAACACATTTTTCATTATTATAACATTAAAAAATATTGCATGGGGAGTGGGCACCTTGCAGGGCTTGCTCCCATCAGAGTATGTTGTGCACCAGGTGAGGTTACTCAACATACTATAGGATGGTCAGTTACATTCGCATTTCAGGTAGAAAAGAACACTCTTTTGGTTTAAATATGTCCCCAATATTGCATGGAGATACACTTAAGTATTATTCATTTTTAAAAAATCTGAAATTGGGATCAGCAGAAGGTGTAACGATTACGTCACTGGACTCCCATGTAGTTGACTGCAGTTTGAGTCTTGAACCTGGAGTCTTGAAACTCATGGTGGGTGCGTGTGCATGCATGCCCAAAATCCAGAGAGGAGAATGGAGGAGAAGGGATTGTGGCATGGCCATTCCCCCAGGGGGTGATTTATTGCTTTTTGTCTCTCTGTTTCTCTAGCAAGCACATGTGGCCTATAGTAAAAATCTTAGAAAAAAAAAAGAGACATTTTTGGTTGTCAAAACTTGAGGAGGGTGCGCTATTGGCCTCTAGTGAGGAGAGACCAGGAATGTTGCTGAACATCCTCTAATGCACAGGGCAGCCCCCAACAAGGATTATTGGGTCCCAAATGTTAGTATTGTTGAGGCTGAGAAACCCTAATTTAACATATTTCTCATAGCCTCCAATTAAGAACTCTCTAGTACAAAATTTTCTTTAGAACACAGTTTGAAGAAACCCTAACATTCCCTTAAGGAACTGGCTTTTTTTAAAAAAAATTCTTTTATTGGGCTGGCCCTGTAATGCAGCAGTGCATAGCAAGCCGATCCCACACAGCCGACTGTGGTTTGGATACCACTGCTGCTGGTTTGAAAAACATACTCGTGGGACCAGTGGTGGCATGGTAGTTGAGGTGCTGGACACTCCCACATGACTAACCATGGTTCGAGTCCAGAACCTGGTGGCTTGCTTTCTCATTTCCATTCTCTCTCTCTCTGTGTGTCTCTCTGGTCAAATGAAATGAATAAATACATAAAATTAAATAAATAATTATTAAAGAAAAAAAGAAAGAAAAGAAAATATACTCCCTGAGTGTGTGTGCTTATTCCAAATCCTGATGGGATGAAGAAATGGGGGGAAAAGGATTACGACATGACTATGCCCCATGGGGGAGGGGGTGCTTTCTCTTTCTCTGGTGAGTACACATACCCGTTTGCAATAAGATACTTTTAAAAATAAAAAAAGAGTTATTTTATTAATGACAAAGGAAAAGGAACTAAGTAGCTGACTCTACTTCCTCTTTCACTTTGGCGATCAGGGAACTCTGACCAAATTAAAGATCCAAACATAAAGACTGTGTGGGATTTTACATACTGCATTTATATTTTATTTTTTCCTTTTAGTCTTGACATTCTCACCTGATATACATTTCTGGATTGTAATTTTTCTTCTTTATTTGTTTTCACCATTTCCTGTATATCACTCAAACCTCTTGTGGGATAATGTGGGACACACACGCACACACGCATAAATACATCCATATAAATATTTAAGTGTGTATTTTAATCATACATTTGACATGGCTTTACTGTGTTCTTGGAAACTGGTAGAAAAATGGGGCTACCTAGTCCCTTTCCCAACATCCTGCAATTCTTAGGAAATGCCTTTGCTGTCTGGTTTTCTCTTTCATTTCAGATTCAGGTCTTAGAATACCTGAGATGGTTGGCTCTTAAAAGCCCCAGAGCCACCATGAGACTAGACTTGGGGCACCGGAAGAGTGGACATTAGCTTTCTCCAAGTTGCTCTTTAGAGGCAACAGAAGTCCTGCTGTCTGGAAAGTGACGGTCACTCTTCAGAGGCCCTGTAGGCAGGGCCACACCAGGCACTGGCGGCCCACGCAGACACACACTGGGAACAAGCGAGATTGCATCTTCCCCCGGACCAGCGAGATTCTATAAACATAATCAAAATGTAATAGAAACTTTTTGGAAATGCTGTTATGAGGAGAAAGCATCAATCTTGATGGAACTCCGCTCAACAGGCTTTGCGGAGCTAATCAATCATGGTCAGGCCTCGGCCTCCCCATCTGTCTGCGCTGGGGACTGAGCGGAGCTTGCTCACTCCCCGGCTGGGGCTGCGTCCCCTCACCAGGCAATCCATCATACTGCAGGGGGATGGCGGGAGGGGAATAATAGCACGCTAATAAACTAGGGGCTTTTTTCATTCCCAACTAATTTTTAGTAAATGAGCCCAATCCAGACAGAGCAAGGAAAGAGCCCGAGGAGATGGTGCTTCTGAGATGCGCCTCGCTGGCTGGGGACAATGGCTCATGGGCCCGAGGGGAGGCAAAGAGCCAGCCCGGCCCTGTGATGACTCTCTCCATGTTCAGCAGAGGGAGAAACTGGCCTGTGGAGGCATGGGAAGACTGAGTCCAGACAGCTTCCAGAATGGAGTCATGGTCTTTGGGGCTGCCTCCTAGTATGATGGCAAGGACACGGACACAGTACCTTCGTCCAGTTTGGAACCTGGGAGTGGGCAGGAGTGTGGTTTGCAAGGGAAGCCAGAAGTCAGAGAACAGCCAAGCCATGGGTTGAAGGCTGATATCAAGAAATGAACCCAGGGGTCAGAAACCAAGAGGAATGAGGAGGGGCCGGCTCAGGTGACCCTTACCACAAAATAATAAAACATTATAGAATGGGTGTGGTGTTGAGCCACTAAGTATAGAGATATTTTGTTTTGCACCAAAAGATCATTAGAACACCCAGAATCCAAGGAAAGATTACGGATCGTGTCTGGTCTAACTGTACATTCTGTGTTTGAATAATTTCTGTGATGGTTTTCCCTTTGTCATTCAGTCTTGCTTAAATACCTTGAGAGGCAGAGAACTTATTTATTTATTTTTTAAAGTTTTTGCTATAAGGCATATAAATTTCTCTCAAGTGAGAATTCATCTCCTCCCCCCCCCCCCCCCCCCCCGCACCCCCCCCCCCCGCCACCGCCACCACTCCCGGCTTTCAGGAGAGCAAGAAGAAAAACAAGTTAGCCCAAGATGCTGAAATGAAATCTCTAGAAGAAAAGATTGGATGCTTGCTGAAATTTTCGGGTGACTTAGATGATCAGACCTATAGAGATTTGCACATCCTTTTCTCAAATCATGGTGAAGTAAAATGGATAGATTTTATCAGAGGAGCAAAAGAGGGCATAATTCTGTTAAAAGAAAAAGCCAAGAAAACCCTAGAAAAAGCCAAGGATGAAAATAATGGTAACCTACAATTAAGGAACAAAGCAGTCACTTGGGAAGTACTAGAAGGAGAGGTAGAAAAAGCAGCATGGAAAAAATCAGATCAGCAAGAATCCCAAAACAAATGGAAGTCAAAAGGTCGCAAATTTAAAGGAAAAGGAAATAAAGCTGCTCAGCCTGGGTCTGCTACCCGGAGTATGCCACACCATAATTCTTTCTCCATGTTTGTGCATGCATGCACACGCACCCAGCATGATTTTCAAACTGCTGGGTCTGGGACTCAAACAGCACAGACAGCCATGTGGAATCTAGCTGCCTTAACCTCCACACCACCTGCTAGCCCAAGAAGCAGGGCAATTATTGCCTCTGGAAGGTTATGGCTCTCTTCCCTTCTTTCTTCTCTTCCTATACTCTCCTTTCCTCTGCTTCTCTCTCTTTCATTTTTTTCTTGAATATTTATTGAGGAGAGAATCAGAAAGTAGTTCCCAGAGGAAGTGGTGCCTGGTCTGGGTCTTGATTGGCATGTAGTAGTTGAGCAAGCACATGCAAAAGAGCTTGTCCAAGCCAGTGCATGAGCAAAGACAGGGCTGGTGTTGCAAATACATTGTGTGGGGAGGCTGAAGTGGGAGGAGAGGTAGTCATGGGCATATCATGATAGACCATAAAGGAATTCAGGGCTTTGTGACCAGGCTGAGCTTTTGCCTTTTGGAAGCCACCCTCTGGATGCTGGGGAGTGGTCACCGTGACAGCCAGAGACCAGTTAAGTTGTTGATTAGGTTAAAGATGGTGTTAGCGTGGACCAGGGTGGAGGGCGTGGAGTTGCTGGACAATTTGGAAATTTTAGTGTACGTCTGCTATATTATTTAAGAATATGTAATTCTGATATAAAAGACAAGAAAGACAAATTGGATGGATTAGACTCCTAAGAAGTATTTGGCATACATAGTAGAGAAGCTAGTAGCTTGTAAGATAGTGGCAAAACTTAAAGGATATGCTAAGTCTACAGCATGAGTAAGCTTGGGAGACTCAGGGGCAATTCATAAGATGTGTTAATACAGAGAGGAAGAATATTAATTTTTTTTTTGAGAGAGATTTTTGCTACAGAGTCCACACACTTGCTGAAGAGAAAGACAGAAAGTGAGAAATTACCCCTGAGGGGGGATGGCTATGCTGCAATCCCTTCTCCTCCATTCTCCTCTTGGGATTTTGGGCATGTATGCACATATCCCTGCCATGAGTTTGAAGCTGCTGGGTCTGGGATTTGAACTGCAGTTGACCATGGGAGAGTACAGCAATGTAACTATTACATCATCTACTGATTTCAATGAAATGGTTTTTATGGTAAAACAAATAAGGGTGTTGTATATACAAATGGGTGGAAAGACCAAGTCTTGATTGTGTAACTTCTGGTGTGATAGGTAGCTCACCCCTACATTGGCCCACTCACTGATAGCACTAATCCTTGTTTCTGGCCCTACATATGTTCTGTCCAAGAAATGCAGATAAAGCCCATGACTGTCAAGGAGGCTGGTGGTCAAACCATGGCAGTGGCCAGGTGTGCAAACTGCCTCTGTCTCTCCATAGCTTGGCATGACTAACCCCCAGGCACCTCCCAGTTTTTGAACAAGCCCTTGCTCATACCTCTAGCTCTTGGAACCACACTTAAGTAGGGCAGGTTGATGTGATGAAGAAAGAGAGAAAGAGAGACAGAGGCTACATGAACGTTGTGTATGCCAGATTAATTTGATCTTTCTCTCCAATTGTACCCCACCCTAAATGTGCCAACCAACCTCACCTCTTTTTCTCAAGGTTTGTGTTTTAATTGGTTTAATGAATGTGGCAATTTGAGCATTTCAAATTAGTCTCTGGGCCTTTCTGTTCTATGGACTCTGAGTAGTCTTGGTGATGATGTTGGGAGCACTGTGGTATCAGAGTAATTTTTCATGAGACAGGAAGATATTTAGAAAGGTTTGCCAGGAACTGGTGACAGGTTAGATGTTGAGGGGGATGCTGAGAGGGGGAGAAAGGACCCAAGGGGAAACCCAAGTTTTTGGCATCTGGGTGAAAGGGAGGCAATCAATAAGAAAAAGTTGGCTTGGGGAGACCATGGTGAGTTCTGTATTAGTTATCCATTGTTGCATTAGGTTATTATTATTATTATTATAACCCTAGTAGGTTACAATGACATTTACTATTTCAGTTTCTCAGGGCTAGTCTTGATATGGTTTACCTGGGTCCTCTGCTTTGGGGTTTCACAAAGCTGCAATCAAGGTATTGATCAGGGCTGTGGTCTCATCCAAAGCTCAACTGAAGAAGAGTCTACTTCCAGCCTGGAGTGTTTGTCAGCACCATTCAGTTCCTCAGAGTCTGCTAGACTGAAGTCTCAATTTCTTGCTGGCTTTTTTGCTGACTGCCATTGCCAGGTTGCCTCTAATTGTTTGCCATGTGGTCCACTCTCTAGGTAGCACATGAACACAGACAGCCTGGTTCTATAAATCCCGCAAGGGAGACAGTCTCTTAGCAGGACAGGCATGGCAGTCTTATGTAACACAGTCACGTACACACATTCATGAACGTCCCATTACCTTCTCAGTATTCCACCAGTTGGAAGCAAGACAGAAGTCTTATTCACACTCAAGGGGAGGGGATTGCACAAAGTCCTGAACACCAAGAGGTGGGGATCATGGGGCCACACTAGACTGTGCACCACACATTCAGTTGTGTAAGAGAAGCCTGGGATCTCATTGCTCTGAGTCTGGGTTTTTGAGGGACACATGGGCTATCTTCTCCCTTTTGTGATATAAGTGTCTGTGGGCAGCTTGAGAGCTTGATCTGGGATATGGGCATTGACAAAGGTAGCTGACAATTGCTCCCCCATTCTCCCATTTGAAGATATCCATGTCAAATCCCCAGAACCCATGAATGTGGCCTTATTTGGAAAAAGGATATTTGTAGATGTTATAAGAAACTTGAAGTGAGATCATCCTGATTATCAAGATGCCATAAACCCAATGACAAATGTCCTTATACTACAGAGGAGAGACCCACAGAGAGGCAAAGGCCATGATGGTAGAGGGTAGAGTGATGGGGGAACAAGCCCAGGAAATCCTGGAGCCATCAGGAGCTGGAAGAGGCAAGGGACAGGTTCTCCTCTGAAGCCTCTGGAGAGAGTAGGACTCTGCTGACACCTTGAATCCAGACTTGTAGCTTCTAGAACTGTGACAGAATAAATTTCTAGGGTCTTAAGCCACCAGGTTGTGCTATTTTGTTAATACAGCAAATTGTAGGACAGAAATCCTGTCTGGGCCTCAGAGGGCCCCAACTCTGGTCTCTTCCTGGCTCTGGGAGTGTGGGAAGTGACTTGCCTTCTTTGGGATTCAGTGTCTCTATATGTATAGCACAGGGTTGGACCAGATGACCATTAGGGGCTAACAGAGGCCTCAAAGCAATGACCTCTTGGATGTTATGGGAGGCCTCTGCACTCAGGGTAGGAGAAGCTACTGCTCCCTTAGGAGACCCTCCTCTCCTGTGATGGTGGCTGAGGTACCTTTTCCTGGATTATACGTCTTGGGCGGTGTGGTGTTGAGATCCCAGAAGCTTGAAGTACTGAGAAATGGAAGCACTCCTGGACACACACAGTTCAGATGAAAAACAACAATGAACTCAACACAATGAAGCTTATGTGCATGTTGAAACTAGAATAGCTTTTTAATAGTTTTTTTTTATTATGCAATTATAGATAAATTCAGGCAGCTATTTTCTATGGAGCACCCTGAGTCTGTGTTCATTTTGCCTCAGGTCAGGCACAGGGTGCTGGGGTGGGGGGCTTCCATCCTGACCTCTGACTTCACATTCCATCAGAAAATCCAGGAGGCTCTATCTATGTCACTTCTGACCCTGCTACAGTCATCACCCCAGTCCAAAGCCACCTTGTCTCCAGCCTAGATTATTTCAACAGCTCCTCACCGTCTCCCTACCTTCGCCCCAGCAGTGTCTTCTCCAAAGAGTGGCCTGAGGATCCTGTTAGGGCCAAGTCAGATCATGTCAGGCTGCCTCTCAGACCCAAATGCTTCCCCAGCTCATGCACTGAGAACCAAGGTCCGACTCCATTTAAAAAATAGACTATTATCTAAAGAAGTTTTAGGTTTACAGAAAGATTGAATAGAAAAGACAGAATTCCCATATCCTCCTTCTTCAATTTTTGCTTTTTAAAGTTTATTTGTTTCTTCTGAGAGATACAGAGAGAAAGAGAGAGAAGAGAAAGAGAGTCGCCCCTTACCCTCCCCTCCTCCTCCTCCCCCCTCCTCCCTTTCCCTTCCCCTCCCCCCAGAGTCTTCTCACAGTGATTCCCTTGGTCTCACCTGGCCTGGATCATGGGCTCGTGTGTATACCTGGCATACTTAGGGAGGTTCTGGGACATGTACCAGGCCCTTTCTCAAGAGAGGTCAGTTTTGTTACTACTATGCTACCACCCAGCCTGTTTTCTTTCATTCTTCCTTCCAGTGTCGCCTATTATTTCTTTTTAAAAAATCTTAAAAATTTGGTATAAGAGAGGACCAGCAGTTAGCGTAATGGCTATGTTGCTGGACTCCCATGTAGTTGAC
>NW_006159579.1:8462744-8496098 GCF_000334495.1 Tupaia belangeri chinensis | reverse complement strand
TTATGTGTTTCTGCTGAGAGATACAGAGAGAAAGAGAGAGAAGAGAAAGAGAGTCGCCCCTTACCCTCCCCTCCTCCTCCTCCCCCCTCCTCCCTTTCCCTTCCCCTCCCCCCAGAGTCTTCTCACAGTGATTCCCTTGGTCTCACCTGGCCTGGATCATGGGCTCGTGTGTATACCTGGCATACTTAGGGAGGTTCTGGGACATGTACCAGGCCCTTTCTCAAGAGAGGTCAGTTTTGTTACTACTATGCTACCACCCAGCCTGTTTTCTTTCATTCTTCCTTCCAGTGTCGCCTATTATTTCTTTTTAAAAAATCTTAAAAATTTGGTATAAGAGAGGACCAGCAGTTAGCGTAATGGCTATGTTGCTGGACTCCCATGTAGTTGACCATGGTTCGATTCCTGGACCTGGTGGCTTAAACTCACGCTGGGCGTGAGGAGAGGAGAATGGAGAATGGAGGAGAAGGGATTGCGGCGTGGCCATCCCGCCTGGGGGGTGATTTCTCGCTTTCTGTCTCTCTGTCTCTCTCTGTCTCCCTGGTGAGCGCACACGCCCTATAGCAAAAACCTTTCCAAAAAAATTTTTTTTTTGATATAAGACATGTGCGCTCACTGGAGAAAGACTGAGAGAGAGACCCATCTTAACCTCCATGCCATCTGCTGGCCCGGAAAGTAATTTCCAGGAGGGCAGGAACTGCGTCTCTGCTGTCCACTGTTGTATCCCCAAGGTCTAGAAGAGCACCCAGGACAGAGGAGATGTTCAACAAATGTACTTCAAATGAACAAATAAATAGATTTTCATCAGCAAACTTTAGTTTGGGTCGCTGTAGCTTATCCTCCAATTGTTGTGATGGGGGAAGGTAGTTCTTTGGCAGGGATATGATTTGTTACTGAGAGTCTCTTAAGCTAAGAGCCTCCACATTTGTTGCAATTGGGAAGGGTACTGGGCAGGGATGGGGGGTCACAAGGACACTGGGGCACTGTAATATCTTGGTCAATGCCTGCTGGCCAGGCCCTCCTTGGCTTATGTCTTCTCTTTTGCTTGGACCATTGTCCCAGCCTCCTACCCATAGCCTGCCCTTTGTGTCCACTGTCTACTCATGTTTATTCTAAAACAAAGATCCAATCTATGATGTAAAGTCCATGTGATTAGAGGTGGGAAGTTCTTGGAGAGGGTGAGTAGCATGAGACAGGAAGAGGGAGTGTCATAGTTCACATTAGTTACTCTTTGCTGTGTAACAAGCAATCCCACATCTTCATTTTATGCTCATAGGTCCTCTGTTTTCCACTAAACTTGACTTCATTTTACTGAGCCAGGCTGGACTTCAGGCTTCTAGTTGGGTTCAAGATGCCAAGCCCAACATCGATGGGAATACTATTAGCCTTGGAAAGGAAGGTGATTCTGATGCATGTTGTCACATGGATAAACCTTGAAAATATTGTGCTAAGTGAAATAAACCAGTCAGAAAAAGGCAAATACTGTGTGAGTCTACTTATGAGGTAACTAGAGAAGTCAAATTTATAGAGACAGAAAGTAGAATGGTGGTTGGTGGTAGCTTGTGGGGAGGGAGATATGTGGAATTGTTTAATGAGTGTAGAATTTCAGTTGTTTTTCTTTAAGAGTTTTTTTTTTTTTTTGTCTATAGGGCACATATGCTCACCAGAGAGAGAGAGACACACACACACACAGAGAAAGTGAGAAATCACACACCATGGGGGATGGTCATGCTGCAATCCCTTCTCTTCCATACTCATCTCAGGATTTTGGGCATGCACATATTCATGCCTGGTGTAAGTTTCAAGTTGCCAAGTCTGGGACTTGAACCGCAGTTGACCATGTGACCATCCAGTACCCTAACCACCATGCCACCCAT
Organism: Tupaia belangeri chinensis; assembly: GCF_000334495.1. Taxonomy (NCBI): domain Eukaryota; kingdom Metazoa; phylum Chordata; class Mammalia; order Scandentia; family Tupaiidae; genus Tupaia; species Tupaia belangeri. Next base: position 8,494,224 of record NW_006159579.1, on the reverse strand, counting down.
TGGCACCCTAGAATTTCAGTTTTGCAAGATGAAAAGAGTTTTGGAGACTTGCACAACAATGTGAATGTATGTAACTTTACTGAACTGTATACTTAAATGGTTGAGATAATAACACATTCTTTTTGTTTAAAGAACTTTAAATTAAAAAAAAATTCTACTTATATACAAAATGGCATAAAATAAGTGCAAAGACAATAGTGATATATTATCCAAAATCCCATCACACAGGAATAAGTACTGTTAACCTGCCAAACATTCCTCTACGTCTGAATATCCAAATGGATACATGTGTTAACTTTAACAGAACAATGGCTGCTATAATGCTCTTTTGAGACCAACTTCTTTTTTTTTTTTCCAAGCAAAATTGCCTTGTTTCCATGTTTTGGAATCAATATAAAGAGCTACTATCATTTTTAATGACTGGCTAGTGTTCTCCATTCTATGTGTTCTAATTGTATCAGTTCATAGTGTTGTGTAACAAAATACCTCAAAACTTGGTGACTAGAGACAACAGCCATTTATGACTGCTTGTAAGGATTACTGTGAAAATATTTCACTTGGGAACCAGCAGTTAGCGTAATGGCTATGTCACTGGACTCCCATGTAGTTGACTGCGGTTCGCATCCCAGACCCGGTGGCTTAAAACTCACGCCGGGTGTGTGTGCGTGCGTGCCCACGATCCCGAGAGGAGAATGGAGGAGAAGGGGTTGCGGCATTACCATCCCCCCTGGGGGGTGATTTCTCGCTTTCTATTTCTATGTCTCTGTCTGTCTGGCGAGTGCATGCGCCCTATAGCAAAAACCTCTCCAAAAAAAAATTTTTTTTTACTTGGGGGCTGCTCTCAGGAGAAGAAAAGTTAGGAAGCATAACAAAGCTGAAGAAAGGTAAATAAAATGGTATTAGCTTGACATATATTTCATCTTTGGTTCCATGGAGAGTTCTAGAGCAAAACTTACACCCCCAAGCATTGGTCCCACCTTAAAGCCCTTTGATTCACTCCTTCCTTGTTAATCCATCACCAGCCACAAGCTGGCAGATCCGATTTAGCCAATGGCAGTTCTCCAGAGAAGGTGAAATCTATTAGCATCCAATATTGTAGTGGTCTGGTGATAGAAGAAGATGGCAAATTTCATGTTATATGTGTCTTACCATAATTTAAAAAAAAGTCAAAGGTGGGGAAGTACAGTTTACTCACAACAGGAGCCCTGCAAAGTTACAAGGCAAAGGGTGTGGGTGCGTAATCTGATATAGTGAAGTAAGACTCAGGATGAATGATCCAATGTACCATATGCTCAGATCTGCACAGTGGGAAAATGTCTCTGGCATTAACAGTGGGGTACGGTCTGGCCCTTAGTGAATAAACAACAATCCACGCAAGAGAGGAGAGGAGCGGACCGGAGCGAGGGCAGAAGCAGTGGAGAAGAGGAGATGGGACTAAAGATACAGTAGCATGATTAGCTGAGAATGTTCTATATCCTAAATACCCTGGCCAAGGCGTTACATTTGATATCTCCTTCACACTTTCAGCTACCTAGTGACATAGTTCGTCCCTGAACTCCATGTTTCGGAAGAGGAAAGTGGGGTAGTGAGAAGGGAAGTGTCTTGCTTAAGTCTACACAGCTGACATTCAACTCCCCTCTTCTGGGAACAAGAAGTGGCAGTCAAACCCCCTCTGGGTGCCTCCTGGGCTCACTTCTTTAACTACCACACCCTACCACCTTGGGTGAGGAAGATGAACAGAGATCTGATTTGCTCTCCAAGTTGTGTGTGTGTGTGTTGGGGGGCGGGGGGCAGGTCGATGGCAGTCCCATCAACTAGTACTGAGCACCACAGTTTTGAGATCAACTGGGGATAGTGATGTGAGGGAGAAAAGTAATAGACTGATTTTGAAAGGAAGAGGAAAACTCTTGGCCCCTAGATAGCAGCGTTTTCCTCTAGTCTTGCTTGTCTCCACGTATTTACCTGTAACTTCTTCCAGCGTCTGCTGGGGACAGAGAGAAGAGGAGGACGGGAATCCTCCAGGGGCTTGCGCTGCTGTTCGGCTCGCAATGGAGCCTGACAAATCAAGTGGGTAAAACCCATTAATTAGCAGTTTTGGAAACAGTTGCAAAGTTAATTATTCCGTTTTCTGATGAAAGAAAGCTAATTTTTGGCATTTACCCTGACAGTGACATGAACTAACATTTTTCGAGTTGACATCCCTCAAGATAAATGATGCCGAGGCATTTGTGCAAACATCCTGACCCATAGCTTGCTGCTGAGGGCTGTCTGCAGTGGGTGCCTCTGCCAGAGTTTGCCCAGCAACTTTGGTGGGGGGGGGTGGGTGAGCCAAGGAAGGGGTTTATTGGTGGGGAGGGGAGCAGAGTGAAGAAGTGAGAGCTGGTGATATACAGAGAAGACTCAAAGCTGGAAAGAACATCTGCATATTCAGGTTTTGCATTAACTGAGAGAGCAGGAGAGTTCCCTAACGTCTCTGTCTGTCTGTCTGCAGTGAGATGCCTACCCAGAGGATGGACCTTGTTATTCCAAGCGGTTGCTTCCAAATTTAGATCCTGTCCCTAGACTTTGCTATGCATCTGAGCCCTGTGTATGCAACTCTGCTTGACACCTCACAGGCCTCTCAACTCCCTACATGCCCCCTCCCCCACAATGCTTTCTCTCCCCTAATTCTCGTTCACGATGTCTCCATCATCACTGAGCCAGACCGTAGCCATCATCTCTGATAGTTCCCTTTCTTCCAATCATTCCCAGTGTCAGACTTATCAGCAAGATCTCCCAGTGCTACCTCTGGAACAGATCTCAGTTACGCCTTTTCCTTTTTATATCTTCCACCACTACCCTAGTCTAAATAATTGTCATCCCTTCTAAATTAGTGCTGTCGTGGAGAGACATAGCATGAGCCACACATGAAAGTTTACGTTGTTTTTGTGACCACATAAAAAAAGTGTAAAGAGACAGGGGAATTGAATTTTCATAATCCATTCTATTTACCTCAATATAGCCAAGCTATTATTATTTTAACATAACCAATATAAGCAATGGATGAGGTATTTGATCTAATTTTTTTCTTTTTTGTCCTGCGTCTTTAAAATCCAGTGTGCGTTTTACACCGTTTCTGTGTGGACGGTAAGTTTTCACTGGAAATACTTGTTCTGTCTTTAGATTTCATACAATTGACCATCAGAAAAAAAAAATAGAATTGCTTACCTAAGGTATTAACAGAGATATGCAAAAGATTTTGATTTAACTTTATTTATCATTATTATTTTTAAAAATTTGACCAAAGTGAGAAAGTGAGAAAGCAAGCCTTCAGGTCCAGGAGGAGGTTGGCCACGTGGGGGTCCAGAACCTCAAATGTCATGCCACTTGCCAGCCCCAATATGCAAAAGTATTTAAATAGGTGAATCAAGTACTTGATTTTACTCAATTAATTTAAATATGATAAAATAAGACATTCAGTTTCTCAGTTGCAGTGGCCATGTATTTTTTATAAATGCCAGAGGACATTATGAGAGAGAGAGAGAGAGAGAGAGAAGAGAGAGAGAGAGAGAGAGAAGTACCCTGTACCCTATAAAGCCTGGTCATGCCTCAATTCTTTTCCCTTCAGTACATTATCAAGTCAAGATTCTGGGCACACACACATGCCAGGTTTGGTTTCTTTCTTTCTTTTTTTCTCTCTTTCTTTCTTCCTTCCTTCTTTCTTTCTTTCTTCCTTCCTTCCTTCCTTCCTTTCTTCCTCCCTCCCTCCCTCCCTTCCTTTCTTTCTTTTTCTTTCTTTTTCTTCTTCCTTCTCTTTCTTTCTTTTTTCTATCTCTCTCTCTTTTTTAAAGTTTGTTTGTTTGTTTATTTATTTATTTATTTATTTATTTACCATAGGGCACATGTACTTGCTAGAGAGAGATAGAAGGATAGTGAAAGAGAAAGTGAGAAATCACCCTCTGGGGGGATGGCCACATCGCAATCCCTTCTCCATTCTCCTCCTGGGATTTTGGGTGTGCATGCACATGCACCCGGTATGATTTTAAGCTGCCAGGCCCAGGATAAGACCTGCAGTCAATCATGTGGGAGTCCAGTGCCTTAACCACCATGCCACCTGCTGGCTTCCCAGGTACAGTTTTCAAGTTGCAGAGAGCAGCACTTAAATCCTGGTCAACCATGTGGAACCTAGCTTCTCTGTGCAGCACTTCATCTGTGCTACGGGGAGCTCACTGGGCACGACAGTGCAGTTTGAAACAACTGCCTCTCCCAACCTTGTTTCTGTCCTTGTCACTCATGGAGCAGCCAGAGAGATTTCTTAAATATGCAAATTGTATCGTATTACTTCCCACCAGACTGAGGATAAAAACGGGAACTTCCTCCTATAGCCTACAAATCCTTGCATGAGCCATCCCTCTCTTCCTCACCTACCCACCTCTTGCCACTCTCTCGCCATCAGTGCATCCAGGGACCTTGGCTTTCTTTTAGTCCCTCAAACAGGTCACACCAGGTATCGGTGAAGTGTAAATTGCAAAGTGGGAGTGGAGTAGGTCTAGTGCCTTGCAGGCTAAGTGGTCCTGGAGGTCCAAGAGGAACCCTAAGGAGTGGGTTGAAGGGAATGAGTGGTCTCAGGCCAGCATTAACCCTTTGTGGCCGCCTCTTTCTTTCTCTCCAGAACTGAGCTTGAATGGTATGTTCCAGGCAGCATTCCTCTTCACACAGGCAGATTAATTTGGAGCAGATGTCAAGCCGTGGGAGTTAAATACAGACATCTCACCAAATGTCAGTCCTTCCCCTGGGCCACAATGGCATCCTTGCTTCTCATCTTCACCAGGGAACTGGGAAAAACCTCATAGACATGCTAGTGGCATGGTTGACCCTGAGAATTTTTTAGTCTTTTTCCCAAACTCAAGGCAAATAATGAGTCTGAAGATCAGAATTTCCTGGATAAATATATTTGTATCAAACACATAGAGACGAAAGGTTTTCTTGAAATAGCCAATTGTCATAGTAACTGTAGACCCCTTGGATTGTGAGAACTGGGAGGATTAGACCTTTTCCCAGAGGTCCAGAGTATGGAAGGGACTTGTCTGAGGTCACTCAGCAGGTTAGTGTCAGAGATAGGATTGGAAGTCGAAGACAATTTCCTAAGGTACAAATCTGATGCTCTTTCCCATGCCTTCCCATTGCCTGGAGAATAAACCTAAACTTCTTGACAGGTCTTGGAGGTCCTTTATCCCCTCCCCCTTCACTTCAGCCTCATATCCCTTAACCTGGGAGAGATACTCACATTCCTAAGCATATCACTCCGATGCTTTTTCCCAAGATGTTTCCTCTGTCTTCCCACCTACCTAGTAAACCCCTATTCAAATTTCACAACCCAACTCAGGTGTATTCTCTCCTCATAAATTCCTTCAACTGCTGGGTAGAGTTACTCCACCCCTCTTCTGGGATCCCAAAGCATGAACACATGTCATGGAGAAGTGGAAGTCCCATTTGTGTATTTCTCTGTTCTTTCCCAAACTGCTGTATTTTATTTTGTCTTTGCTTCTTTGGTGCTTGTCACAGAGCCTGGCACATAGCAGGCATTCCGTAAATATTTGTGACCTCGACATTGCCAAAGCCAAGAGATTTCTATCTTCGCTTTCTTACTCAGTCTCTCAGGAGTATCTGACACCACTGAACTCTACTGAGGAGCTTCCCTCCCGTAGTACCACCTGGGTTTCCCTCCCACCTCTGTTGTGTCTTGGTCTCCTCTGTGGACATCCCCTTCCCTCTTTGTCTCATATAGGCTGTGGCTGTCCAGGGATGTGTCTCAGGTCACTCTGATCCTTCTCTGGAAAGCCTTCTCTGTCTGGGCTAAGCCCTTTGCCTAGGCTGTTCCCTCTTTTTGGAACACTCTTCCATTCATTTCTGCATGAAGAGCTTCCTCTCAATCTTCAGCCCATGGGTCACTTTCTCAGAGTGTCATTTCTTGAGCATCTGGGTACCCAGCCAGAAGCTGGGTGCTAGGCTTTTGTTAGGAGTGAGGGAGGAATGAGAGAGTGACCAAGCTGGCAAGGCCTGGGCAAGGCAGAGCAGAGTGTAGGGGGTGTCTGGAAGAGCTGGGATCCTTGGCACAAGTGCTTACATCTCCAAAACCATCTGCTAGGAGTTCCACTTCTCCATCTAGAGCCAGGCAGGCCCCAACATTTTTTGGTTATTAATTCCCTTCAGTAAACTTCCAGTGAGTGTGATAAAACACTCAACAGAATGTAGCAAGAGCTCATAAAAGCAGGATTTAGTGCCATTTTATAGATGTCAGGGTTGACTTCTATACTCAAGTTGGTGTATATTCAAACTTCATGCCTGACTCACTGCCTTCAGGGAGAAGGACAGAGAGCTGGAGGAGGAGATGATGGGCTCCATGCCCACCTCCCAGGTCTGTCCAATCCAGGTGAGGGAGGCCTCCAGCAAGGATCAGGCTGAGCTAGGCTGGGCCTCATCCAATCTCTTTCCAAGATGCAGCCCTCCTAAGGGGCTGAGTAGGGGCTTTGGAGCCAGAGAGACCTGTACTTGCATCCTGGCTGGGTGACCAACAGTCCCTTTTTGCCCAGGATGTGACTGTCAATGCCCAAGCCAGGAGAGTGCCAGCACACCAGGATGAGGGGGCCACTTAAGTCCTGGCTCTAATCTTTCTTTGCTTTGCAAATTTGCTTGGATCCCTTTTCTCACTGAACCTTATTTTCTGCTTTGTCAAAAAGGAACAACGAAAATGACTTTGTTAGCCAGGTTAATCCATGTAAGCTGCTGTAACAAACAATCCTAAATCTCTACAGTTTAGCACAAGTTATTTTTCATTTCCAGCATTGTACAATATGGGTCAGATGGCTCCCTTCCATTCTGTGGTTCTGTAGCTTCCTCAGGGTTCTCTGCAGGAACCTCTGAAGTAAGCCAGCTGGGAGAGTTTAGTGGGTTGTTTTAGGACAGGTGTTAAAAAACTACACCTGTGAGCTAAATTCAGCTCTCAGTTAATTTTTGTAGGTAAAGTTTTATTGGTACACAGGAATTCATGTGTTTACTTATTATATGACTACTTTGTACTGCAGGGGCAGTAGTGAATAGTTGTGACAGAGACCATATGGCCTATAAATGCTAAAATATTTATTACTTGGCCCTTTACAGAAAATATTTGCTGACCTCTATCTTAGGGGTTAGGCTTAGAAGTGGTGTCTATCACTTACACCTGTGGTTCATCAGCTACGACTCAGTGTAATGACTCCCAACTAGTTGGAAGGGAGGCTGAGAAATAGAGAGGAGCACATGGATTTTGGTTGCAGGGACAGTCCCTGCCGTACCTCTTTCCAGGGTCACTAGGAAGATATAATTAAATAATGCCTGGGAAAGGGTTTCTTTTTCTTTTCTTTTTTTTTAGAGAAATTTTTGTGACAGGGTGTGTGCACTTGCCAGAAAGACAGAGAGAGATAGAGAGACAGAAAGCAAGAAATCACACCCTGGTGGTGGTGGTGGGGGGATTGCCACACCACACTTCCTTCTCCTCCATTCTCTTCTTGGGATCTCGGGCACACACACACACACACACACACACATACATGCCTGGTGTGAGTTTTAAGCCGCTGAGTCTGGTACTTGAACTAGGATTGACTACGTGGGAGTTCAGCGATATAACTGTTATGCCATTTGCTGTTCTCTGGTAAGTGTCTCTTAAAGGATTTCGTGCATGACAACTCTCTCATAATGATATTACAACCCTCCAAGCCTCAGGAATTATTTCTGGGATGTGGGAACCTATGGAAGGTTTGGGAGAAGGTCCTGGAAAAGAAAGAGAGCTGCATTGCTCAGGTCTCTTGGTGACCAGGATGTGAATTTTACTACATGTACCTGATTCCATTTGCTCTGGATTTGGGGCTCTGGCTATCTCCGTGTGGTCAACTGGGTCAGGGAACAGGAAGAACTCAGAGGTGTTTGGACCCTAAACCTAACATGTTCCAATCAGGTTTTTTTTTTTTTTTTCTCTTTTCTTTCTTTTTTTCTTTCTTTCCTCTCTTTTTCTTTCTTTTTGTTTTTATGTTGAACAGGCAGAGTAGGTGCTGTGTGTTCACCTAGCTCAGTCCTGAGGATGTTGTCCAAACTTAAGCCGCTGAGTCTGGTACTTGAACTAGGATTGACTACGTGGGAGTTCAGCGATATAACTGTTATGCCATTTGCTGTTCTCTGGTAAGTGTCTCTTAAAGGATTTCGTGCATGACAACTCTCTCATAATGATATTACAACCCTCCAAGCCTCAGGAATTATTTCTGGGATGTGGGAACCTATGGAAGGTTTGGGAGAAGGTCCTGGAAAAGAAAGAGAGCTGCATTGCTCAGGTCTCTTGGTGACCAGGATGTGAATTTTACTACATGTACCTGATTCCATTTGCTCTGGATTTGGGGCTCTGGCTATCTCCGTGTGGTCAACTGGGTCAGGGAACAGGAAGAACTCAGAGGTGTTTGGACCCTAAACCTAACATGTTCCAATCAGGTTTTTTTTTTTTTTTTCTCTTTTCTTTCTTTTTTTCTTTCTTTCCTCTCTTTTTCTTTCTTTTTGTTTTTATGTTGAACAGGCAGAGTAGGTGCTGTGTGTTCACCTAGCTCAGTCCTGAGGATGTTGTCCAAACTCCAGGTGTCTGGACATTTATGATTTGATGCCTGCTCCCCCCACCCCACCAGACATATCCCTGACCACCATTTAAAAACAGCTAGTTTGGAAAATTAAACATGACTTTCTATTAATCATAGTATATAAAAGATATATAACATTGAACCTAGTATGTTATTAATGATATTTTTACTTTGGAAAGTAACTATAATAAAACTTATTTAAAGCATCGCCTGAAGGTTAATTAGTAGTTAAGCCTGATATTTTAAAGTTAATTCACTAATGTAAAGGTGATTATTCACTAATAATAATGAGGTGATTCTCAATTTAGGTTTGAGCTTGCTAAGATTTCCTTTTTGCATTTGATTTTCCTAAGAACTGAAATCCCAAAGTGTAGAAATGAGGCATTGAAAACACGCACCAGAATTGTCCAGGCTTGTTTTCTTTTCTTCTTCTTCTTCTACTTTTATGATGTAAGATTTATTTTTGTAGTCACAATCTATAGAGATCTGTTCATCAAGAGAGATGCCTGAATATTGCATTTTTCAAGCCACAGTCTGGAAATAGGAGTCGATCCCTATAAAATAAAATAAAAAGTAAAAATCAGTAATAACAGCACCAAAATAACAATTTTGGCTGCCAGGGGTCTTGCAATGTCTATAAAATCACCCACAATTATCTGTCTCGATGTTGGATTGCCTTTGAGCACCAGTCACTGAGGAAGTTCATTTGGGTTCCTGACTCAGAAGGAGGAGTGGTCTTGCCTGTCCCAGTAATACCATTGTCCTTGGTGACTGGGAGCTGAGCCCCCCTCTGAGCCGTCGGCTCAGCTCCATAATGGCTGCTGGATTCCAACACTACAGTGGCAGAAATGTTGGAGCTGCAGCAACCTTGGTTCTCCATCCAGAGCATCTGTTTACTGTTTCAGTGCTTGCCCCTGCCTTGTGCTCTGGTTTTGGGTGTGTTTTCAATGGCCAGTCCTTGTGTCCCTTTGTTCTTCTTGGAAAATTGCCTTAGACTACCAGAATCAATTTCCCACAAGAACAGAGAACTGAGATGTTCACATCCTCACCTCACCTCCACCCCTCCTCCTGTTGGAGCTCTGCCGTGTGACATGTTCCTGAGCTTCCCCTGTAGAGTTAGGCTGAGGCTACCCTCAGTGGGACTTTTGTATAAAACCACATCTTGCTTGTTTTGTTCCCTGTTCCTGTCCTGCTCCTCTTATTCCCCTACTAGTTTCTCCAGGGAACATTTCCCATAATGAAGCACGGGCACCCAAATCCTAGTCTTGTGGTCTGCTTGAAGGGACCTGAGCTAAGACTAGAACATCAGCATGTTCTAACTCTGTCACCTACAATTTCTGTGCCCTGGGGCAGTTGGTGTAACCTCTCTGGGTCTGAGTTTTCTTATCCACAAAATAGTGACCATGGTAACAGCTGCTCCATGACGGTTATGAGGATGGGAACAAGATGTGTGTTAAGCGCTTACTTGGCATAGCACCTGGTACACAGCATGAGACCAGGGAGTGCTAGCTATTATTATTGTTATTTGGTTCAAGGTGTTGCTATTTTGCTTTGACTTTCAGCTTTACCCCAGGTTTAAAAGTGGAACACTATTATGATCAGCTCCCCTCCTTTCTACATGGGAAATGTATAGTCAGGAAGAAAATTTCCTTTCTTCCTCAGGAACAGGAGAAGTAGTCAGTATTTACCAGAGATTGGCTTTGTAATAATTATGTATAGTATTGATTGATGCCTGTGGGGTGTGTGTGTGTGTGTGTTTGTGTGTGTATATACATATATGTATATAATTTGCCAGAGGGTGCGTGCACTTGCAGGAGAGAGAGAGAATGTGAGAAAGCATTCTGCATGGTGGACAGTCACACTGTAATCCCTTCTCCGTTTCTCACTTCTTTCAGAATTTTGGACACATACATACATATGTGCCCTGTGTGTTTTTTAAGCCACTAGGTCTGGAACTCAAATGGCGCAGTTGACTATGTGGGATCTGGCTCTCTTAACCACTAGGCCATAGGGCTGGCCCACTAAAAATTTTTCCTATTGCCCTTGTCTAGGGAGACCTTGGTGAGCCAATTGGGCAGATTTTTTGATGTTACCTTGACACTTTCCTCAAGAGAGTAAGTACAAAAAACTGTATAGACTGAAACTGGGAAGAAAATGTATCTAGAACCTTCTATAAGCCAGCCATTATCTTGTTTAGTCCTCCAAATCCTATAAGACTTGGAATATTATTCCCTTTCCCAGTTGACGAAATCAAGAGTTTAAAATAATTTGTGCACAATCCAGTGCCAAGCAACTGGGACCAAGAGAGGTTACCCATGGTACAAAGTGGTGGGATGAAATTTTAACAAAGGCCTATGTTTTCCAAAGTTCCTATTTATTCTAGCACAGAGTTAAATGGAGACTCTGAAATTGTGCAGTAAAATTCTATGAGGAGCAGAGTGAAATAAGGCAATGAGAATGTAATAAAAATCAGGGCCAGCAGGTGGCATAGTGGTAAAGGTGCTGGACTCCCATGTAATTGGCCATGGTTTGAGTACCGGACCCAGCAGCTTGAAACTCATGCCAGGTTTGTGTGTGTGTGTGCCCAAAATCCTGAGAGAGAATGGAGAAGAAGAGATTGTGGCATGGCCACCCTCCTCCAGGGGTGTGTGTGATTTTTTGCTTTCTGTCTCTCTATTTCTCTCTGTGTCTCTGGTGAACACACATACCATATAACAAAAATCTCTCAAAGAAAAAAAAAAGAGACTGTAATAAAAATCACCAAAACTTTAAAAATAATAGTTAAAATTGGATTAGTTAGAACTGAGGATCTCAAAGTCCCTCAATTTGTGCTTGTAGAAGATACCTTCTAGACTCAATTGCAGAACTTCCAGGAGGTTCTAAAGACCTTTTCTCTCATAGTCACAGCTCTGATGCCAGCACAGTTAGATACTCCTCACTAAATGGCCCAGGAAAAGTCATCAGCTTTGGGGCATTAATTTGGATTTCCATTCATAGAAGCAGTGGATATCCATTTTGCTGTGTGTTCGCAGCAGTGATATGGCATGCCATGGAGGTAGGAGCAGGAGCTTCAAAATCAAATAGACTCAGGTTTAAATCTTCACTCAGCCAATTAGTAGTGGTGTCCCCTAGAGCAAGCACATAAGCTCTCTGTCGCCTCAGTGAAAGCAAGTACCCGAACGTCTCATATGGTAGGTGCTCAACAGCGCATTGTTCTCTTCTTATTTCATGCTTCTCTACTTTGCTGCCTGGTGAACAAGTTTCTTTGGAGATTCTGTTTGTTCAGAGATCACCTCTCTTGCTCCTCCCCAAATTGAGTGAGCTGTTCTCTTTTTTTCTGCTGTCTCAGCAGAAAACTGCATATATATATATATATGTGTGTGTGTATGTGTGTGTGTGTGTGTGTGTGTGAATATGTTGATAGCAGCACTTGCTACATTGTGTCATAACAATCTGTTAAAAATCTGTGTCAGAATGCCTTTGGCTGCAAGTAACAAATAATCAAATTCAAACTGGCTTATTCAACAGGGAAATTAATTATGTCAAGGAATAAAAGCCTAAAGGAGAAGGCTCCATCTCTGAGACTGAGTGATGCCATCAAAGGGAAGAAAGGAGGACGTTTTATAATATGAATGCAATACTTTTTTTTTCTTTAAAGAGAGGTTTTTGCTATAGGGCGCATGTGCTCACTGGAAAGACAGAGACAGAGAGATGGAAAGTGAGAAATCACCCCCTGGGGGGATGGCCATGCTACAACCCCTTCTTTTCTCAGGATCATGGGCAAACACTCACATGTGCCTGGTGTGAATTTAAGTTGCTGGGTCCGGACTCAAACTGTGGTCGACGATGTAGGAGTCTAGCAACGTAATCATTACATCATCTGCTGGTCCCACAATACCATTTTTTTTAAGGCAGGGTTTGCCATGTTGCAATCCTCCTGCATCAGACTTCTGAATAGCTGGACTACAGACATTTCCACCACATCTGCCTTTTGTGTAGACAGGGTTTTGCCATGTTTCTCAACTCAAAATCCTCTTGTCTTGACCTCCCCAAATTACTGGAATTATAGGTGCATGCCACCATGCCTGGCCTGTAAGTGGTGCTGAGAATCAAACCTGGCTCTCCCATGTGGTTCCATCCTTCAGAGCACAGTCTTAGCAGCATGTGCCTCCATGGCCGGACCACAAGGCCATGTATCAATTGGCTGAGGCTACTTAGCTTCTCTTCCTGGAGCTCGCGATGGTTGGAAACCTTGAGAGTTGATTGCTGTAGTGTTTCAGAGATTGGGCCCAACCCAACCCTCCTGGCCCCTGGCTCTAGCTTCTTCTGATTTTGACCTACTCACGTCTGTTCTGCTACTTCTTTTGGACTGGTCTATGTTTGGATGCTTTTGGACCTGATAAGGAAGTAAAATAAACCAATGCATGAAATATCTCATAAACCAGGCAAATCTCCAAGGTTCCAGCAACCTAGGAGGATGCACAAAAAAAAAGAACTTGATAGGGACTACTGAACTTTGCAGGAGATTTTTAGAGTGTCTAGGATCCATTGTCATTTTCCTCCTCTTTCACCTTCTCCCCTTTTCTTGCATCACTCTGTGTCTGTGTTATACCACAGAAGCCAGAGGTGGAGAACATGCTCCTTCCTCTCCTTGCTCCTAATTTGTCTGCTTTCCATAAATGTATCCTCACATGCCTCAAGAATCAGATGACCAGGTAACTTGCTTTAGTAGTCAGAGAAATCCCAGCTCTGCTGAGTACTGGCTGTGGAAACTTACATAATTTACTTAACCTTCTGGAACCTCACTGCCTTCATCTGTCTAATGGGATAATAACTCCAGAGTTATTATCAGTATTGAGTGAGTGAGGTCACATAGTTTTTTCATAATATATGTTTTCATTAACTTTTTGAATATACATATTATAAAAATGATTCATGGATTTCAAATTTTTTTGCACTAAAATAGATTTGTATTTTTAAAGTTTTATTTATATATTTTAAAATTTTATTTATTAATTTTTAAGAGAGATTTTTGCCATATGATGTGTGCACTCATTGGAGAGACAGAGAGAGACAGAGAGACAGAAAGCAAGAACTCACCCCTCAGAGGGATGGCCACCCACAATCTCTTTTCCTTCATTCTCCTCTTGGGATCTTGGGCACACGCACCTGGCATGAGTTTTAAGCTGCCAGGTCTAGAACTTGAACCAAGGGCAACTACGTGACAGTTCAGCAACGTAACCATTATGCCACCTGCTGGTCCCTCAGCTCTGCATTTGACAGCCAGCTGAAAAACCCCACTGCATATGGTCCTACACAGGACATGGGTGGCTCTCCTAGGGTGGCTCTTCTTGTGATGGATGAGCCTGTTGGTAAGAGGAAGCTCCCTTGGGTTGAGCCTTCAGACCTGGGTGTCATCTGACCTGACAACAGGGCTTGATCCCAGCAGTGAGGAGTTGGTTTGGGATTTCCAATGCTGATGTGTTCACTAGGTCTTGGTGGGTTGAGCAGAGCATCTGGGTAGTGGCTCTTGGTCCATTTGGGTGACTGAATGTAATCTTTGGTTCCTCTTCCTAGAGAAACATGGTACAGGCTCACACCACGATACCCCTGGACCTGGAGTACACACTCCTAGATTGGGGCATGATGAGTCTGCTCTCTTTTCATTCATTTTTAAGGGCCCCTGTTAGGAGGGGCCTTCCTCCTTTAGGATAGCACTGGTGGTGCGGTGCCCAGGCAGTTGCAGCATGAGAGTGATGCAGAGACTCAGTGATGGTGGCCTTGCATGTCTGTGACCAGCTTGGGGTGTGGCGATGACACAGGGATGGGGACCCAGTGTATGAGTGTCTCTAGTCCAGAGCCTGGGACAGACAAATCAGCACTGGAAGAGGAGGAGATGGAGAGGAGGAAGCTCACGGAGTGGGGAGGAAGCACACCCCAGAGGAAGGGGGAGGGATAGGGCAGGTGGGAGGCCAGGGGCAGAGGGAGCAGGGGTTCCCTGCCTGGGGGGCATTCAGGACAGGGTGACACGTGAGTGATGCCTGGTGACTTAAGAGAGAAAAAGTTGGCGGCCTGAAAAGGAAGGAGACAGAAAGCAGGGCTTTTCAATACGAGCATTCATGTCGCAGTGACAGCAGTCATTTATCACGCCTGAATGGGAGTGCAGGGCCCAGCGCTGCCGCCAAAGACCTCTGGTTAAAGTTTTACCTGAGTGTGAAAGGGGCTGGGGCCTGGCCAAACAGTGGCCCTTCCGAGGATGTGGGGGCGGCCCTGTGGGGGCCCAGCTGTTTGGAGCAGAAAGGCTCTGGTACCATGGGAGGGGGACCTGGGACAAGATGTTTCAGGGTGTGGGGACACTTCAGACATCCCAGGCCAGCAGAGGAAGGGGTCTGCCCCACGCAGAGGCCTGGAAAAGTAATTGCCAGGCACTGGATCATCTCCAAATCAATTTTAAGAGTCTGTATGGAGGTTTGGGATGGGATAAATGGGGGGCACATTTTGTCAAGGGGTATCATTGGCTTTTAGCTCAAATTAGAGAGAATATCATTTACCATATGTCAGGGACTCTATTGATATATCTGTCTACCTTCTATTATCTATATCTATCTACCCATCTTCTGTCTACCCTCTATCCATTGTCTATGTATCTATCTATGTATCTATTTACCTGCCATCTATCTAAGTTCTCTCTTTATCTCTCTCATCTTCTGTCTATCTCAGTGTCACCATCCTTGTTTGCCTGGGGACAGGGGAGGGGGGAGCCTTGGGTTTCAGACCTTTCAGTGCCAAATAGGGAGAGTCTTGAGAAGCACGGAGCAGTTGGTCACCCTACTGCTGTTCATTTAATCTCCAATAGGTCTTAGAAAAATGCATGGCCACTGACCTCCACTTAGAAATGAGGACAGAGGCATGAAGAGGGAAGGAGCATGAGGGTGTTGAGTAGTGAGTGGGAGCACCTGGACCAAAGGTGAACAGTCTGGTTTCAGTCTGAGCTCCTGACCCCTGTGCCTTGCTGCCTGGGATGGGCAGGGCACACCAGCAGATTTTCTGAGCCAAGAACCAGGATGATGGGGCTGACATGTTCTTGGGCTTTGGGGCCCAGTGTTAGAGACAGGACCTGCCATCAGCAATTTTGTCCCACTGGTTCACAGAGGGGCTAGCCATGAAGAGGTCATTTTTGCTCCAGGTGTGTGGTGCTGTCAATGGGGCTAGGGTCCTGGTCTGTCCAGGAACATAGTCCATAACTCCTGAGGTCCTAGCAAAATGCCCACGTCACTGAGGAGCAGAGTGGAAGCTGAAGGAGAACAGGCGTGCTGGAACCTCAGACCTCCATAGAGCTCTGGGAGCTGGGTTGGAGGGGCAGCCCAGTATGGTCTGCAAAGAGGCTCTCTACCCCAGCCACAAGAGGCACTGATGTTAAGAGGTGACTCAGGAAAGAGAAGGTCATGTTTCTGGGAAGAGACACTGTGGCCTGTTTGCGGTCATGTTCCTGGGAAGAGACACTGTGGCCTGTTTGCCATCCTGGGCCGGGGTGCAGTAGTCCCTGAGCCAGGCTCTTTCCAGAGAGGATACACACATTTGAGCCAAGGTCCCAATGTCCCAACTAATAAGAGGAGGGTATGTGTGTAGGGGAGGGGCTGGCACGTCTTTTATTTCTGCCAGCACAGTCCAGCTAAAGCATGGAACCATTGAGAGGGACTCTGTTGGCTTCTCCCCAAAAGCCCAGATTCCAAGGCCTGGCTGTCTTGGGCTTCCATCCCAGGCAGTGACTTCTGTCTCCTGCCATCCCATCTCAGCTCCTGCAACAAGCCCCTGGCCTATTCAACCTCCAGCCTAGACCTCTGCTGCTCTGTACAGCTATGGGATCTTGCAGGGCTTGGTGATCACAATTGGGAACTTGAGGAGCCACAGTGACCAACCCAGAGTGAGCTGATGTGAAGCCAGGAATGCAAACACAGGGTGGCAGGGAGAGGGGCCACCAGTACAAAGTGTGGATATCTTCAAGGACCGGGTGACGAGAAGTATGTGATGGAGGAGGTGGGAGGCAGAGGGGCCAAGCAGGAACTGGGACTAGTGCTGCTCACTCTTGTTCCTGTAGTCATCCTTTCAACACATACAAAGCATATTCACTGCAGTGTGCCTGCCCTATGCCAGGCTCAGGGAATACAGGAGACACTGACCCGGTCCCTGCCCATGCAGCATGGTAAGTCATGTTAGTATGTGAAGTAGATAATTGGGTACTGAGCTAGTGAATGACAAGGGGTCAGAGAAGGCCTCTCTGAGGAGGTGATACATAAGCACAACCTGAGGATGGACAGAAGCCAACAGGAAGGAGCTGAGACAGTGTCTGATGGAGGGAACAGCGTATTCAAAGCCCCAGAGACTGCAGTGTTTGAAGAACCAAAAGATGCCTTGTGAGGTTAGAGGTGAGGGAATGGCATGTGGATGGGCAGGTGGAGAACAGATCCCCGAGGGCTGCGTTGAGCAGATGGTTGTGTCCCTGGATTACTCTACTAGGACAGGGTCTGGGAGTCTGTTACCAGACCTCAGTGTCAGCAAAAGACAGTAGGTGCCCAATAAATGTGTACTGGAGAATCCGTGGAGGCCCTGCAGTGGAGCTGGGTTGGAACTGAAGGGCAGTAGGATGTAAACATGGCCATCTTGGAGGGGGGGACAGGTCCTACTTGGGGTGACATGGAGGCAGCCCCTGCATCAGTTTGGGCCCCTTGGAGCTGCCCCTGACACCCTCCCTCCTGCCTGGTGCCTCTGGCTTTTCCTAAATACCCTGGAGGTACCAAATTGGGCCTCAGCGAGGGGGTCTGCATTTGTGCCCTGCACAGGGGACATTAAGTGAACAGAGGCCCTCTCGGTTTTTCATGTCATTAATTGGTGATCTTCAGATTCTGAAATAGCATTTTGCCTCTCCAATCCCTTATTTCATTATCCTCAGTTCAATACACATCAGTGCTGCATGAGGCAGCTTGCTTGGATATATTAGGAATTATTTAAATGAGATGGGGATGTATGGGTAGTTAAAAACGCAGTCTTCTAGTCTGTCCTAATTATGTACCAAATTACATTACAATTATTCCCAAATATAAATTCGCTGAGAACCTCAAAAGGGGAGGTTCTGGGAGCATCAGGAGAAACGTGAAATGTACACTTTGGGGTGGGAACTGTGAGGGCGCCCTTCCTGCCTGGCTCTCACTTCTTTTGTTCTGCTGAGCAGGCTGAGCTGGGCCTGGTGTGTCCATGGCTCAGCCTCAGGGCCCAGCAGGAAATTCTTTCCTGCAAAAATTCACAAAGGTTCCCAGAACACCCACTCTGTGTGGACACTTTGCAAACACCTCTTATGTGATCTCCACTCCTGGGAGGAAGAGATGGACCCGCCGAGGACGCTGTGGTCCCAAAGTGGCAAAATAGGCTTCATTCCCAAGTCTGCTTCTCACCTACATGCTCTAGGAGGTGAGAGGGAATCACTCAGTCCCCTGGCTGGTGGGCACTTTGTCCCCAAGTGGGCAGGCTTTCTTTGAGTTATTTTCATCCATTTATTTTTCTTTTTGTGATATATGGGAAGGACAGGGTTTTCTCATACCATGATTTCCTTTTCCCAGCCCTCCACCTCCTCAGGATCTTGAGTGTTTATGCATATACCTGGCAATTTTTTCCAGGTGGACCCAAGATCCTAACCACTTGTTTTGTGCTATTAGCTAGCCTCCTCTGCAGCTCTGAGAAGGGTCCTGATTAATCTTTATTAATAACTTAGTAATTATTAATCATCATGAGCTTACTGATGTTACAAGCTCTGAGTTTGGCTGTTTCCATTCCTCTTATATGTCTGCTTCTCACTGAGCCCAGGGACAGGGTTTGGGGGATTTTGCAATCAGGGGAGCCTCTTCTCCCATCTGGTTATTGGGTAGGGGGAGTTGCTCAGGGCTGTCAAGGCATTTTTCAGCCAAAACCTCAAAGCATGTTGGGAACTAGTTATGGGCTGAACTGTACCCCCAAAGATGTTGAAATTCTGACCCTTAGTACCTATGAATAAGACCTTATTTGGAAATTGGATTTTTGCTGATGATCAAGTTACAATGATTATCATTCGTCACTAGGGTGGACTGTAATCGGGGCAACTGGAATCCTTAGAAAAGGGGAATTTGGACACAGAGACAGAAACGTGGGGAGAACACCAGGTGAAACTGTGGATAGAGAGTAGAGTGATGCATACAGAGGCCAAGGGCCCCAAAATGTCTCCAGTGAACTACCAGAAGCTCAGACGGATGCACGGAACAGGATTTCCCTCATAGCCCTCAGAAGGAACTAGCCCTGGGGTCACCTTGATCTCAGGCCTCTGGCCTTCAGAACTGCGAGTCAGTCCATTTCTGTGTTAAGGCGCTCAGTCTATGGTACTTTGTATGGCAGTGAGGAAACAAAGACGGAATCAGTGGTAGGGTGGAGTCAGGCAGAGGGAGGGGAGAGCCACACAGTAGGGGCCGGAGCCTGGCCCTGCTGACTGTCTAAGGGTTGGTGGCAGGTCTGGTCTGGGCCAGGGTGGCAGCCATCTTTGTTGATGGGTAAAAGAGGTCTTGTGGCAGCCAGAGTCCCCAAACAGAGAGGATGTGCCTTCCCAGGCAGGAGCTATCTTTGGATCTGGACCTGGAATCTAGCCAGGGGTTGGGGTGAGGAAGCAGATGCCAGTCCATGGAGGAAGCTGGTGAGTATTGTGCTGGGCTTGCCAGTCTCCACGCCTCTGCCCGTATCCACTGGCAAGAACCAGTCCCACAGCCTTACTCAGATTCGGGGCGCTGGGAATGTAGTCTAGCTTCGTTCCCCATACCTCTTGCATTTGTCTAGTTCTTGCACAAAGAAGTGAAGGGCGCTACCTCCAGTTTCTCCACACTTCCTCTTCATCCCTGTCTGCTTTCTGAATGGAGAGGATTCTGGGGAGGGAGTCTTGACATAAAGGCCCCTGGGTCCTGGAGTCCTTGTTTGGGGTTAACTACACTGGAGAGCTGCAGGCCTGGTATCCCCTTGGGAGGCTGTCATGAGGGAGATATTGTGTTAAGTCACTGACATTGCTGCTTGTCACAGCAGTTTAGAGAGGAAGGGGCGGGAAAGCTGGGTTGCTCCCTGCCTCCATAGAGTTAGGCAAACACTGGAACCTCGTGGAATGCAGCTGCCACAGTTTCAAAGCATGTGGTTTCTCTGTGAGGACCACATCAGCCATGTGCAGGAGCTAGTCCCGTGCACGACGCCTTGCAGAAAGAACCTGCTTTCTCACCGTTGATACCTCTTTTCCTTATGGGGTCCCATTTCCCCACCCCCGAGGTGAGACCACCTATACTGACTCTCTCTGTTCTAAATAAGAAACCTCTTCCCAATGGGCTCTGTCCTCAAAGCACCTCCTTGACTTCCCCAGGGAAGCTGGGTTCCTCCAGTCCAACCTTGGAACCTCTTTGATTTATCCGGTTGGTTGATTTCCATGTTAAAGGAAGCCTTGCTAACTAAAGTAACAAAAAGCCAAGTGCTATTTTTGGATCCAACTTTTTCCTTTTTATTTCCCTGATAAAATAATTTGTGCTAATTAGATGTAAAAATCATTCCTGGAAAAATTATGTAATTGACATGCAATTTACAAAATAGACCTTTGATATTATTTGCGCTGCTGCTTTGCTATAAAATGAGTAAACAGCAGGAACATTAGACCTTACCTGGGTAAGTGTGTGCTAAGAGACGGAGGCCAGGTGAGGGCAGCTTTTGGGTACAGCCCAGGCGATACACCAGGTTCTCACTGTGGAGGCCCGTCCTCTCCAGGGGCACCCAGACAGGTGACACCGGCCATGCACTGCTTGCACTGGATGGCAGTTTTAGGACGACCCGCAGAGGGCTTTGTATAACACATGCCTTGGCCCTGATGTGGGGTTCACAAGTTTACTGGTATGTAGAAAGCTTCTTGGGGATGCCTTCAGGGGAAAAGGAAGGCGGTCTTCTGAGCCTCCATCCTGGGTGGTGTTTTGACTGGTGAATGGAGTGAGGGCTCTAGCATAGGCTGATCACACTGTGGGTGACACAAAACTGGAAAGGATGGTAAACTGAAGAGGATAGGGTTAGTATCTGGGGCTCCCTTGATGGATTGGAGCTACATTCAAACCTGCACAGGAGGAAATCTAACAGTTGCATCTAGAAGATCACTCCTTGAGGATGCAGTGGGGGAGATGAGCTTGGCAGCATGTTGGTCAGGGTCCATTCAGGAAGCAGAACCCACACTAGATGTACTAACAGAAAGAATTTTTTTTTTTTTTTGGAGAGGTTTTCGCTATAGGGCGCGTGCGCTCGTCAGACAGAGAGAGACATAGAGACAGAAAGCAAGAAATCACCCCCCAGGGGGGATGATCACGCTGCAATCCCTTCTCCTCCAGTCTCCTCTCGGGATCTTGGGCACGCACGCATACTCGCGCGGCATGAGTTTTAAGCCACCGGGTCCGGGACGCAAACCATGGTCGACTACGTGGGAGTCCAGCAACATAGCCATTACGCTAACTGCTGGTTCCCCAGAAAGAATTTTGTATAAAGAACATTTAGTCATCAGAAAACTGAAAAGACAAAAAGTGCAATGGTAAGCAGCAGCCATCTTGGGCTGAGGGGACACAGGAAGGAGGTTGGGTGTTAGTAAAAGTGAGAGGCAGGAAGGAAGAGTCCCAAGGAACTGGGACTCGGATCTCCAAGGGGACAATGCCGGCTTGTGAATGCTGGTGTCTCTGAAACTGGTTCGGCAATTGTTGACAAAACTGCAAACTAGATTCAGTTTCTGTTACTGGGACGAAATGCACTTTGAGTGTGATGCTGCCCTGAACAAGAATTAAAACAAGAAAGAAAGCATGAAGGGGTTGTTTCTTTGTCCTCCAACCTTCTAGTCTCCCTCCCTCTCAGGCTCCTATTTGAAAAACTGGATATGGAGCCTTTTGGCCAAAGAGAAGTTGTGGTTTTCAGAGTCCTAGCTACACCATTCAAAGCACAGTGTAAGTGTTGACAGGTAGTATGCTGGTTAAGGTGCTGGACTACTACATGCCCAATCATGGTTCAAATCCCGGACCTGGTGGCTTGCTTTCTCACTTCTCCTCTCTCTCTCTCTGGTCAAATAAAAAAAAAAAAAAAAAGATAAATAAAAAAAAAATTCTATCCCTCTCCCCCATAGTGTAGAAGGGTGAATTTGAAACTATTAGACTACTGCTTAATAAAGGATACAATATGAGTCAACAGACATTTAATGTAGCTATAGGCTGCATTATTAGAAGTATAAAGCCTGGGACCAGCAGTTAGCGTAATGGCTATGTCGCTGGACTCCCACGTAGTCGACCGCGGTTCGCGTCCCGAACCCGGTGGCTTAAAACTCACGCCAGGCGCGTGTGCGTGCGTGCCCAAGATCCCAACAGGAAAATGGAGGAGAAGGGATTGTGATTGTGGCGTGGCCATCCCCCCTGGGGGGGTGGTTTCTGCTTTCTGTCTCTCTGTCTCTCTCTGCCTGTCTGGCTAGCGCCCATGCCCTATAGCAAAACAACTCTCAAAAAAAAAAAAAAAAAGAAGTATAAAGCCTAGTTTGAAGGAGGTGATAGTTATCTTTTCCCTCGAACTAGTCATATTGTTTGTGTTCAGGTATGTGTACTATAATTTAAATGGAATCTAGATCCCCTGGTGCCCACCTAGGAAAGGTAGCTTAGCCTGGGGAGGAGATTCAGAATCATAGCAACATCAGGGTCACCTGATCAGAGAAACTCTAGTAGACAGGGAAGAGAAGGCCATCTTCATGCTACGTGGCTGCGGGTGAGAGAGCAGAGACGACTTGAGGGGTGGTTCTATGTAGGTACATTAAGAGGTGGCTCTAGAAAGGCGAATTCCATCTGGGGATAAAGAAGACTTTGTTTTCCTTAAAAAATAAAAAAAAGTTTCATTCTTCTGATTCTTCTACCCATGTGTTGTAGAGAAGATGGAGCATACAGATCACTGCAATTATCAGTTTAGAAATGGGGGGGGGGTGGTGCAGGGAGAGAGACATTACCTGTCAGCATTTCAGGTAAAATGAGTTGGCTCAATTCTGGAAGTGGGGGATAGAGACCACTTGCAGATGGTCTGTGTACTTCCTAGTAGTTAATGTTTGCTAACTCTCCCTTGCATCCTGGACTCCTGCTCACATTGCTCTGGGAGCTTTGCCTGACATCAGTTTCTCCCTTGGGCTTGGCCCTCAAGGACCCAGCAAGTAGCCCATGAGCTTATCCAGGGGTTTCTCCAAAGCTAGTTTCTTTCCTATGAGGAATTTTGGCACAACTCATAAGATAATTATATTTTTTCCACCTTGTTGCATAAAGAAAAGTTTAAAGAAGCAAATAAAAATCATTTGCAATTATACTTCCCAAAGATGACCACAGTTAACATTTTGGCCTTTAAACAAATGCATAAGTATATTCACATTTTTTTTTTGAGAGAGAGTTTTGCTATAGGGTGTGATAGGGTGTGTGCATTCACTGGAGAGACAGAGAGAGACAGAGAGCAAGAAATCACCCTCTGGGGGGATGGCCATGTTGCAATTCCTTCCCTTCCATTCTCCCACCTGGGCATGCACACACATGCACCCAGCATGAGTCTGAAGTTGTGGGGTCCAGGACTGGGACCCTGATTGACCACATGGTAGTCTAGTACCTTAACTACCATGCCACTTGCTGGTCCCAGTATATTCACTTTTAAGACAATTGGATGCTGTGCATTCTGGTGGCCTAGTGGTTAAGGGAGCTGGATTCCACATGATTCAGATCCTGGCCCTGGGGCTTGAGAAACATGCTGGGCCTGTATGCATGTGTCTTCAAAATCTCAAAGGGAGGGAGAAATGGAGAAAGGATTGAAGCATGACCATTCCCCATGGAGGGATGACGCTCTCTCCTCTCTCAGTCCCTCTCTGGTGAGCACACTTGTGAGAGAGAGAGAGAGAGAGAGACCAACCCCTACAGGGGAATAGTCAAGTCACATCTCTTCTCCATCTCTCCGTCCTTTCTGGATTTTGGGTACTCACGCACATGTGCCTGGTGTGTTTCTCAAGTTGCTTTGTCCAGGACTTGAACTATGCAACTGGCCATGTGAGAAATTGGCTGCCTTCACTACTAGCCCCTGGAGCTGTCCCTGAAAGCACCTTTAATTAAATTAATTAATTAATTTTTTGACAGAGAGAGATGAGCAGAGAGGTAGAAAGCCATTCCATGGGGAATGGTCATGCTGCAATCTCTTCTGTGTTTCATGTGGAATCCAGCTCCCTTAGCCATTAGGCCACCAGAATGCCCAGCACCCATCCATGCTGATGAGATTTTGGGTGTGTACACATGTATGCCTGGCATGCTTCTCACGCTGCTAGGGCTGGGACTCCACTGCAGCTGGCCATGGGGGATCCAGCTTCTTAACCACCAGGCTACAGGTTGGCCCCAAAATAACTTTTATTACAAATAAAGTTTGAATATACACGATAGAATAGTATAGGGGCCCTCTTTGTATGACTATCCAGCTATTACTAGTAGTTTGACAATCAGGATTTGGCTACCCCCCCCTTCATTTTTTTTTTTTTGTTTTGTTTTGGAATATTAAAAAGTAAGTCCAAGATTGGGTATCACTGCCCCTGTAAAAGCTGTCTTATGTCTCCAGTAGGTAAAATAACTTCTTAAAAGCATAACCACAATGCAATTGGCACGCCTACAAAAATGAACAATCATTCCCAAATATCTAATATCTGGCCATGTTCAATTTCCTCCATTTATCTCAAAAAAATGTCTTCTCAAAGCCAACCTGCTTGAATTAGGGTCCAAACAAAAATTCTTATTTTGCATTCAGTTGAATCATTGTGTAAGTCTCTCTCTCTCTCTCTCTCTTTTTTTTTTTTTGGAGAGGTTTTTGCTATAGGGCATGTATGCTCGCCAGAAAGACAGAGAGACACATAGAGACAGAAAGTGAGAAATCACCCCCTAGGGGGGATGGCCATGCCGCAATCCCTTCTCCTCCATTCTCCTCTCGGGATCTTGGGCACGCACGCACATGTGCCTGGTGTGAGTTTAAGCCACTGGGTCTGGGACTCAAACCGCAGTCGACTACATGGGAGTCCAGTGACATAGCCATTATGCTAACTGCTGGTCCCTCTGTAAGTCTCTCTTAATCAAGCCTGCTTTTCCTTTTCTTTTGAAACCACATTCCTTGGGTGTTGAAGGACCTAATATAAAGAATTTTAAATAATTTCCCTTATTTTAAACTTTTTCTATAGGGTGTGTACACTTGCCAGAGAGAAACAGAGGAAAGAGACAGAGGGAAAGTGAGAAATCACCCAAGGGGGATGTCATATGGCCATTCCTTCTCTTCCATTCTCCTCTCAGGATTTTGAGCACACACGCACATGTCCCTGGTGTGATTTTCAAGCTGTGGAGTGCAGGATTTGAAATGTAGATTTGGTCATGTGGAATCCCGTGCCTTAACCTCTATGCCACCTTCTGGCCCCAATTTTACCACTCTTGATACATCAGAAGGCAATTTCCAAGAGGGTTGTAACATTTCACGCCTCCACCGGCAACGTGGGAGAGTGATCATTTCATCATCCTCAGGGCCGGGTACGTTACGATTCTTAAAAAAAAATCAATCCAATAGGTGAACGATGGCATCTTATTGCTGCTTTAACTCGCATTTCTCTGATTCTAAGTGTGATTGATCATTTTTGCCACATGTATATTAGCTGTTTGTATTTCTTCTTTTGTGAATTATCTGCTTTGACCTTTACCCCTTTTAAAAAGTGGTATTGATTATCCTACTTGAGTCTATGACATAGAGAGATTTAAAATTTGTATGTAGCCACATTCATTATCTCTCCTTCTGTAAATTCTGCCATTGTTTTTATGCTTAGAAAATCTTTTTTTCTACCCTCAAATGCCATTCATTGACATTGCCCCTAGTTTTTCTTCTTCTTTGATTTTTTTACGGAGTTTTAAAATCCCTATGGGATCCCATATGGTTAGACCATTGATCTACTACCATGGATTGCATAATTTTCATTTCTTCAGTAGCTTGGGATACATCTTTATCGTGTTTGAATTATATGCGTGCACACACACACACACACACACACACACACACACACGTCTGTTTAAGAAGACCTTGAGTATCAGGCTGGATTCTTCTGCCCCTGGCATTCTGAGACTTTCTGATTGTTGTGCGCTGGAAGGCCTCTGAGCTCCTGTCACCTCCTTGTCCTGCTCTTCCTGCCTCTGTAATGGATATTGACTCTTGTTTCTGTCAGGGATGATGGCAGGGGCACGGAGCCTAGACATCGTCAGGGAGGCTGGCCTCTTGGTGAGACTGTGTGCTCACACCATGGACCCAAGTGTGTTCTGAGATTTGGGCTTGGCTTTGAGAAGAGAGAACTGAGATTTGCCCCCTTTCCTGGATATTCTTTGTCCTCAGAGCATTTCTCCCAGTTTATAATTATGATGATTGTTGTCTGCCTCCCCACTAGACTGTAAGCCCCAAGGATAGAGACCCCGTAGTCCCACATCTATCTAGCACATGGTGGGCACCAAGAAATTGGAAGAATGAATGGATAAACAGTCCTTTGGAGCTGGCAGGTGAGGGCCAAAGTGACCTCATAACCTACTAAAGTCCAGACTGTCCTCTGATCTGAGCAAACGCTCTTTGGGGAACAAAGAGACAGAACATCTGAAATTAAGGGCCATCCCAGAAAATCCAGGACAGCTGGTGGCCACAGACAGGCCTGAGCCTCCCGAATCTGAGGTCTGCATGGAGCCGTGAAAGTCACCCGCCTGACCCTGCGCTGACACCTGACCTCTCAAGCTGATTATTCCTCCTCTCCAGGACCATATTCCCGACAAGATGGGGTCGGGAGACATTTGCATCCAAACCTCCAAGCTCTTTAAATGCTGGGCCTGGAGGCCCGATGGGTTTATTAGATTATCATTGCGGAAGTTAATAAAGAATTAATTTCTCTTCATGTGACATCCAAAGGCAGTTATTTCAGGAGCCTGTCCATTTACACAAAGCCAAGTATTTGTCAAGTGTCAGAGGCAATTCCCAGGTCCCAGCCCCCCCTCAATAATTCTGGATTAGGGACAGCCTGAAATGACATTACACAAATTTTCTTTCAAGATGCATTGAGCTCTGGGGACCACTCAGGAATTTCAGGTTCCTGAAGGTTATACTGTCAGCAAAAGGGCTGGGGGCGGGGTGGCTGGAGCAACGGCAGCCTCCCAGCTGGGCCAGCTCTGGCATGGGGGTTGAGGGAGGCAAGGGGGGAGGGAGCTGCAGGAGGGAGGGAGGCAGCTCGGGCAGCTATTAGTCTGTGGGGGCCCATTTGCCTCCTGCAAACAACTTACTGCCATTTGTATCGCAAACCTTGCACCCAGCTTGATGGTTTTTTCTTGTTGTCTGCTCAGGTCCAGGAAGGGGCTGTGGCTTGATTGGGACTGTAGGACTAACAGTCACCTCGCGGCAATATATTAGGGGAGGTCAAGGCACCATTAATACCTGTCGTGGAGCTAAGTGCTGGGAAGTGGAGCCACTGCAGGGATGGACTCGCTAAAGTTGTCGAACAACCAGGCACCCCTGGAAACCACAGATGGGGCAGAAGCCTCTGGGCTGGGCTGGTGGGAAGGGCTCTGTCTTAGTCTGCTATTGTGTTGGTAGTAGAAATACCCAAGATAGGATGACTTATAAAAATCAAGGTTTACTCAGCCCATGGTTTGGAGGTCCAAGGTGCAAGGTCCAGAGGCCACATCTGGTGGGTGTCTTAAAAAGTCCCAGTTGCATCAAAAGGTGAGAGTAGAGTCTTTCTCTTCTGGTCTCATCCTCTCCTCTTATAAACCCACTAGAATGCAGTCACAGGGGTCCCACCCTAATCGCCTCATCGCTCCCAAAGGCCTCACCTTTTGACACCTCAGTTGGATCAAGTTTTCACCTCTTAATCCCATTACCGTGGCTTAGCACATGAATTTTGGGAGGACATATTCAAACCATAACAGGACTTGAGCCTGGTTCAAGCTGGGCTCCCTGGAGTAGCATCAGGAGGCTGTGTGGAAGAGCCCAGCTCTCTTGCCAGAGCTCCAGAGTTGGGCATTTGGCCAATTCCCCTTGAATGCTCAGCAGGCCCCTCATACGCTGAACATTGCAGACTGAATTTGTATCTCAGACTCATCTCCCTCCTGATATTCCATGGGGGAAGGGGGGTGGTGGGGTGGCTCCTCCTCCTCCAAGTGCCCTGGCTCTTTCTGATTCTGGCGTCTTCTTTCTTTGGAATGGTTCTCTTTTCCTTCCATATTTGGTTTAGATTTAGCTCGGATGTCTGTCACCTCCTCTGGGAAGGCCACCTTGACTCCTCCAGGGAGTCAAAATCTCCTACAGGGTCACAGTTTCTTATGGGTTCTCTTTATGTAAAGGAAGAAAAGCCCTCTTCTCAAATCTGGATGGCCATATCTTTTGGCAAATGAAAAGTATCTGTGTTTGTATTAGAAAAAGGGGCCCTTTTTATTCTAGAAACACAGTCCTAGTATATGTTCAGGGCTTGGTAGGGAGACTATGGGCTTCAGCCCCATTGACTTCCTTGACTGACCCCTTTTAGGTAGTGTGCAACTGGACAATCACATCTGCAGCCCAACGTCTTTCCTTGAGATCCTTGACTTCGTGCCTGTGAGTATTGGTTTCCCATCGCTGTTGTCATAAACTACCACAAGTGGAGTTGACTTAATACCCACAGTTCTGTTAGCTCAGAGTTGGAGACTGGAGTTTGAGATACATCTCACTGGCTGAAATCGAGGTGCTGGCTGGTCTGCATTCCCTCTGCAGGCTCAGAGGGACATTTGTTTCCTCGCCTTTTTCAGCATCCAGAGGCTCCCCTCATTTCTTGGCTTGTGGCTTCTTCCTTGAGGACAGAAGTTTGACTGCTTTTTCCTAGTTCTAAAATCCCTACCAGAGGGTGGGGTGAGTCACACCCATAGACATTAACAGACCATGTAGGCCCGTTGGATAACAAAAATCTTCCTACACCCTGTCCCTGGCCTAGTATCCCTGTAATGGGTGAGTCATGCCCACAATCATTAGCAGACCCTTTTGTCTCATTGATAACAGGATACTTCCAACATCCTGTCCTTGGGACAGTGTCTTGTGACTGTGTACAAGGCCCCTTATCTCTGTTAACATACACTCTTCACTCATTCCTTCTGCAAATCTACAAGCTCCGCTTCCACATGTCCCTTTTTTGGGCCAGACCAATGGAAAGCTCTTCACTAAATTCTGAACTTTGTCTCAGAATCCAATAAAAGGAACCCCCATACGTACCTGATCACCATGAAAGAAAGGCATGTTTTGCCTCCTCTCTGGGCCCAGGTCATGCAAATTTGTGTTTAGATAATTATTAATTATTATTTTTGTAGAGCTGGTTATTTCCATCGACATCCTCCATCTTCAAAGCCAGCTCACCCTTCACCTCTCTGATGCTGACAGCTATTTCCATTGTCACATCTCCTTGACTCTGATCCTCTGCCTCCCTTTTTCATTTGTAAGGATGCTTTTTTTAATTTCCAGAGGCTGTAAAAGCTTTCCATAGGGAGACACAGAGAGATGGAGTGGGAGAAAACATCCCCCAATGGGGCACGGTCATGCCACAATCCCTTCTCCTTCATTTCTATATCCCACAGGGATTTAGGCATGCATATACATGCATCTGACATGTTTTTCAAGCTGTGGGGTTGGGATTTGAACCCTGTGATTGGCCATGTGGGATATAGTTCCCTTAACCACTAGGCCAAAAGCATGACCCAAGGACTCTGTGATTACATTAGACCCACTAGGATAATCCAGGATTATCATCCCGGCTCAAGAACTTTAACTCACACCTGTAAAGTACCTTTTGCCATGTGCGGTAACATATTCACAGTTGCTGGGGATATGGATGGCTTGTGTGTGTGTGTGGGGTTCATTACTCTGCCTACCAGTCCATATGATCTCATTGTATCGAAATCCCCTAACTGTAAAATCCCCGTGAGAGTGCTCTCTTCAGGGCCCAGCACTAAATAAGTATTTAGAGAATGTCAGTTGATTGAAGGTACGATGGCATGGGTACCCAGGACCTCCTCCGGGAGACAAAGGCAGTAGGAGACTCTTGTACACAGCTCTCCTCAGAGTCAGTTACTGACCTGCGTGGTTTTACACCAGTGGTTCTAAGCTAACTTTGCTCCCCTCCCACTCCCCTGGAACAGACCAATGGCAATGTCTGGAAACATTTTTTTGGGGGAGAGGTTTTTGCTATAGGGCGCATGTACTTGTTAGAAAGGCAGAGAGAGACAGAGACAGAAAGTGAGAAATCACCCCCCAGGTGGGAGGGCCATGCCACAGTCCCTTCTCCTTCCGGGATCCTGGGCATGCACGTGCCTGTTGTGAGTTTTAAGCCACCAGGTTCGGGACTCAAACCACGGTCGACTACATAGGTGTCCAACAACATAGCCATTACACCAACTGCTGGTCTTGTCTGAAGACATTTTTGGTTCTCAGAGATGCTGCTCATTATCTTACAATACATATGAACCTTAAAGACTTGTCCAGCCTGAAACATCTTTAGTGTAGAGACTGGGAAATGCTGGTTTACACCAGGACCTAGAGGCTGGAAGACCCAGAAGGCCGCTGTGTGTGGGACCAGCACCAGCTATCTCAGTATATCACATCCTTCATCCTCAGTGGCTGAGTTTTTCCACCTTCAGTTTGCACATGAGAAAACAGGCTACTGTGGGTGCATCCACATGGCAGGCATCTGGCTCTTGATGGGGTAAGGTTTTGAACCAGATGTCCCTGGTCTGCTCAGAAGGCAGATAGAATAATGACATGAGTGAAGGTGGCACCTCTCTCTAAGCATGCTGACCTTTCCTGGCCTCTTTCCTCCCTCTCTGATCACTCTTTCTCTGCTTTCCTGATAATGCTGTGTTTCCTGGTCTCCTATTTGCTGTGCTACGATTTTCCCCAGATTTGGTACAATTTCCCCTACCCCATTCTGCTCTTCCTTAGTGATCTGTCCTGTGGGACAGCTCTTGCCATCGCTTTAGTTCATGACTCTTTCCTGGGCTCTAGTCCCACATTTTGCACCATCATCTAGACCTACCTCCTCTCTCTGCCAGCCTAGCCCAGCTCTGATCATGCCATCGCTCAAAAACCTTCAGTGGCAATCTATGGCATGATCATCACGTGAGGCTGGCATTGGAGGCCCTGATGCTCACTGTTCTCTAAGCCCACTTTGCATTTCCTGCTGCTCTTATTTTTGCCCATGCTGTTCCCTTCGCCTCAACACCAGCTCTCCTGTTTCTCATCTTTATCCTCCTGATACCCTCAGGAGTTGTATAGACTTGCATTGTGTCCGAAGGTCAGTTTCTGGTTTTGGTAGAAGTAGGAGGTTGATTAAATAATCAATTATTTTGTTTATTTACCCAGCCTACATTTGCAGAGCATGACTATGGCACAGGGTGGATTTGGGCATGGGGAGGTGGATGAGGAACTGTATTAGTTCTTGTAAAGCTTATAGCCTGCAGGGGAGACAGACATGGAACAGCTAGTTTTGTAATCCATTATTTAGCATCAGTTGTGGTTGGGGTGCTGAGGAGATGTTTGAGGATGTGGAGAGCCAGGTCATTGAGGAGGTGGCATTTGGTCATTGAGGAGGTGGCACTTGGCCTGGGTCTTTGTGTGGATATGGGTTCCACCCTGGAGTTTCTGGAGTGGACTGAGCTGTGGCTGGAGCCACAAGAGCCGGGAGGGTGGAGGAGGAGCTGTCTGCTGAG
>NW_006159579.1:8452628-8461313 GCF_000334495.1 Tupaia belangeri chinensis | reverse complement strand
GCTGTGGGGGGAGCCACAAGAGCCGGGAGGCTGAAGGAGGAGCTGTCTGCTGAGAGAGCAGCTGGCATGACCACGGTCGGTATAAATCAAGCAGACTTTTGCCAGGCCCCTGGGCTCTGTGGAAAGGTTACCCCAAGCTGTGGTTCCTGGCCAGTTTGCTCCAGACACAGTTAATACAGCTTCCAGGAAGGCATCAGGCTGGGTGGTATTGGGGGCAGTGAGGGGCCAGAGCCAGGCCAGGAAGGGGTGAGGGTGGGGGTCAGCTGGACTGGAGAACTGCCCAGGGAAGCCGGGAATAGAGCAGCCATTGTTGTGCCAGCCCTGGCTCAATGTGTGTGTGTGTGTGTGTGTGTGTTTGTGTGTGCACGTGCACATGTGTGTGGTGTTATTTTTAGATAGGTCTCACTATGTCACCATCCTCCTGGCTCAGCCTCCTAAGTGCCAGGGACCACAGGTGTGCACCACCACGCCCATCTTTTAGGGTAGACAGGGATTCGTACCCGACCTCCCATGTGGCCTCAGCTTGCTGAGCACTAGTGTCTGGCATGCTACTGAGAGTGGGTTCAGCATTTACCTGGAGGGGGCCTTGGTTCTGCAAGTTTGTAGCTGCTCACACTTCTGCTTCAAAGCACTTGTAATTGCCCATTTGCTCACGTGCCTGGTCAATGCCTGTCTCCCCTACTGCCTGTGAGCTCACAGGGCAGACTCTAGCTTGTCACTGTAGCTGCAGCACCTAGCACTGGTCCTAGTGGGTGTGCAATACACATTTGCCAAAAGAACTGGGATCCCTGGGGCTTGCCTCTCACATGGCCCAAAGAGGAAGAGATAAGGGCTGAACTGTGTTCCTCTAGATTCTTATGTTGAAGTGCAAACCCTCAGAACCACAGAATGTGATTGTATTTGGGAATAGGGTCAGTACAGATGTAATTAGTCAAGGTAAGGTTACACAGGAGGTTGAATCCTTAATGCAATGTCTGGTGTCCTTATAATGGGGAAATTTGGACATAGACCCATCCCCCAATACACAGAGAATATACCATGGGAATATTAGAATTATGAAGCCACAGCCAAGGAACTTCCACAAGCCAGGGTAGAAGCCTGGTGCAGAGTTTTCCCTTCCTCTTTCAGAAGACGCGTGAGCCTGCCTGTACCCCAATCTCAGATTGGTGGTCTCCAGATCTGGGAGAGAATACGTAACTGTTGGGCTACCTAGCAGCCTAACACAGTGCCCTCAGGGTCTTCCATGACCAGGGCTGTGCTATCCCTGGCTTAGGGGACCTGCTCTGTGTAAGCTCCCAGGCTGGCAGAGGCCGAGCCCCAGCTCTGGAAGCTGAGAGGTGTCCTTCCTTCATCCTGGCTCTTGCCAGTCTCCATGACCCAAGCAGGGAAGGCAGGATAGGGATGTAGGAAGCTCCATTTCCAGAGTACGGATTTGCAAATCAAAGGGCCTATTTTTGACAGGTTCCTGGGCCACAGGGGGCCTAACAACATCATTCTCTAGGCCTCCATAGGCCTTGGCTAGATGGATTCTGGGGCTGGGCTGGGGAGATGGCCTGAACGGAAGGCTCTGTTAGACAGGAGCCAGGTGCATCTGAAAGGGTCCTGTCGTAGGCCCTGCATGGTGTCTGCAGCTCACAGACAGACATCCTGGACCAGGTTAACCTTTAACTAGCAGCTCTGGTCCTTGGCTGCTGGGCCTGGGGCTCTTGCTGCCGTGAGCAGGCCTGCTTTTCTGCTCTTGTCTCCGGAGACCCAGAGTCCCTGATGAATTGCCCACACACCCCCACTTTGAGCTCTGCCACCATGTTGAGTGCTAGTGTCCCCAGCAAAGATGAATGGGCCCCACTAATGAGCTGGAGGCGGCGGTGCTGTGACCCCTGACCTCACACACTCGGAGCCAGAGGCCTGGGGGATGGCTGCCCCAAGCCTGCTTAATGTGTCGGGCTGGCCTCTGGAAGAAAAACACATTTATTGCTACTTAGAGAAAATTGATCTAATTGGGATGGAAGCATTCTGCTGATGGAACGTGGAATTTTTATTAGGAGGGTGACTCAAGTTCAGCCAAGGTATCCCAGCTGGGAGGAGGCTAGTGAGTATTTCTAGGGATTTTACCCAAAACCTCTTTCTAGCTGATACTGAATGTCTGGGAGATCCAAGTTTGGCTTCTGCTGTGCTGCCTATAGAGCCTACATCCTGGAAACATTTGGCAGCTTCTCTCAGGCCCAATTCCTAACTGTAAAATGAAAAAAAGAATAATTACAGTATTCTTGCAGACTTGTTGAGGGAGAGAAATGAGATTATGCACGCATCAGGGCTATGGCACTGCCCCTAGCAGGAGACTGGGTCCAACGAGGCCTTCCCGAGCCAAGACTACACGTGGTTTCAGTCCTTTTGGCCAAGTCCCCTGCAATTCACTAACAAACCAGCCAAATTCTTGTTGGCTGCAGTTGAAGCAACTCATTCAAGAGCTATTTATACACAGAGCTCCAGTCCCTGAAATGTGGGGGCCACCCACCCTAGATAGCCTCGGAATCACCCCTGGATGCTGCTTCTCCATCTTTTACTGTAGCCAAGTTTGTTTAAGATCCCTTAAATTTTCCTAAACTTCCTGTGATCCCCATCTCCACTGCCCTAGCCTTAACATGGGATGCCAAAATCACTGAGTACTCTGGCTGAGGGACTGGCTCCTCTCCTCCTGGTCTTCTCATCTTATCTCATGCTTGTCAAGCCTTCACAGTCATTCTTCAAACAGGCCACACCAGTGTGCCAGTTCATCCCATATACTGGTGCCTTCTGTGCAAATGGGTCTTTCTAAAATACGTTTGGATCAGATCACTCCCCAGCTTAAAACCCTCCCGTAGTTCTCCATTTGCTCCATGATGAAGTTCAGATGCCTTAGGTTAAGCACTGGGCTCATCAATAAGGTAGCTATGTAACTTCATTTAAACTGAGGCAGATAGTAAATTGCATGGGAAACCTAGTCAACAGGCCCAAACCAGGACTGTCCTAGGCAAACTAGAACAATGGGCATTCTATCCATTGTGATGTGGCCTCTGTCCCATCTCTCTCCACTCATTGTGGTACTTCCTATATGTCCAGCAAAGCTCCCAAATGCCTGATCACTTCACTCACCTATGCCTTAGCACAAGCTGTTCCCTCTCCCTGGAATGAAGTTCTTTCCCTCCATTTTGGCCCATGTTCTTCGGGCCTTGGATTAGTTGTCATTTATGCAGTTTTTTCCTAACTCTCATTAATAGTGCAACCTATTCCCTTGTTTATTAATGATCTATTGTTGTGTAATGAATACCTCAAAATGTAGCAGCTTACCAAGGTGAACATTTATAATCTGACAGTTTGTGTGGGTCAGGAATCTGGGTGTGGCTTAACTTGGTGGTTGCGGCTCAGTATCTCTCATGAGGCTGCAGTGAAGTTGTTGGCTGGGCTGCAGTCACTTGAAGTCTTGACCAATGGGTTTGATTTCAAGATGGCACATTCACATGGGTAGCAAGATGGGTTGGCTCTTGGTAGGAGACTTTAGTCCCTCTCCATGTGGGCTCCTTCCTCATGGCATGACAGCTGGCTTCCCCCAGTAGGAGTAGTCGAAGAGTGCAGTGAGAAAGCTGAGGAACCTTATGTCTTGTGTGGTGCTTCTTGGTGCTTCTCAAATCTCCCCTTTGGACTGGGCTTTGTCCTGTCCCTTCCTCTTATAAGTTGCATGTCATATATCATCACTTCTGCTTGTCAGAAGCAAGTCACTAGGTCTAGCCCTTCTCAAGGGGAAGGAAATTAGATTCTGCCTTTTTTTGGGGGAGACGTTTTTGCTATAGGGTGCGTGTGCTTGCCAGAGAGACAGAAAGTGAGAAATCACTCCCCATAGGGATGACCATGCCGCAATTCTCCTCTTGGGTTCTTGGGTATGAACGCACATGCACCCGGCGTGAGTTTAAGCCACTAGATTTGAGACTCGGACTGTGGTCAACTATATGGTAGTCCAGTGACATAGCCATTACGCCAACTGCTGGTCCCAGGTTCTACCTTTTAAAGGGAGAAGTATCACAGCATTTGGTGACACATTTTTGAACCACCACACTTAATCAGAGTTTCCCAGAGGATATTCCTCAAGAACCCTGCAGCTGAATCATGTGGACACAAAACAATGTAGGTACAAGGTCTTACTTACCTCCGTTGACTGAGCCAGAATCCGAGAGCTGTCATTTTGGTGTCAAAATGGTGAAATTCCTGAGCTCTTTCATGGGGGTAAAGGAAATGCTTAATTCAAGTAGATACCAAGCGCTGTGGTGGGACTCGGGGAAGTGGATCTGGGACCTGTATTTTCAACCGTGTGTAGAAGACCTGGGTTGGAGTCCTTGTTCTGCCACTGCAGGGTCCCAATCTGTGACTAAGGTATCACACTGATCCTGCAGGGTTGCTGGAGACATGATAATAATCCCTATGGAAACCATTTGTACACTGCAAAGGGAGCCATGAAGGCAAGGAGTTAGATTGTTTTTATTATTAGTGAGATTGAAACTAACTGGTCATTGGCAGTTAAGACATGCCAGGCTCTTTCCTCTCAGCAAGTAGGGAGTGTGGAGGAGGCAGCTGGCCCAGATCGCTGGGAGGGTCTCTTCATGGAGGGCCGCATCTGGCCTTTACCCTCAGGACCCCATGGTCTTTGCATACATACTGTCTCCATCTCCACATGGTGGTCTCCTCTCTGTGTCTCTGGATCCAAATTTTCCTGTTCTTATAAGGACACCCATCTTTGGATCAGAGTCTCCTCAATCCTGTACAAGTTTATCTTCACACATGGTTGTGTCTGCAGAGACCCTATTTTCAAATAAAGCAACATGTACAGGTAAGGGACTGAGGACTCGAACATGTCTTTTTACAGGACATAATTGCACCCACCCCAGGGGTCAGGGCAGCATTCTCTGGAAAAATGACACTTAAGCTGATACTCAGGAAAGAAACCTGGGATTGAATCAGTCACAGAAGAAGAGGGCTAAGGTGGAGGAAGAGCTCTCCAGGCAGGAGGTCCCTGGAGCAAAACCCTGCAGCAGGGAGAGCAGAGCAGTTTTGTCCATCCAAGTGGCAACCCCTGAGGCTCTGACATCACAACCCAGAGCCTGTTCTGACCAGGGAAGGGGTGAGCATGGGTGGGTCCATGTAGACCCCCTAGCCTGACAGCAGTCATGGTGGTGGTGGTGGGCTCAATCATGATGGCTCCAAAATGCAAATCTGACCTCGTCCCTCCCCTGCTTACTAGTCTTCCATGGCTCCCCATTGCCTTCAGGACAAAATTCAAGACAGGCTTCCCTGTGGAGGTAAGAAGGAGGTATATGACCCAAATAATACTTAGTTGCTATCCTTGGCCAAGTCACCGCATCTCTTTGCAACTCAGTTTCCTCATCTGTAAAATGGATGGAAACACAAGGTTGTTGTAAAGCTTAAAGGAGGTCATGGAGGTACAATACTGAGCCTGGCATTTAGTGGCCTCTCAATCGGGCAAAGCTCCTACCCACTCCTGATCCCTAGGTCTTCCCCAATCCCTCAGGCCCTGGCATGCCCTCAGCCACTCTGCACTGTATGGGACCTGGGGCCCAAAGCACAAGACCTGATATTGAAGAGCATGTCTCCTGCCTGTGCTCAGGAGATAGAAAACCTACTTCTCTGTCCCCATGCTCATGCCTTGGGGCTGACAAAATGCCTTTCTTCTCACCTGAGACCACGTGCCACACGGATGGCTGGAAGTCTCCAGGGAAAGAAAGGGAGAAGGAACTCTGGAAAACCAACATGAAAGAATGACAAGATCCTTTCCAGTGGTCAGATCACACATTTGTTGAGCAGCTTGATATTTCCAGTAAGAAGTGAGCGGACAGGAAAGAGTCACTTGGTCTTCAGGCTGGCCTCACTCAGCTGGTTTGCAGGGTGTGGGGTGATGGGAGTGGACACTGATGACTTTGCACTGAGGTTAGCATCTGCGACTGTGTCCCTAATCAGTCTGGGGTATCTCAGGGGTCCAGGAGCCAGATTGGAGTCTTTACTGTATCCACAGGCCCAGCAGAGGGTCTCACCCTGAGTGAGCAGGTAGATACTCCATAAACGAATAAATAAAAGTGAGTCAGCCAGAGGTGGGGTGGTTAAGGCGACTGGATCCCACATGGCTGACCGATCCAGGGGCTTGACAGACACTTTGGGCACTTGTGTGTGTATGCTCAAAATCCCGATAGGAGGGAGAAGGGATTACAGAGTGACCATCTCCCATGGTGGTGGGTGGTGCTCTCTCACTTTCCTTCTCTTTCTCCCTACTAACTGCATGTGCTCTTTAGCAATTAAAAAAAAAAAAAGAATACCGAGACTCACCCTCCTGTGTTCTCTAAGTCCCCCACTTGACCAAGGTGTCTTAGTTTAGGTTCCTGCAGAAGCAGCCCTTCAAACAAGGCTTTGGGTGCAGAAGTTTGTTTGAAAGGTGACTCCAGGGTGCTCTTGGAGGAGAGTGCCCCCACGTGAGAGCAGAGAGGAAAGGAAAGTGCGTTCATGCGGGTTACCGCAGTGAGTGGGCAGGGCTCTGTCCTCGTGGAGTGCTCTGGGGGGGGTGGCATAGAACACACACTCCTGTGATTTCTCTGACTCACGGTCATTTCAAGTTTGCTTTGGGGCAGCTCCTCCTGGTGTTTCTGGCTCACTGTACTGAGGTTCAGGTGGTGGGTGAGGAGCTGCAGGCGGGGGGCTAGAGGAGTCACGGTATTTTGGGTGGGCAAGGTGCTCTGAGGCTCCGGTGGCTGCTGACTCATCACTCTTCAGATGAGGTGTCTTGTGCCCACTTGACAGTCTCCAGGTCCCCAGCCGAGGCTGGTGGATAGAAGAGACCTTCCCGGGTTCTCCTGGGACTCAGCTCCAAGTCCCTGGGGGCAGATCCCCATCACATTCCCACCCTAGGCTGTGCCTGGCCTCATGCCCTGGAAAGAGGGGCTGCGGGAGCAGGGGAGGGGAGGCATGAGGGTGCCAGGCTGGCGGACTTTGGCTGTCCCCCAGACTGGAGCTGACTTTGAGTGCTGAAGTGGGGATGAAAAACGAGCAGCCTCGCATGCATTAAATATTTAATATTCTCTCTCTGGGAGGTGTCAGGGAAAGGACCCTATAATAAATACCGCACGGGACAATTCCATCACGGAGCTCGTCAGTTAATGGCCTCGTTTGCTCTGACAGGAGTATTACGGATGCGGGGTCTGGGGCATGCTTCTAGAACATGCCTCTCCCAAGCCTAGGACCCAAGAGGACAGGGGACAGGTTGGGGAGGAGGGCCCTCCAGTTTGCCAGTTTTTACCCTACTGCTTACAGAATGAGTGGAATCGTGGTTGTGTGGAAGAGAAGGTTCATCTAACAAACCTGTAACATTCGGCACCTGCCGAGCCTGCGGTAAGTGTCCCACGGCAATGGCAGAGTCCTGACTGCCACTATATTACAATTAGTGTTCCACTTTATAGGGAGGGAAGCTGAGAAGCTGCTGAAGACCTCATCCAAGGTCACGCTGCTGATACACAGAGAAGGCAGGATTTGAAGACAGGCAGGCTGATTCCGGAGTCTGCGTTCCCAACCACTGTACCTTGGGACTCTGAGCTGTGGTTGAGATCTCCTCCTGGTGACTGGGTTCCCAGCTGCATCACTTACCAGCTGTGTAACAGGGCAAGGTGGCTGGACCTCTCTGAGCTTCAGTTGCTGTGTGTACAAACCTGGGATGACACTAGAGGCTGTGTTATAGGAGTCGTAAGAAGTATATAAAGAAACCACTTGTAAAACATCACTCACCACCTCTTGTCATTATTTGAACCCTATTTACTGTGTGACCTTGTGGCAATCTACTTGACCTCTTTCAGTATCAGTTTCAGTATCTGTAAATGGAGTTCAAAGTCCTATCTCCCAGGGATGCTAGGAGTGCTCTTTGACCTTTGAGCCCTGGATTTTAAGCAGCTAATGTTCTACTTGGTTCCAGGGAAGTCCTAGCATGCTCCAAAGGGACCAGCTCTGTGCCCCTCTGGGTCAGTCCTGGGTCACAGGGTCTTAGGGTGCCTACATGGGCCATTCTGAGTCAGGTGACCTCTGGTCTCCAGCAGATTCTCAGCCTTGCGGCCCTTCACTGGTGCTAAATTGCCCTGATGGGTGGTTTGCATCCCTGAATTACAGCTGAACTGATGTGGTCATGGAAGGGCACACCTGGCTTGGGGTACTTGCTGCAGTCCCTTACATTCAGACAAACATGCCAGAGCCCTGAGGGGCCTGTGATCCCCACAACATTGCAGGAGCTCTAGGTTGCCTGGCTGTGTGTTTGAATGCCGTTTCGCCAGGCATTATTCTTGTTCCTGGGTCCAGCTCTGGGCACTGATCTGCAGGCCTACTACTTCTCGGGATCAGGGCAAGGGGATGGGATGAGAGAAGTGAAGGTTTCCCTGCAGCTGAGCTCAGGATGCCCTCCCTCTTCCTAAGGGCAGCTAATCTCTGGGCGGCAATGTTCCAAAGGTCCTTCCAAAGGTCCTGGGCTCTGTGGGGAGCTTCGGGTTGTCCCAGCGGTCCCATCACCTGTTTTATACCTCTGGAGCCTGGAGCTGGTGGTGGGGCAGCAAGGGGGGAGTGAGCAGGGGAGGGAGGAGTGCGCGGTCAGCAGCGGCTTTATGGATGGGTGCA
>NW_006159579.1:8450537-8452184 GCF_000334495.1 Tupaia belangeri chinensis | reverse complement strand
GGCGAAGGAAGCCTGGATGCCTCTCCGGGCAGCCAGTGCTCAGCCTGACTGGGAGCAACTGAGATGCGCTCCACTAATTTATATTAATTCAAGACCATTAATAATGAGCTATCGTCTCTTTCCTCTCTCTTCCTTCCTGCAGCAGGATGACAATGCTTGGATTCAAGTGTCCTGTTGTGCTGGCCCCAGTTCCTTGGGTAATAAGCTCAGGATAAGAGCGCAAGCCTTTGATTCTCACCTCATCTTTTGCACCAACAAACAAGTCTCCAAAGAAATCTTTTCTTTAAATGCTACCAGTGATTTTCCTAATGAAGAACTGAGCCCCCAAACTGTTGTGGAAAGTTCAGTGCTGATGTGGGAATGTACAGTCTTCTAGCAACTTAGATGTACTTGCCACAACCACACAGTACAACCTTTCAAACACCCTACTTTCGTCTTCCTGCCTGTGCTTAAAGCTGGCAGCAGAGTGAGAGTGCTTCCTGTCATCCTGCTCTGCTGACTCCCTGCCCACAGCTTTCATTTCTGACTTAAGCAGAATTTCACAACAGTCCAATAAAGGAGAGACAGGGCTAAAGGAGTTTTCCATATTTTACAGAGGAGAGAAATGAGGCCGGAGAGACTAAACTGAGTTGAGAACCCAGACTCCTGAATGCAGTCACACTGCCCCTTGAAAGTACAGAGGGAGATTTTGGATTAATTATCTAGAGGTAATTATTCTGTTCCCCAAGAGCCTGGGATGAAGCCAGGCCACAGGGAGATCTGTCTGTAGGGTTGGGTATGACAGGCACCTGACTTTAGGGTGTCATGGATAACTGTCATCCAGGTGCAGTCCTCAGCAATCAGACCAGGTGCTCATAGTGTAGGGGCTTGGAAGGAAGCCCTGTGGGCAGGGAACTCACGTCCACAGCCCAACCAGGACAGCTCTTCAATGCCCTTTTCTACCCAGACCTCACTCTTCCCACCCAGAAACTGGGAACTCACTGGGAAATCTCAAGAGCATTATTCTGGAGATTCCTGAGAGCCTTATGAACAGGAAGGCCATTCATGCACTGTGCCTTGGGTGGGGGCGGGGGCTCCTAGTTCTCTGAATCTCAGAGCCCAGACCCAACTGGTGGCAGACTGCCAGGCAAGGCCTGGGTGGCTGCAGAACCCAGCCCAGCCCTCCAGCTCCCTCACACCTTGCCTGAACAATGGAGCTTCATTCTACTGCTTTAGCTTTTTGCTCCTGGTGGACGATGTTCAACTTAGGGGCGTCTGAAACACTCGCACACAAACCCACACAAACGATTTCTCCCAACATTAACATATTTCCTTTTGAAACCCTGTGAGGCTTTTCTCCAAAGTAATGGATTTCCCCCCCACCCCCTTGTCTGGGCCAAATGTATTCAAATCTGGCCTCGGTTAAGTCAGAAGATGCCTATCGGCCCAGCAGGGCTTCCCTCCTGTTTCCTCGCAAATCAGCATCCTTTTTATTCTCCCTTCAGATCTCTGTGTAAAAGGGAGGCTTTCTTTGCGAAAGTTTCACTGGGACAGACAGACGGACATGATGTTGCTGGGGCCTTTGATAGCCAAGAACACAAGATCCGACTTCAGGGGGCTCAGAAACTTCATCAGCCAAGGAGGGGGACGGAGAGAACAGGATCCTGC
>NW_006159579.1:8446780-8450205 GCF_000334495.1 Tupaia belangeri chinensis | reverse complement strand
CTGAAACAGCCCTTTGAAATTCCCCAAATGATGTTTGATGTGCCGGTGCCTTTCAGCCTAAGCCATACCTTTGGCATCAAAAGCACCTTTTGAAAAAAAAAATTAGCTATTTTTTAAGGCACAGAAGGAGTAAATTTAATATTAAGTCCTAATGGCAGAAGTCTTTGAAAAGGCATTTCTGGACTTGGGATCATTTAATACTCCCCCTGATCTAGCAGCATAAGTTCCCCACCCTCCTCCCTTTAATTCTTAATCCTCCTCTTTCCAAATCCTGGGCTTCTGTGATGGCAGGTCAGGGCCTGGCACCCCGCAGGGGAGCAGCGACTTCTGGCAAATGGAGCAAGAGTTTCATTCCTTCGGCCACCCAGATACCCCTGCTTTTAAAGCACCAGCTTGTCCCAGAGCTTTTCTTCTGGTTTTTAAAGGGATAGTTCAGGCCTGGAAAGAGATGCTGAAAGAAAGGCAGTGCTGGAAGCTGGACCCTAGAAGCTAGAGCAGCAGCCTGGTTCCCTTGTGAGAGTGTAGACCACCCAAGCTGGCCTCCAGCTTAGAGTGGCTAGAGGCATAGATGGAGAAAAACCTCCAATGGATTGAAGTCCATCCCAGAGCCCAGGAACTTGCCCAGCTCATCCCATCCTGGCCATCCCAGATCCCCAGAGCTCTGATTCCAGAGGGGACAAAGGTGGGGTCTCTGAAATGCTTGGGGAGCATCTCTCCATTCCCTTCCTGGAAGCAGGGTAGCCAGGACCATGGACAGCTCTAGGATGTCCAGGTGTGATTACAGGGGACCCTTTGTACTCCGGCTTACCTCTGAGAGTTGGGGGGTGGGGGTGGGTCTTGTTGAACTAAAGTGAGGTTAACTTTTTGGGGTGGGATACCATGCTCCTCCACACCGGATCTAAGTTGAAGGTTTCTGAGAGAATTCTAGTGATCGTGGGGAATGGCAAACGGAAGTGTGTGTAGGACTCCTGGGATTCTTGCCTGGAGGCATGAGGGCACTTGGGAACTGGGAGGTTGTGCTTAGTGTGCTCAGTGTAAGGAGAGGGTGGGCAAGGGGATTCCTGGGGGTGTGGAGCTTTGTGGTTACGCCACCTTGGAGACTATCATGTCTCACCTAAATCATTCCAATGGTCTTGTCCCCACCAACCTGTCCCTCTTATTGCTTGCCTGATTGAACTTTTTCCAAGTGCTGTTTTCCTCAACATCAATCCCTTGCTTCAGATCTTCCATGGTGCCCCATTTCCCTTAGAATTAAGAACAACCTCCTCAGTCTGGTAAATGTGACCTTCACAGATTTGGCTGAGTCAAATGCCCCAGTCATTCCTGACTCTGACTCAGGCACCTAGAATATGCCATTCCTTCTCATGACTCAGAGCCTCTGTACTTTCAGTACCCTCAGTCCAGGCTCCCTCCCTTCTTGTCTCCACCAGGCAAATGCCTACTTGTTGGTAAATATCCTTTTCAAATCAAGATGACTTGGTGGAGCCCTTTCGATCCTTTAGGCAGTGTTTACAGCACTGGATCCAGACATCTCTAACGGCATTCACTTCTTGCTTTGTAGCTGTTCACACCTGTCTCTCTGATACTTCGAAGTCTTAAGGAAAAAGCTTGTGTCTTATTCATCTTTGCACCTTGCCTCCCCAATATTCAACCCAGCTTCCTTCCCCCATCACTTCTATTTTACAGATGAAGAACTAAAGCTCAGAGACCTTGAATAACTAGCTCAAGGTCACACAGCTAGTAAGTTGAATACTCCCAAGAAAAAGAAGAGCTCTGTAGGAAAAAAGAGTGTTCTTACATCTCAAAGGCCAGAGCATTTCAAAGATGCTAGATAGCCAGGTGGAAGCTCTTGGTTCAAGCAAGGCCTCCTCCCCTTAGACATAGGGAGGGCTGCCTTAAATGTACTGAGGATGATCGGGGTTGGAGGTATTACAGGTGCTGGCTAGTAGACTTGGGCTCCCTGAGACTATGGAAAGGAGAGAAGCTTGCAGACAGAGCAGAAACAGGGAAGTGCACTTGGCATTTTCTGGGTCCTGCCAACACTGCCATGCTTAGTTCTGAGGAGTACAAAAGGATGAAGC
The DNA here is from genome assembly GCF_000334495.1 of Tupaia belangeri chinensis. NCBI lineage: Eukaryota > Metazoa > Chordata > Mammalia > Scandentia > Tupaiidae > Tupaia > Tupaia belangeri. The sequence continues at coordinate 8,448,124 of NW_006159579.1, read as the reverse complement.
CCCAGCCTATGGATCCCACTGATTCATGCTGGCTCCCCCTCCTTCCACCCCAAGGCATTAGCCCTTTATGACTTCATATTAATCTGCAGGCACTTATTGCTCTGCAAGGCTGTTTTGACAAAAGTTCATTATCAAGACTGCTAAATGCTTTTAAAGCATTGATTGGGCGAATTATTACATCACTGGGGTAGACACTGTGTTTGAAGATGGATGGTGTTGCTCAGACCATCTGAAATTTTCCTTCTTTTAATTGGATCGATCCCCAGAATAAACGAAGTTTAATTGAATTTTGAGGAAAATTGAGCAGTTGTTTGTGAGTCTCTGTCGATAGGCATTATTTCAATTACATGGTGATAAGTGAGCAGGGGTGGGGTGTGATGGTGGGATGGGGTAGGTGGGGGTTGAGCTCCCCTGCATGGAGGTGGGTTTAAGTTTCCCTGAAGTGAGTCTCACCTCTGTTCCTCTGTTCCTGCTCTTTCAGTATTTATCGAAAGTCACCTTTGTACTCCAGCCCAGCATTGGGTCCAAGTTTATTCAACTCACAGCATGAGTGGCCCGAGGTATAGGCTCTGGAATCTCTGGAACCTGGATCTAAATCTTAGGTCACTAGTGATATGACTCTGGGAAGATCGCGTGTGTTCTCTAAGCCTCAGTTTATTCACTTGTAAAATGCGAGTATGATCCCCCTATTGCTTGGGGCTGATAACAGGCATGGAATAAGATGATGCAGAAGCTATCTTTCAGTAAAAGCAGGAAGGTTGTGTAGGTCTAGCCCATACCAGAAGGAGAGCAGGTCTGAATATATACAGATGTCAGATGAGGAGGGAAGGGAAAACTCTGTTACCATTGAGTTGTCTTCAAATCTCTATGATTATTACTTTTTTAGAAGACAAGATCTTTCTATTGGATCATCAGGGAAGTCATGACACATTTTTGCATAGAAAAACATTGAAAAATGTATCACGACTTCCCTGATGACCTAAAATATCATGATTCTCCTGCCTCACTTCCCAACTGGGACTAAGTATGAATCATCACATCGGGCTCTTTTTTAGACAGTGTCTTGTTATGTTGCCCAGGCCAGACTCAAGTTCAAGATCCTCCTGCCCCATCTTCCCTGAGTAGCTGGGATTACAAGTATGTACCACCATGAGGCCTTTAGGGTGGACAGGAATTGAACCTGGACTTCCCATGTGATTCCAGCTTGCGGAGCATAAGATCTTAGCAGCTCATGCTATTGCAGATGGGCCTCTATGCTTTGTTATTTATCATAGAGTTCTTTTTCTGTCTCTCTGCCTCTTTCCTTTTTGGGCTATTCTCTCAGGCCTACTTTTGTTTCTCTTT
>NW_006159579.1:8423600-8446447 GCF_000334495.1 Tupaia belangeri chinensis | reverse complement strand
CTCAATCATTTTCTACCAATAATAGTTATTAATTATGAATGGTGCAGGATACTCTACAGTGTGTACTAAGGGTTCCTAAAATCCAGGGCATCAGGGAAAGCTACTGTGAGGAGGCAACATTTAATCTGAGACCTAAAGAATGAGCAGAGTGAGTAAGCTAGCCACACATGTGTGCTCTGGTAGAGGCAGTAGCATGCACAAAGGCCCTGAGGTTGAGATGTATGAGACGTTGGCAGACCAGTGTGTGTGGCTGGAACATGGCAATGAAGGGAATATCTAGGTTAGGAAAGAGCAGGCCACGCATGACTAAGTGAAGGGCTTGGCTCCAACTTGGACCCATGGGAACTCTATCCAGGCTCATTCCATTAGCCCATGCCATCTGATCAGTCTTCTCTGAAGTCCCAGACAGATCAAAGCTAAGGAATTCCATGCACTCTTGCTTCCTAAGTCCATTACGGGAGGGCAGCAGTGGGTTTGGCTGAGGAAGGTGGAGGATCTTCAAATTCTTCAAAATGGAGCATTTCTAAGCTGGACAAACCTTTCCCTTGAGAATCTTGGACTCTTCTTCTAACTGAACCAAGATTCAGTTGTTGAAGTCCAGCAGGGGTCTCAATTGGGGGCAATTTGTTTTCATGAGCATATTTGGCAGTGTCTGAAGATGTGTTTGATTGTTAAAATTGGAGGTGAGTGCTGCTAGCATCTCGTGGGTGGAGGCCAGTGATGCTGATAAATATCCTCAATGCACAGTATAGATGGCCATCTCCCAAAAACATTGTCAATAGTGTTTAAATGAAGAAACTGTGCTCTGGGCAGTGGCCACCGGCCCTTTTACTATCTGTAGCTGGTAGTGGAGTCAAAGGCTTCTCTTTTGGGGGCCACAAGAAGTTTATCTTCCTAGCTGCTCCTACTTAGTGACTGGCCTGGGTTTCCTTTACCCCCCCTCCCCCAACTTGTCCTGTCCTTGGAAAGAATTTTCTTCACTGGTTTCTTCTCCACTCCTGCAGTCAGTTATAATTCCTGACTCTAAATAATGCCTCTGCTCTGGTTAAGGGCCTGAAGAGCCCTCATACTTCAGTGACCTCTCTGGGGGTTCAGATTTGTCACGGCTGTATCTCCCTACCCCCATCCTCTTATCAGAGCTCTGTTCTTGGATAATAAACTTCCTGTATGAAGTGGAATGATTTGGATATTTTCCTTACTTGTCACTAATTGCAAACAATAAAAGCAAACATTGTATTGCCACCAAGGCTGCATTGCCATTGAAATCAAGTCTATTTCCATTTAAACAAGTTTGTGAAACACACTCATTGGAAACAAATGTATTCCCTGCACATGAATTCAGATGATGACAAATGACTTTATTTTGTTTGTTTGTTTTCTTGTGTTTGTCTTTCTTCATTGGGAACTGTGAACTTCTTGCATGGACCTTTCTAACCTCTGGAGTCAGCTCCAGGCCTGATTCCAGTTCTCCTGGTTGCTTGTATGGGGATGGAATTCAGAAGAAGGCAGACTGCTTTATGGGGCTGCAGAGGGATGAATGAATGTGAAACCACAGATATATCACTCTCATGCTTCAAAACCATGGCTCTCTGTTGATTACAGAATAAAGGTCAAACTTCTCCTAGTGGTGTCTGAAGTCTTTCACCATGTGGCTCCTGTCTACCCATTGAGATTTTTGGTTATTCTTCATTCTATTAGACTTTTTGCTTTCCCCTGAATAGCCTGTGTCTTTGCATATATTATTATTATTTTTCACCAGAAATGAGCTTGCAGTTCATGCATAGGAGGAGAATATCCTTCTGGATTCAACTCAAATATTACTCCCTCTGGAAAAACCTTTCTTCTTCTGGAATTTCCCCTAGTCTCTATATTTTCACAGCACTGTGTCTACACTCATACTTGAGCATGTCTCATAGGGTAGATTAAATGCATATTTACTCATGTAACCCAAACAAAACCAAGGCCCCATGTGGTCCAGTCCCAGCATAGTGTCACATTCAAATAATCATGAATAGCAATGGAAGGAATTAAAAGCAATTTAAGTCTTTTCTTGCTATCTCTTGAAGAATGTCAGAGATGATCTAAATTGTAATTCACAGATGTGTTACACATCTTAAAATTCTCTTTCCTCTTTCCTCAGGTTTTTAACTTCTGTCTTCTTCCACATGTCCTGAGACATTTCTTTTTTCCCCTTCATAATGAACTCCCGGCTAAAATTCTCTCTTAGGCAGTTATCATGGCTCTTGATTTCCTTATTATTCATCTTTCTTTCTCAAATTCATCATTTCTCCCAGTGTCTTTTCCTCCCACCCTAAATGTAAGTTAAAAAAATCAGGGACATTACAGACAGACCCTGATCACTTCCCTTTAACGGCAGGGGAGAAAGAGACTCAGGAGAGCCAAAATATTAACTTACTTTAGCAGTCTGAAAGTGAACAGGCTGTAAACACAATTTAGTACGTCTTCACCCTCACTCACTCCCCCAATGCTTGTCTCCTATACTTGAAGGACGGCTCTGCATCCCTCTCCCCTTGGTCTTGAGCCCTAGGCAAAGGGCTTTTTACTGAATATTCATTCAGTGTTTGTTCTCACAATTCCTTCCACTCAGAGAAACTGAAGATCAAAATGAATGAATTAAAAAGGAGGCGGGTTCTGAGCTGGACGGTGATGCAGTCAATGCAACTGGACCCACATGGGGAAGGTCCTGAATTCACATCCCAAGGTCTTGCTGTATATACTGTGTGTGTGCACGTGCCTTTGATCCATCCTGGTTGAGGTTGGGAGTGAACTGTGGCCTGAGGATCCTGTTCGAATGCCTCTCTCTGTCTCATAAAAATGAATAAACAAGAAAAAAAAAGGCTCAGATTCCATACATATTCCATAGGTGAGACTGTGGGCATGGGTGTACAATATGAAATTAGTTCCAGCTACCATCTACTGGGACATGCATCCTGATGGAGTTTGCCATGGCTCACACGGATTTGTTGTTATTTTTTATCTGTGAATGAATATGTTATTTTTACATGTTCTCTGCATTTTGAAACAGATTTTTAATTATACATTTTCAACTGTTTTAATGTGAACATATGAGCAGCTACTGAAAGTGCAGATAAATGTACCACGTTTCCAATTGTTTGTCACAATATTTGCTTTTTGTGAAACATTCCGGGGATATGGTCTCCCACACCCACATTTTGTAGGCTGCTTTGGAATTTCTGCCAACGGCATGACCAGTGTTGCGAAAGCCGAGAATGGAGGGTCTAGAGCTTGCGCAGTTGTCTTTTCAGTGGGAGGGGGCCGGGGGCTCTGGAGTATGCTGTGATATTCCTGCCTAAGCAGTGTGGATAGTAGGAATGGAGGTGAGGTAGATGTCAGGTGTAGGGCATCTGATAGGTCAGTGAATGATGTGTAAGAAATGGGCATTCTGTCATTCACCTGCTCATTCATTCATTCAACAAACTATTCTTTCACATATACTAGAGCTTGATAGCGCAGTTCAGACCTGAATTTTAGGTGGTGATTATCCAAGCCTGGAAACAAGTGTTGACCAGGAACTTTGGGACATGGCCAAAGTCGTCACGGGAATTTGTTGATATGCAAAGGGGTTGATAGGCTGATATATATACAGGATGGAGGACCCTTATCAGTGGGGGAGGGTGTTCCCTGGACCTTCCTCTGTATCCCAAGGAGAGAAGAGAATCTCACTATCCTCAGATGGAGTTCTAAGGTATGTGATGGATAACACAGTTGCTGATGGCACCACAGGGGCCAGGACTGCACAGTGATTTTTAAGCTTATGTTTCCTTTCAATAGCTACACAAATCTCACAGTCCCTCACCTTAGGTCAGAGATGATGACACACTTTTGAGGGACTGTGTCCCTTCTTCCTTATTGAATATCACTGTCTTCTGAACATCTTTTCCAGCCAAGAATTTTTTTTTTAAATCAAGCTTTATTTTGTAGAGTTTGGTATGGAAGGAATAGGTGGGGATTTAAATTTTCAAGAGATGTAAATTTCAAAATAAAATACTATTCTAATTCTAATTCAAGTTGTATTAGGAGATTAAGAAGGCTTCCAAAGTTAGGCAATTCCCCTGGTGCAGAACTTCTTGAAGGCTGAATCCCAGGACTGGGCTAGAGGGCAGCTCCACCCTAAGATGACCACAGTAGGCTCACATATTTGTGGTCCAGACCAGGGCTTCTACCTTCTAGATGGGACCTGTGCAGGCAGGGGTAGGGCCCAAGCACAAGGTACCAGGTATTCTAGTTTGTATTTGGAGTCCAGTAGGGATCAGTGCCTATAGGATAAACCAATAACTAAAAGCCAACTTGATCTGCCACCTCCCATTTGGACAACCTGGGGCTGAGGTCTTTCGACCCTCTTGACCTCACTGTTGTGGACATCTGCAGGTCTCCCAACTGGACCAAGCTTCTCTCAGATACCTCAAAAGCCCAAGCATGACCCCCATTGAGTCCTTGATCCCACAGCTCAGAAGTGTCCATGCTCTTGTGGTCCCAAAGCACCAAATCTGTTCAAGCTATTGAGATGAGCTTCCTCTAGGAGCCTTCCTTGAATTCCCTGATGGGACACAGATTTTCATATTTCTTTCTTTCTTTTTGTTGGAGAGGTTTTTGCTATAGGGCGCGTGAGCTCACCAGACAGAGAGAGACAGAGAGACAGAAAGTGAGAAATCACCCCCCCGGGGTGTGGCCACACCACAATCCCTTTTCCTCCATTCTCCTCTCGGGATCTTGGGCACGCACATACACGGGCCCGGCATGAGTCTAAGCCACTGGGTCCGGGACTCGAACTGCGGTTGACTACATTGCAGTCCAGTGACATAGCCATTATGCTAATTGCTGGTCCCCCATATTTATTTCTTCAGTACTGTCAATCTTAGCATTTGTTTGAGAGATTACATATTAGTATAACATATAATTATATCATAGATAATATAATAGATAGTAGGACATAATTTTCTAATATAATCCATTTTTCCTACCATATTTATACACTCTATGAAGACAGAGCCTATGTCTCTTTTTGCTCATTATTTTATTTTGAAAAACTGGCATAGCAGTTTGCACATAAAAGGTGATCAATACATACTTGATAACTAAATAAATTTCTAGTTTGGAGATAAGTATCCTATTAGGTTTTTTTTTTCTTTTTCTTTTTTAAGAGAGGTTTTTGGTATAGGGTGCATGTGCTCACCAGAGAGACAGAGCGGAAGAAAGTGAGAAATCATTCCCCTAGGGGAGATGGCCACACCACAGTCCCTTCCCCTCTATTCTTCTCTCAGGATCTTGGGCATACACACACACAGACACATGTGCCCAATGAGAGTTTTAAGCCACTGGGTCTGGGACTCAAACTGCAGTTGACTACATGGAAGTCCAGCAACGTAACTATTAAGTTATTTGCTGGATCCATGTATCTTATTAGTTTCATCCTCATTGACATGGTCTTAGGAAGAGCAGCAAGGAACAGCAATAACAACTACAGCCCCACCAGTAAGTGCTGCTTACTGAGCTCTTAAATATAATTCTTTTCTCTCTCTTTCTTTTTAAACAATTACTCTTATTTAACTTTTATTTATTTATTTTAATTTGACCAGAGAGGGACAGAGCAAGAAAGAGAGAAGAAAAGCAAGATGGTAGACACTGAGCTAAACACTTTTCAGACATTAGCTCATCTAATGCATAAAAGCAGTCCCATGAAGTAGGTTCTATCATAATTCCCATTATAGAGATGAGGAAATCAAGAGTTCAGTCACTTACCCAAAGTCACAAACCAGGTTATAGTGAGGCCAAGCTGAGAATACTCTGTATGAGTTTCCTGTTGCTGCTGTAACAAATTACTCAGTGGCTCAAAACCATACAAATTTATTATCTTACAGTTCTGGAGGTCAGAAGTCTTAAATGTCTTAGATTAATCCTGGTACCCACAGAGCTGTATTTCTCCTGAAAGTTGGAGGGAAGAACCTGTTTCCTTGCTTTCTCTAACTTCTAGTTGCTGCTCTCATTCCTTGGCTCGTGACCTTTTTCTTCCATCTTCAAAGCCAGCAGCATGATAGGATCTGTTCTCTCTTTCTTTTTTTAAATTTTTTTTTTTGAGAGATTTTCACTGTAGGGCACGTGCACTCGCCAGACAGACAGAGAGAGACATAGAGACAGAAAGCGAGAAATCACCCCCCAGGGGGGATGGTCACGCCGCAATCCCTTCTCCTCCATTCTCCTCTCGGGATCTTGGGCACGCACGCACACGCGCCCGGCGTGAGTTTTAAGCCACCGGGTCCACGGTCGACTACGTGGGAGTCCAGCGACATAGCCATTACGCTAACTGCTGGTTCCCTGTTCTCTCTTTCTCTAACACTCCTGATTCTTCCTATTAGGATCTTGTGATTACATTAAACCCAGCAGGATAATCTTATCTCAAAATCCTTAATCATATCTGCAAAGTCCCTTTTGTGGTGAAAGGTTTTGGGGATTAGGTTGTAGACATTTTTGGGGGAGCTATTATTCCGCCCACCACAGACTCCTCTATTGTAAGCCTTTATTTTTGACCCTTAAGAACCTCAAACTCCAAAGGGCCCTCTCTGTCCTCTAGATCCATGAGACTTAAATCTTGGAGAATAATCGTTCGACCCTACTGATAAGATGGGAAAGGTCACAGGGCAGCCTCCACCTACCTGTTCCTGGGAAGCAGGGAGGCAAGTAGTGGGACTACGAGGCAATGAGTCTCTTCTTTCTGCACCAGCACAGAGCTGAGAACCCAGGCTGGAACTGGAGGTTCCTCTCCAGCCTAACTGATTCTCTAGGTAATGTTTGCTATTTGCTGGCTGGCCCGCTGGGCTGTAAGTCTTTGGGTGTAATTTAGGACAATGAACATGAAGTGTTTGCAAGCAGTGTGTTTCCCCTGCAATGATGAGTTGCTAGCATTGTGTGCAGTTGAGCAGCTGGGTCCCTTGATCCATCAGAGGCTGCTGATGCCAGCCTCCAAGCTCACGGCCGATCTCCCACGTGGAATGAATTAACATGGCAGATATAATTTCCTTGGGTCAACGTGCTTCACCCCGCAGATCCATCTCAGTTCAAGCCTAGGGAAGGCTGACTGAAGCCACCTGCTTGCCTGGCCTTAGAGACCTCATCTGGGCCTGTCTATTCACTTCAAACCATCTCCTTCCCCCACCCCCACCCCCAGCTTCTGCTTCTAGCTGAGAATCCTCTCTCCTGCCTAATCACCAGCGGGAGGGGAGCACAATCAACTTGGGTGTAAAATTCTAAAGTCCTCTGGAAAATGCAATTGGAACATAATCCTGCCTGTTAACATGTCCTAGTTAATTATCATCAGCTGTATTTTTGGCATCAGGGTTGAGCTGGTGGTGGGGGGAGGTGTGTGTGTGTGTGTGTGTATGTGTGTGATCTTCATCACAATACCAGTTTTAGGAGTCGTTTATCTTGTCTTTTAGACTAATTATCCCAAACTCACCACTAGGCTGTCACACTTACATGCTCCAATAAATGTAGTTTTAAATCAGCCACCGACTTTGCGGCGGGGTGGCAGCGTCCCTGGTTCGTGTCTAACTAGGGCCATCCATCTGTAATCACGGCACTGAGGGGAGGTGGCACTACTTGGGCCTCCATGAATGATCATGCTTATTTATATGCAAATACGTTTGACAAATCAATAATGTATGATTTAGCTGTTCAGCGTGTGTTAGTACATGGCCTGGCAGGCCAGGTAGGGGTTCCACAGAGGATCTGTTTTGACTCTGCTGCACCCCAGCCTTTGCTTACAGCTGCCTTTACCTTCTCTCTCTGGCTTCTGAGGTTGCCAAGTTCAAGGTTCTTCTTTGTTCAGATCATAGAACTTGCCCTTGTGAAGGTTTTCATTCTGGTCTCAGGCTTTCCTCTACTTCGAACATTGTCCCTTCCTTTGACTTAGCACATTTAGCAATTTTTTTGAGCATTGACTATTACATCTCTCTATATTTGTATCCATCAATATCAACATGCAAAACAAACCCTTGTATAGCACTCTCTATGTTCTTGCACTGTTCTTAAGTCTTTCACATTTAGTATCGTTTAGCTCTCTTAATGAGGTAGGTATTATTATCGGAAACATTTTATACAGAGGAAAACTGAGACACTGTATTGTCCAAATTGTCTCTATATGGTATAGACTCTGGGATTCAAATCCAGGTGATCTGGACCTGCCTCTCAGTTGTTCAACTGTCAAATACTGTGCCAGTGCTAAAGCTACAGAAATGAAAAAGGCAGACAGTTCCTGACCTCAAGTAGCATTCATTGTGGGGGATAGACAACAAGGATAAGATATAAAACAGTACAAGTACACAACCAACTAAAAATGCACAAGTTCTGAAAATCACAATGGATGAAATGACAGCATGCTATAGTCAGAAAACCCATGCAGCTGAGTATTGTGCTGGAGGGATGGTCAGTTCAAAAGAGGGCATTAGCCTGGCTTTGCCCACTCCTGAGGGCATCTAATTTGACAGAGGAGGCTGGTAGCAAGACTCTCAGGAACAAAATCTCGGGTAGAGTTTAAAAGCTGGGGAGAAGGTTGGTGGTGGGAAGGGAAGATCTATGTTCCAGAGAGAAGACTTCAGGCACAGGTGAAGCGAAGGCTTCATTCACACCACAAGAACTTTCTGAGTGAATATCATGTACCAAATGGCTTATTTCAGGCAACATTTATGACATTATGAGGTTGGTCCTTCTGTTACTCCTACTTAACAAGTGATAAAACAGATTCACTGAGAGTTAGTGACTTGCTCACATAACCAGCAGGCGAGTGGAGAGGGGACATCTGAGACAGCTCTGCTGCCTCTGGTGACCTCCCTGCAGTTCTCTACTTCTACCTCTAACCCTAACTTAACTCTAGTCCCACACTGAATCCTCTCCAAAGCACGAATATCCCAGGCCTGACTTGGAGCTCTGCCTCTGAGTCTCCAGAGCATTTCCCAAACCCACTGAGGTTAATCCACCATTGCTGGGATTTAGCAGACTTGGGCCCATAGCATCCTCAGGCAGTCTTCTGCTTAACCCTCCAAAGGCTCCCAAGACCCTTAGGATAAGGCTTGTATTCCAAGCGCTCCATGAGCTCTGTTTTAGTTACCTGATTTCCCCATGCTCCAGCCTCTGCCATGGCGCAGCTTGTTTTCTCTGCTGAACCCCTTTCCCTTTTCTTCTTTGCTGAGATAACTTTATTTTTTAAGTCTTAAATCTGATGTCATTTCCTGTAGGAAACTTGACTAGATTTCTTTTTCTTTTCTTTTTTCATTATTATTTATACATTCAATCACTATACATCATTTACCTTGTAGAGAGAATTTACCCAACATGAAATACACTTCAGACAAGTCCAGTCGAGAATACTATACACATTATCAACAGGTAATAAATCATTTCTGTGTCCCACAAATGTCTTACTTCTCTACTTTTTCTCCCTAACAGATTTCTTTATATCAGATCGCCTCCCCTTCCTACATTTCCACTTGCCCCATGTAGTAACCATCCTTCATGTCTTTCTGGAGCCCTGCCATATTATATCACTGATTATCCATGTGACTGATAAGAGTATGGCTGAAGTGAAGGTTTGTGACTTCTGTGGATAGATAAAAGACATTGTTAACTTCCAACTTGTCCTCTTGTATCAGTCACTCCGGAAAAGTCAGCTGTTGTACTATGGAGAAACTTAGGCAGCTTTTGGGAGAGATCAGTATGATGAGGAACCGAGACCTTCCACCAACACCCAGCACTGCCTTTCCATACACACGAGTTGCCTTGGAATTGATTCTCCAGCCCCAGTCTGTCCTTCAGATGACTGCAGCCCTGGCCAACCTCTTGACTGCAACTCCAGGAAACATTCTGAGTAGAAACCACCTGGTTAAACCACTTCTAATTCCTTACTCATATGAACTATGTTCAATAACATCTGTTTATTGTATAAAGCTGCCAACTTTTGGGATAATTTATTAAGCGGTAATATAATAGATAGTTAATAACACCAGATCAATGTAAATTTCCCATTTTGTTTTCTGGTTTTCCTGCTTAACTGAACTTCATGAGGACAAGGATGGTGTCTGTTCACAAATGTATTCTATCACTTAGCAAAGACCTTGGCCAAGTGTCAGAGACTGGGGAGTTCATTGTGAGTGACTCCAAGAACGGGAATTCCTAGAGGCATTTCAGGGCGGATGGGCCTCCTGATCCATCTTTCAGCATAACCTCAGAAAAGCAGAGGTCCTCCCTCGTTGGACTATGCCATTTTCTGCCCCCTGCTAAGTTCCGTTCCATCCACATGGTTTGGGAAGTCAGTGTGTGATGGCTTAACAAACTCCTCTCTCTGCAGAAGTTTCTGGGAACCAGAAGGTAGAGGCAGGGAGCTGATATTTTGCTGACTTGAAAAAGCTGCGGCAGGCTGTGTCCAGATGATAGGGGGCTCATCAATTCCAGTTAGCAGCTCCCCTCCTGGCTCGGGAGATTGTTCTTGCCTCATCTCCTGGACTATTAATGCCAGTTCTCCCTAGCACACACGGGCAGCCCTAGCTCTCTGGGCTGCGGACATTCGCTTCCTGCGGGGCTCACGGCCATGAAATATTCAGTGCCAGCGACTTCCTCTCTCATATTTCTTCATATTCAGAGTGGCCACTCAATTGATATGTAAATAAAGTGCACCAGCACTGAGTCTGTCCCACGCTGCATTATTTAAGGCGCAAAACGATGCATCATCCGTCATGGGGCCCATTGGCGGGACCCTGCTGGGCGCCGGGCAATAAAGCCCGCAAGAGCCTCATCAGAAGCAGCGGGTGGCCTAGTGGAAGTTCATTTATGCATGAAATATTCAGCCAGCAACAGTGCCAGCCTTAAACATCAGTAATTGGGGGGTTTCTATTGCTCCTAACTAGTGCCTCTAAATTATTGCAAAGGACCAGCCAATTTACAAATTACATATATTTGTCATGCTCTTGTACCTTTTCTGAACTAACCGGAATGGCCTCTGTGCTGTGGCTGTTTGCACACTCACCATGGTGAGCTGTGCCCAGCGGAGCTGGCCTCCCTGCAGAGCAGAGTGGAGCAGAGCAGAGCGAGGTTGCATCTGTCAAGTGAACCTGTGCCCCTCTGCTGGCCCCTTAGTGGGGTCTCCATCATGCATACCCAGGTGTCTGAGGCTGGAGGGACCCCTTCACCACTGGGTCTTTTGAAAAGCGTTAGGTACAGGGCCAGTAGGTGGCATGGTGGTTAAGATGCTAGACTCCCACATGGCTGACCATGGTTTGAGTCATGGACCTGGCAGCTTGCTTTCTTATTTTTCCTCCCTGTAGCTCTTCTGGTCAAATTAAATAATAATAATAAATAAAACAAATAATTCTTTGGAAAAAAGATTAGGTGCAATGTCTGCCTTTGTGGGGACTTACCTAGCTCTGTGGGGTCAATCTCTTATTCAACAAATATTCGTGGAGTGTCTTCTCCACCCAGGCTCTGTGTGAGATGCTGGGGGTGTAACGGTGAGCTAACAGAGAGGTTGCACAGTCTTGAAAGAGCACACATGGTTAGTAGCTCACAGGTCTATTTTAGATTATTAAGTAATCATTGAGCACTATCTTCCCTTGGCTTCCTCTATGGAGACTCTAAGACAAGGACATGGATGTGAGTCACTGATTTGGGAGGTGATCCCAGGAAACAGTGCTGGAGATTGGGGAGGGGGAACAGAAAAGAGAAGGATGTTAATATGGGCAGTGTTTATAGTCTTCTGAGAGACAGTATAGAGCACATCTCAGGGTTATTCCATCTGGGGGTGAAGGAGCTGGTTATTGGCCCAATAGTTACTGTCTGTCCCTTTGAGGTACATGTCAGAGAGGCTCCCTGGACTGTGGATGGGGAGGCAGTTTGCTTGGCATCCTCACCAGTGTCACCACTGGGAACTGTCAGCATTTTACAACCATCTGGAAAGGGAGCTTCTCATTTCTCTCTGAATTCTGGCACAGCCCCTGTGTGTGCAGGACCTTGAGGTGTGCTGGGACAGAGTGAGGGGAGGTCTCTGGGACAGGCCCAGCCCAACCTGCAGAGGTGGGTGGCTGCTGACACTCTTGGGGAAAATGGCTCTTGCCCCTCACCTGAAAGCTGCCTGTAGTGGGCAAAGGTGAGCAGGAAGGATGAAGGAGGAAGGAAGGGGCACTGACTATCTCATGACCAATGATAAAGTACCTGGTGTTATCTTAAGAATACCGTTTCATCCGCTGGTACCTCTTATCGTTAGGTCTCAGTCAGATGTCACCTCCTCAGAGAGGCCTGTTTTGACCACTCTTCGCCATGATCTGCCGTTGTTTCATGCACAGGGATGATTAGAGCTGACAAGGATCTCACTCACTTATCTGCTTGCTTGTTTGTTATCTTCTCCTAAGAGGTGGGCTCAGGAAAGAGGGACTCTCTTTGCTTGATCCACTCTTTTACCCCCAGTGCCTCACTCTGAGCATCTGGCTCTGAGAGAGTCCTTAGTAAAGGCTGTTGGGTGAGTGAATCAATAAACAAGGCCTGTGAGATAGGTGTTATGATTCCCGTCTCAGATGGGGACAATGAGGCCAAGAGGCTGAGAGGGAACTGTCTAGGTGGTGGAGTCAAGGGCTGGAACCTTAATGTCCTCCAGCAACAATGTTCTCCCACCATTTTTCCAAACACTTGATGTTACACCAATTTTCAGCATTATCCTCTCAAGCCCAACCTGGGGAACCTTGAGGACAAATTTGGCCTTGAGATACAAAGAAGACAAGATTCTTTTTTTTAGAGAGAGATTTTTGCTATAAAGTGTATGTACTCACCAGAAAGAGACAGAGAGACAGAAAGTGAGAAATCACTCCCTAGGTGTATGGCCATACTGCAATCCTTTCTCCTTCATTCTCCTCTTGGGATTTTGGGCACGCATGCACACACACCTGGTGTGAGTTTTAAGCTGCCAGATCTAGGACTCAAACTGTGGTCAACTACGTGGGAGTCCAGCAATATAACCATTATGCCATCTACTGGTCTCCACAGGAGACAGGATTCCAAGAACTGTATTGTCCATGCATAAGGCAGGCAGGAAGAGGTGGGTTTAAGAGCCCATTTTCCTGGTGGCCATATCTGGCAGGCCCAAGGTGAGGCTGGCATGTTTGAAAGGTTTAAAGGGACATAATGTCAGGCATCAACTCCTAAGGCCCAGCTAACAGGGAATTCAAGGTCCTGAGAAGGAGAAGATATACAGGAAAACTTTCAGGGCCAAGACACTTTTCTGATCATCTCAGAGACATTCCTGGTGCCAGCAGTGTTTTTTTCTTGTTTCCCTTTGCCATGGACTGAAATTTTAAATTTCTCATTTGAAAAAACAAATCAGATATGTCCCAGTGGAATTAAATAATTAAATAAAACTTAAAATTTTGAGATAATCTCAGATTTATAGAAAAGTTATAAAAATAGTTAGAATTGCCATATACTATTTTTTTCCATATACTATTTTTTTTGGAAAGGTTTTTGCTATAGGGTATGTGTGCTCTCCAGAAAGACAGAGAGAGACAGAGAGACAGAAAGCAAGAAATCACCCCCCACCCCCTACCCCCAGTGGGAATGGCCATGCCGCAATCCCTTCTCCTCCATTCTCTTCTTGGGATCTTGGGCATGCACGAACATGTGCCCAGTGTGAGGTTAAGCCACTGAGTCTGGGACTCGAACTGTGGTCTACTACGTGGGAGTCCAACAACATAGCCATTACACCAACTGATGATCCCTGTTTCTCTAATTTTAAACTGATAATTTATTTACCCTGACTGGAGATCCTTGAGGGCAGACCCGAGTCTCATTTATATGGCACCCTCCAAGCCTAGCACAGTGCTTGGCTCAGATCAACAGCTGGGAAAAGTTTGTGGGATGAATTAGAATGACAGTCTTCTTGATCCAGCTCAAGTATCTAGAGTCCTTTTATTCAAACCACATACTATGTTTTATACTCACTGGATTGCTAAGATGTCTGGGGTGTGGGGTTGGGGAGGGGCTGTAAGAAGAAGAGGAAACTGTCACATTGATCTGATCCAGACAGAACCGTTTGTCGACGTTTTCCTCCTCCCATATTTCCCCAGTCTCTGCATTTGTTCCCTTGCAGTCTACCCTAGCCCAGCCATGAGTGCCTGCTTTTCCTCAGTTCCAAAGCTTTCCAAACAAAATTCCTCTTAATGCTTGCCTGATGTAAATGTCAAATGGTCCTATGTGGATGCTATTAAAATAATGAATGCAGAAGGGGATAGATGAACATGGCTGGGAATCGATCTTGGACCCCTGATGAGATCATTAAGAACTGGGGGAAGGGAGGAGGGCATCACTCTCACAGGTTGAAATTTCACTAGTGCGGTTTCCTTGCCTCCATCAACTCTTTTCCCTTTTCCCATCCCCCTGTTGATTTATGGGCAGGATGCCCACCCCTCCCCCATCCATTACCCTCAATGCAGTGCTAACTCACCATGGAAAATCTATTTGTGTCAAATGGAATTTTTATCTTTGCCTAGAAATTAATGCAGTTTTTGTAAAAGATGTTTTAATTATGTTTTTCTTGTGGTGGGAATCATTGCATAAAAAAAACTCATTTGCCCCAAAGACTCAGGCAGGTGTCATGTAGATGTGCCTTGGCTCCTTGGAGGGGGACACTAGGCAAAGGGTCTAGACTCAGTCATACTGAGGACAATATATTTTGGGGAAGGGGAGGCTGTCTGGAGGAGGTTTTTGGCTGGATGATGGAGAAAGGCAAAGAGAGCTCCTTAAACTCTTTAGAGCAGTCGCCTCTGTTATTATTGCCAACATACTCTGCACAGAATTAAGGTTTCATATCCTTGTACAATAAAGAAGATTATAATTCTGATTATTTGATTCAATTCATAAGAAGTCGAGAAGGGAGCAGGGCAGGGAGATGAGAGCTGCATAGGCATAGGACCAAAGCTCAGCTGCATCACTTCCGTATATGGAATCCAGTATGATGATTCCCTGAGCTGCAATGGAATGGGAATTAGCTTCGTTACTGACTCCCTGCCGTATGAGACAGATTGAGTGAACACATAGACATGAAATGGTGCAGCTCTTGTCAGGCACGTAGTAAGGTAAGTGCTTGTTTTCTTATATTCCCTTCCTTCTTCCTTCACTTGGTGCCAGAAGACATTAGGTCAGATCTAGCATTGCCACTTCAGGGTAGATGGACACATAGTAGATGTTCTCTAAATACACATTGAGTGAAAGAATAACTTGCTTTTTGGATCACTGACAAAATCAGCTATCTCTTTGGCTCGTGAAGATAAAATGTTTGCCAAACAGATCTTCCCAAGTGGGCTATAGGGTTGATATTCTCTCTGAAGCCTACCTGGACTTTTTTTATTTTTAGTTTTTTTTTAAGAATTATTTTTATTTAACTGTATTTGTTTTAATTTGACCAGAGAAGGAGAGAGAGAGAGAGAGAGAGAGAGAGAGAGAGCAAGAGAGGAGAGAGACAGAGAGAGAAAAGGTGAGAAAGCAAGCCACCAGGTCAGGGACTCAAATTGCAGTCGGCCATGTGGGAGTCCAGCGCCCTTAACTACACACCACCTTCCAGTTCCCTGGACATTTTGTAGTTGTTGTTTTGCCACAGGGCACATGTGCTTGCTGGAGAGGACGTGGAGAGATAAAGAGAGAGAAAGTGAGAAATCACCCCCAGGGGGATAGCCATATTGCAGTCCCTTCTTTTTCATTCTCCTCTCTGGATTTTGGGCATGCATGCACTTGTACCTTGCCAGATTTTCAAGCTGCTGGGTCCAGGACTTGAACCGTTCATTGGTCATGTGGAAGTCCAGCGCTTTAACCACTATACCACTTGCTGGACAATCCCCCTTCTTGTTGTTCTTCTTTCTTTCTTTCTTTTTTCTTTTTTCTGTTTAATCACTTTTTATTATGTCTAATTGTTTAAATGTAATTTTTTATTTTCTGATATTTTCTTTTTATTTGTTTGTTTGCTCATTGTCTGCCTCTTCCACCAGATTATAAACTTCATAATTCCCCATGCCTTCCTCACATTCCATTATAATCCTGGGATGTGGCATATAGTAAGTGCTCAATCAACTATTTCTTAAACATATTTTTAAATAAGTGAATAAGTGAAATAAATAAAATTTCTTTTTCCTCTTTTGATCCTGGCTTGATTATATAGGTCTCAGGCCAGTCCATTTTCAAAGTGGATAGCACAAAGCATTTAAAATTTAGCCAGATGAGGGAACCAGCAGTTAGCATAATGGCTATGTCGCTGGATTCCCACATAGTCGACCGCGGTTCGTGTCCTGGACCCGGTGGCTTAAAACTCACGCCGGGCACGTGTGCATGCGTGCCCAAGATCCCGAGAGGAGAATGGAGGAGAAGGGATTGCGGCGTGACCATCCCCCCTGGGGGGTGATTTCTCGCTTTCTGTCTCTATGTCTCTCTCTGTCTGTCTGGCGAGCGCACGCGCCCTACAGTGAAAATCTCAAAAAAACAAAAACAAAAACAAAAAACTTTAGCCAGATGAGTGGGGGACGCTAATAAAAAGACACGTCTTTTGGTCCAATGTAAGATCTCTGACAAAAAAAAAAAAAAATGCTCCCCTCTTCTGTCTTTATATCTGGTGGTGGTGTAGAGGGAGTGGTTTGGATTGAACAAAAGAGAGCCTTAGTAGACATAGGAGGAGGGAAGGGGCTGAATTTTCAAGGCAAGAGAGGGTGTTGTAGAGGTATGTATGAGAGAGGTAGCCACAACCAGCTATGAGGGGACAGGAAGAGAAAAGGTGCTTCTTTCCCTTCTGCCCTTGGTTTGATGATAAAGAGGAGGAAGCAGATGCTGTTTGACATCTCCCCCTGCAGCCACCCACTGGAGCTATGGAAAGGGGTGGTGCCAAGACTAAGACAAGGTGTGCCAGGGAGCCCTCTCACAGGTGGGTATAACTTCCAGATTCATAAAAGCTATGTAAAAAGGTTTCACTGATTCACAAGAGGTTCAGGCTATAATGGCCGATGGGCTCTGAATGAACCTCTCTGCTGTGGATCACTTTGGAAAACAGCTCTGTCTTCTAGGATCTTAGAGGAGTAGATAGAAAAAATGCTATAGAAGGACTGAATGGGGTACATTAATTTATGCACCGATTCAGCCACTCAATTAATTCACTCAAAATTTTTTGAGGGTGTCCTATGTGCTAAACACATGTCAAGACAGGAGTTCAATAACATGAAAGATAGACATAGTATCTGCCAACGCAAAGATTGTAGTCTAATAGAGGGAAAACATTCATTAGATAGATGTACCAGTAAACATATAGTCACTATTGTGACTTGCTAGGAACAGAAATTATGGGTATGTATCAGTTCTCAATTGTCACAAAATGCTGCATAACAAAACACCCCCAAATGTGGGGTGTTAAAACACATGAGCATTTATTTAGTAAGTGGGTCTGTATGTAATCTCTTTCGGCTGAGCCTATAGTGGTAGGTCTTCTCCTGGCTGTATCACTCATATATCTGGGGATTGGTATGGTTGGCTGATCTGGACAGCTTCAGCTGGAATGCCTGGGCAAGCTCATCTGTGTTCACATGTCTGATTCTCCAGCCTGGGCATGTTCTCATAGTGAAGGCAGATGAGCAAGCTAAGTGAACATATACAATGCTTCTTGAGGCCCATGCTTTGTACAAGCATACCATCATTTCTGCCTCATTCTATTGACCAATCAAGTCCTGAAGTCAGCCTTGATCTCAGTGGTGGGCAATAAACTGTATCTCTTTAGTGGGAGGGACTGCACAGTCATAAGGCAAAGAACCAAGATGGGGTGGGAGAGCACGTTGATGCACAGGGCATTGGTGCAATCAATCTATTACAGCATATCCTGACCGTGTATAATAGGACACTTGATTTAAAATGGGTGGTCATGGGAGGCCTCTCTGAGGATGTGAAATTTCAGCTGAGCTATGCAGGCCAAGTGAAGAGAGAGGAAGAACATTCCAGGCTGAAAGTATGTGGTCTCTGAGCTCCCAGGTGGGAATGAAATGGATAAAATCAAGACAAGGCAGCCTGGCTGGGATGTGGAGAGATAGGGTTTGGGCTGAGATGAGGTTGAAGGGGACAGCAAATGACAGGCCAAACTTACTCCAGAGCAAGATCTGCTGGAGCAGAGGCTCTAATTGAAACACTAATCATAGTAGTAAATCATAAGGACTCTAATTTATTGAGTAGCTCCCATGACTCAAGCCTGGGTGGTGGGATGGAGTCCTTGAAGAACTCAGAAAAATGGAATGTGGTGGTGACACAAGTAGGTGACCATGCATGTAGGTGAGACAAAGCTCAGTGCTAGGAATTGTGTGGATTCTTACAGAGGGAGCAGGGTGAGGGTTTCAGGAGAGAATACTGGTAAGGTGGAAGAACTGTTGTACTGAAGAAGGAGAAGAAGGCCCTCTGAGCAGTGGGCAGGGCAGGTGGCCCAGGGGTGGGTAAAAAGCTGTCTGAGAGCCAACCCAAGGTCTGGCAGGTAGAGGGGCTGAGAAAGACCAGACTGAGTTTGTGAAGGATGGCAGGCTGGCTGAGGGGGTGGGCTTTATGCTGAGGGTCAGGGAGCCCCTGCAATATCTATAGGGCATGGCAGGATAGAGTTTGAGTTTTTTAGAAGAAACACCCTGCAGGAGTCCAGACAGGTATGGAAAAGGCCTGAGTCTGTAGTCATGTAACAGATGTGGGAGGAGAGGAGAGACCTAAGTCCTCAAAGACCCCATGGGAACCACAGAGGAGGTGGTGTCTGGGGTGGTGGGAAAGGGTTGTAGAGGCTATTGGGGCTTTCAGTGGGGCTCTGGAGAAATGGGAGTGGGCAGAACCTTCCTAACTCCTGGTCTCTCCTTTCTGGTTTGGCCTCAGAGATCTGAAGGCCCCTGAGAACTGACGGAAGAGTTTTCTGCTCCAGTATGGGACAGTGAAAAGGAGGGTCGTAGAGGACTACAGGGGGAAGAAGGTGGGAGCAAGGGCATGGAAGTGACCTCAAGGAGGATCCTTTGTGCATGACATTGGAGATTGGGAAGAGGCTTGTTGAGTTGAGGGGACCTGAACTCAAATCCCACTGTCCGGTATTGGGCCAGTCAATTGGCCTCTCTGAGCCTGAGGTTCCTCCTCTAACAAACGGGCAATCAAGGTTGTGGGAGAGTCAATGGGGGTAGTGCATTTGGACTGAGTAGGGCTTGCAGGTGCCATCTGGAAATGTCTGCATTGTGCTATCCCAGGGGATTGCTTTGACATGGACAGCAAGGTGAATTTCATAATAAAGACAGGAAGGATGGGAGACAATGACAGTGCCAACTCCTTAGGCTGGGTGGCTTGGTCGTTCTTAGCCTTTTGGAGGTGGGGCCTGGAAGGAGGTTTAGCATTTGGAGGCATGCTGCCCCATCCCCACCCTGTCTTCCCGTCATCGTAGGCGCTCCCCATCTGTCAGGGACTCAGACTGTCAGGCAGGCTGGTGAGGGGCCTGCAGGCACAGGATGCTTCCCCTGACAGGGGAGTCCTTCACTGTCAGCGGCTTCGCCTCGGTGGGTTAATAAAGCCATCCATCACCTCTCTCCACACCAGGTATCTAAATGCCTGCTTAATACCACCCTGGGGAGTGGGAGTCTACGTAGGGGATGCTTACCAGGGCCAGGACACTGGAACGAGAGGGACCTGCCTTGGAGTTTGGAACCTTGCTATAGTCTAGATGTGAACCAGTCCTGGTCTCTCTTTGCCCGACTGGCTTGGGCTCTATGAGATCACTTAGTTTGTGAGGTGGTAGTCTGACAAACAGCACTGAGGTGCACTTGCAGTAGAGTGTGATATAGGCAGTGCAAGGCTATGCAACCAGGAAGCTCAGATCTGGGTTGCAGCCCAGGTAAGTGTGACTCCAAATGTGCTTTCAAGCCTTTTCTGCCACCTTTCTCTTATTTAAAAAAAAGAAAAGAAAGAAAGAGAAAAGGAAAAAAAAAAAGAGGGAAAAATCTGATGAGGGATCCTTATGGAAAGAACAGAGGAAAGGGCACTATCTGGGTTAAGTGGGGGCCTGTTTCTCTTATTTACTTCTGCATAGTGAATTGTCCTAAAACATGGTGTGTTAAAACACAATGCTCAGCTGTAATCTCTGTTTTTGTGAGTCAGGATTCAGACAGGCACAGTAGGGATGAGTTGCTTCTGCTCCACGTTGTCTATTGGAAGACTTGAGGCTGAGGCTGAAATGTATAGGGCCATTCTAAAGGGCCATTCACTCACAGGCCAGCCAGATGGTGCTGGGCTATTGGTTGGGGCCTTCAGTTTCTCCCCTTATAATCTCTGTGTGAGCTAGTTTGGGCTTTCTTCCAGCATGGTGGTCGGGTTCCAATGGTGCAGGCAGAGGCCACATTGCCTTTTATGACCTAGCCCTAGAAGTCATGCCACATCACTTCCCATCCAGGTTTAAGGAGAGGGAATGATGAGCATGTGAGACTGAAAATATGGCTAGGGCTAGGAATGAACATGCATGGGGACCCCAGGAATGTTGAGGACCTTCTCCCTTGGTCAGCCCTCCTGATTTACCTCTCTGCAACCCCTAGGACCTGTTTACTATTCCCTGCTTCATGGTGGGGGTAGAGGCTTTTACCCTGTCTATTCTCTTTTCCAGGTAGTGCCTCCTCCTGGGCAGCTCAAAAATTACCCCCTATTTCTAGCTCTATCAGGTGCCTCCCAGCCCCATTTCATCCACTTCCCTCTCTCTTGTTATTTGACCAGCTATTGTATCAGTTGAGATAATTTTGTCAAAACATGCCTTTTGTACCCAGAACGTGCCTGGTAAATTTGTTAAAGAATACCCCAGGCTAACACATCATTACACTCCCAAACTCATCTATCTTTTACTTTGGATTAATTCTTTTTCTCTCTCTCTTTACCTCCTCCATAAATCCTGGTGCACTTAATTAATTTCAGTTCCACTGTAAGGTCCATAATACAGAATTGTTCAAGCAAACACAAAATTAATTATTCTATTTACAGCCTTCTCATTGAGAGGAGCATTTCATCTTTCATAATTACATTTTGGAACGTCCAATTATGAATTCAGGCGCCTGCTGCTTTGCGTACGGGGACAGTACCCTATTGTCCTCAAGGTAGGGGAGTCAGGCTGGTGGACTCTTGTGCCTTCTGCCACTGACCCAGACACTGATGGTTCAGCCCCTGAAGGACCTTTGAAGACAGTGAGGTATAGGCAGGATTGCAAGGTCTGGAAGAGAGTGGAGCCCAGAGATATGGTAAAGAGAGGGAGTAGGAGATGAGAAAAGGAGGAATGGCAGGGATGCACCAGTTTAATTGATATTTCATGATCAAGAGCTTCATCTTGCCAGGTTGACAGGACTTTTAGCTTTTCTACAATCAGTGATCTAGGCACATGGGATTCATCTCATGGGTGAACTTTGTCTTGTTCTTCTTGGTTCCTCTCCTTCTCTCTGATTCGTGGCCACAGAGCATCACTTTGTGGCACAAGTAACACCAAGCTATTGGGCTTTCAGCTGGGATACCTTCAGCAGAGTTGGAGAGCCATGCTATTCCTTGTGGGCTGCTCTCTGCTTCTCAAAGATTAGGGACAGCAATATCTCTTACATGGGAGCGGGAAGGATACTCACTCTCTTTTCAGATCCCTGTTCTGATATCCTGGGTGGCGTAAGAGAACAGTTACTCAGCTGCACCATCATGCTTGACCCACAGGAGTTCTAAGATACTGCAAGAGTCCCTGCTTAGAGGTTTTAAATGGCCAGCCAATGACATGGCGGTCAAGGAGACTGGACCCCACATGGTTGACTTCTTGGTTCAAAACACCTGGAGCAGGTAGTCTGTAAAACATGCTGAGTGTGTGTGTGTGTGTGTGTGTGTGTGTGTGTGTGTGTGTATGTTCAAAATAATGGAAAGAGGAAGAAATGAAGAGATTATGGTGTGACCATCTCCTCTGTGGGGGCTGCTTTCTCATTTTCCCTCTTTGTCTCTCTCTGGCAAGTGCAACTGCCTTTTGGCACACACACACACAAGGTAAAAAGTCAGTTTTCATCAAATTAAAAAAATAAAAAGGAAAAAAAGCTTAAAAAGTCAGTTCTCATATGGTTCACATTTAGATGAAATTAAGCATATTTTTTGAAAACAAGTCAAATAATTTCTTAAAAATGTTATTGAAAGTAAGGTCTATTCTGGTGAGTGGATGTGTTCTTGTCTCTTACTATCCCCACACCTTGAATGGGGCTTTACTCTAACATAAATAGAAGTTTTTTCTTTTTATTTATTTGCAATTATTGTATGTCTTTACAGCATATAATATGGGTTTTCAAAGATTACATGCATTGCCTATCAAGTAAAAAATATTACCATACACATCGCCTTCAACAGGTAACTTTCCATTCTTATGTCTGTTAAATTTTGTTTTCCTGAGCTCCTCCCTCCTACCCCCAACTATCCACCCTCTTCTGTACCGTCTCTGGTATCTACGCTTGCTGCCTCTGGTATATCTTCCCATCTTTCAGGTTTCATTATAAAGTACAGACATTCAGTATATATTGAGCAGGGGATATACAGTGTCCATCTTTCATAGCCTGATTTGCTTCACTTGGCATTAAATCTTCTATATTCATCCAGTTTGTATCAAAATTATTTTCTTTTAAAAATTTTATTGAGTTCTTGCTATGTGTTAGGCATCATACTGGGTGCCTTTAGCTGGGGACTTTGCATATGCTGTTTGTTTAGCCCTCCTGGCAGCCCTATGACATTCAGGAATAAATTTTTTTTAAAGCTTTTTTTTT
>NW_006159579.1:8421053-8423572 GCF_000334495.1 Tupaia belangeri chinensis | reverse complement strand
GAGAGAGAAAGAAAGAAAGAGAGAGAGAGAACCTGGCAGGTTCAGGGCGGTCTCTGGACACAAAGTTGAAAACTATCCATGTGAGTCAGCTTTGCAGAACATTGTATTCTTGCTGTACCACTCAGGGAGATAAATGACAGGATGAAGACTGTGCGAGTAGTGGCAAGAACAGACTCTGCACTCATGGGAGTTTGATTCTAGCTCTAGTACTTCTACCTGGGTGACTGAGGCACATCACTTGACTTTTTTGTGCCTTAGTTATCTCACATGTTAAATTGGGATAATACTACCCCACTCATTGGACCGTTATGAGTTTCCTATGAGATTATGCATGTACAACCCTATCTTGTACTAAGAGGGTCCTCATTTAGAGACTGTGTCTTAGTTTCCCATCATCTCATAAGTAAATTTTGAGCAGATAGGTAAGAGTAATATGTTTTGGAAATAAATTGTTAGCCATGATGCACAAAGACCAGTGCCTGGGACATGCTAGGACTTTAGAGGTGGGACAAGAGTTGACATGGAGGAATGTGCAAGACCCCAAACATCTACTGCCTGTTCATTTATATTTCTATCTGCTATGTCACTCCTGATTAACCCCTTCTAAGTTTCCTAGTTCACTTAGAATAAAATTATAAGCTTTATGTGGCCTGTGAGGCCCAGCCTGATGCTAGCTCTGTCTGTTCTCCAAGCTTGCCTTCTTCCAAGTGCTCTTCATTCTCTAAGCTTAGCCAGCTGGATGTCTTTTTTGACCCTTGAATTGTCAACATCTTTCCCACCTCAGGGCCTTTGCATGAGCCTTCCCCCTGCCATGTATGTTCTCCCATCAGCTCTCAGCTTGACTGGCTCAGTTTAAATGTCATCCCTGCAGAGAACTTTCTGTGACCATCCTACCTGTAAAGGAGTCCTTCAGTCCAGTCTTGTGCATCACATCACCCTACTCGATGTCTTCACAGCCCTTACCACTATCTTGACTATCTCACTTACTGTCTTATTATCTGCTTCAAAACTCTAAAATATAAAGTCCCATGAGAGCAGGAGACATACCTGTCCTTTTTTTTTTGGAGAGATTTTCGCTATAGGGCGCGTGCGCTCGCCAGACAGCCAGAGAGAGACATAGAGACAGAAAGCCAGAAATCCCGGAGGGGATGTTCACGCTGCAATCCCTTCGCCTCCATTCTCCTCTCGGGATCTTGGGCACGCACTCACACGCGCCCAGTGTGAGTTCTAAGTCACCGGGTCGGGGACGCGAACCACAGTCGACTACGTGGGAGTCCAGCAACATAGCCATTATGCTAACTGCTGGTTCCCCATAACTGTCCTTTTAAGTTCTCTATCCTCCATTTCATGGTAAGTGTGCGAAGACAGAGAAAGACAGAGAGACAGAAAGTGAGAACTCATCCCCCAGGGGGGACAGTCACACCACAATTCCTTCTCCTCCATTTTCATCTCAGGCACGCATGTACATGCACCCGGCGTGAGTTTAAGCCACTGGGTCCAGGACTTGAACTGTGATGGACTACATGGGAGTCCAGCAACATAGCCATTACACCAACTGCTGGTCTGATAAACTTATTTTTTAAAATAATTATTTACTTATTTAAATTTATTTGCTATTATAATTTTTAAAAGATTTGGAGAGCGAGAAAGGGAGAGGGAGAGGGAGAGGGAGAGGGAGGGAGGGAGGGAGAGAGAGAGAGAGAGAGAGAGAGAGAGAGAAAGGGAAAATGAGAAAGGAAGCCTCTAGGTCTGGGACTTGAACTTCAGTTGGCTGTATGGGAATCCAGCACCCCAACCACCATGCCATCTGCTGACCCCAGTATATTTTAAGTGAACACTTTCCCTTTATTCACAATGTGATTATTGCAAACTTGGAAAAATGAAGACTTTGGAATATCCTGGTTTGTGATGAACTAGGCAAACAGACCAGGCTTAATTTTTCCTTTAAATCACTGTTCTGACTGTGAGGAACCTTCTTCCATCCTCCCAGACCCTCAAGAAGAGGGAGAGCTATTGATTTATCTCCTAAGTGGCTTTTTCTGGACCTGCCCACACCAAATAATTACTTGCGTTTGTGGGCTGAGAATGTCTTTCTGCTGTTTCACCTGGTAGGCTTGTTTTGTTTGTTAATTAGCTATTAATTGCAAGGACTTCTGGGGACTGAAGGTGAAGGGGAGGCCCCAGAGACAGGCTAAGAGGTCTGGGGCAATGAAGACCCCAGAATGGAATGAGGATGCCCTCATTGGGCTCTGGGCTAATTTATTTCAAATGGTGTCATGTCCGGATCATCAGTGGGTTCCTGGGATGATGAGTGATTTTGTTAATTAAGTCCCGTAAACACTACAGCTTAATTTTCAGCAGTGGGGATGCAGCTGGTGGGCGGGAGCTGCCGGCAGCTGTGACAAGAACTGTCCTTGAAGGACTAGGCCATGGACAATGGGAAGGCTGAGAGGAAAGAGGGTGTTTAAAGGGCAGAAACTCACCCTGGGTACATTCTTCTCTTTCCTCCTGACTCTTTC
>NW_006159579.1:8409272-8420873 GCF_000334495.1 Tupaia belangeri chinensis | reverse complement strand
TTTCCCTTTGCTATCTCTCTAGGTAAAGCCAAGCCCATGGCAATAGCCCAATATGGAGAAAAGATAACACCCGTAAGTTATTTGGAGGAATTTTGCAAGAGATCTCCCAGATACCCTCAGACGCCCAAGTCAGAAACTTCCATCTTTGTTTTTCATCTTCCTCTACTTCGTTGCCCTCTGGGCCTCACTTTCATGATCCTTTCCAGCTCTAAAATGCAGATTGTCTCTGAAGCATTCTACAGCTTGGCTTTGCCTGTATCTCTCCATCTCCTCCAATAGCCTACTCCAGCCCACCACTATCTCTTTCCTGGAAGACCTTGATAACCACTCTTGGCTCTACAATTCTTTCTTCACATAGCACCCTGTATGACCTTTCTAAAATGTGCATCAGACCACGCTATGCCCTAGCTTAAAATTCTCCAGGATTTTCAATTTCCTTTAGATAAAGACAGAAATCCTTTCTGAGATCTGCAAGGTCTTGCTGACTCCTGTGGCCCCCTCTCTTAACAGTCTTAATTACACTCTTTGGTACCATTTTTTTCTTCTTCATTTTATTTTTTCTGGAACAAACCACACTTTTCTAAGCCTTCTGGTCTTTCGACAAGACATATCTCCTACTAGAAGCACTATCTAGGCTCCTTTCCTCCTGGTCCCAACACCACCATTCCTGCCTGGCTCCTCACTGTGTAGGTCCCTAATGTTTCTTCCTCAGGTGGGTGGAGTCAGCCCCCGGGCTCTGCACCTGCATTAGGCTCTTCTGGTGGCTGACTTCATGGAGGCTTTACCTTCATCTGAGTGTTCACACTGCATGTAGTAATGTGCTTATTGTCAATCTCCCCACCTTACAGGGACAGAGACCACAACTGTCTAGACGTCTTCTCTATTTCTAGTAACCAGCATGGTGCCTGCCACATAGCTGATGCTCAGTACCTCTTTGCTGAATTGCATTACATGGGTGCTATGATGCTGGCTCACAAGGGACTGCCAACTGGAGAACCTACATATGGCCACTGGCACTGAGGTCTTAGAGTAGTCAGACTTCTTACTAGGGCATCTTTTATTATGGTGTCATTTTTCATTCATTCTTTCCCTGTCATTATATGGCTTGGGCAGGTTACTTGCTCTCCTCTGGGGCCTCAATTCCTCATCTGCAGAATGGGGATAATGGTAGTGGCTATTTCATACAGTCTTGTGAACACTGAGTAAGAAAATGTATGCAAAGTGCGAAGAACAAAATCTCCCTGCGTATTAACATTGTAACTGCTTCCCCATATTTAACTAGTGGGAGATGATGAGTTCAAATTTCTTTAATGTCTAGTATCTCCTTTTTAATGGAAGTAGTGATGGCATGGCTACATCAAGAGATTTTTTTTTTTTTTCATAAGGCCACATGACTCTTAAGTCTCAAAACTAGGACTGGAATCTGAATAGCTTCACATGGGGTTGGTATTTTTATTTTTATTTTTAAAGTTTATTTATTTCTTTTTCATAAATAGAACATTGCTTTGGGATTTTTTTAAGATTTCAAGTCTCCTTATGGAATTTAAAACTGCATGCACTTAAATAAAAAATACTAGAATGGTAAGAATCCCCCTGTACAAAGCTAATTAGGCTAGGAACTATGAAAGCAGTAAGGATACTAGACATAAAGTAAGGACAATTGGGTGTTGGTCCCCACCAAGTCAAGAGTCCTGTAGTCAAGTCTAATAGCCTTACTTCTCTTGATTATAATGAAAAGCCTATAGCTAGTCTATCTACCTCTCAGGGTGTTTTCAGCAATTAAATTAAGCCCAATATAGGGGTCAGCAAGTGGTGTGGAGGTTAAGACAGCTAGATTCCACATGGCCAACTCTGCAATTTGAGTACCAGCTTGGGAAGGTTGAAAATCATGCTGGGTGTATGTGCATACATGTCCAAAGTCCCAAGAGAAGGATATAGGAAAGAGATTGCAGCATGCATCCCTTTTGGGGGGTGATTTATTATTTTAACTTTCTTTCTCTGTCTATGGCAAGTGCATTTTTCCCATGGGAGAAAGAGAGAGAGAGAGAGAGAGAGAGAGAGAGAGAGAGAGAGAAGACATGCCTTACAGGGTCTTGATGCTGTGGTCCAGAGCATAGACACGTGTGCCCAGTATATTCAGAGAGATCTCTGGGTGAACCTGGAACTTCCCCAATGGGTCAGTTTCACAGAGTGTTGCATTACCCTGTGCCACTTTCTGGCCCAAATATGGTCACATTGGGGCTTAAGGGCTTCGACATCTGAATTTGGGGTGGAGAGACGTAATTTTCCCATAGCAGGTTGGCTGCTGGAATTCTCCATAATTGAAGTGGAGCATTGTCTTTACTGATTTGTTCATTGGTTCCATGAGTTTATGGGCCCACTCAATCATTTAGTTATCCTGATGGCCATTTGTCTCCTAGAGCTGATGACATTATCAGCAAATTATATTTAAGATAATGCTGTAATTTTGATGTCTCCAAAATGTATGTGTTGGGATTTGGTTGTATAATAGAAGTTTTAAGTAAAAATTTAATCCCTTTATGGTGTTCCTGGGTGAAGCCTTTGGATGTGATAAGGTCATTGGGGTGGGGCTACTATGACTGATCCTGTTAACTTTATTAGAGGAGATAGAAGACAAGAAAAGGCTGAAACTTACAGATAGCCATGGTGCTCCACCATGTTGGAGCCTCAACAGAAGTTGGTCCCTGGACCTTGGTTCTGCAAGTATCAATGGAACAATCTCTATTCTTTATAAATTACTAAGTTCCCATTATTTTTGTTAGCAATGCAATCATGGACTAAGACAAATAGAGCAGATATTAAAAACTGGTATCTTGGGTCTGAAATTTGTTTGTTTAGGTTCAGTCTTGGTTATATGACGACTTTTGTGTTCTTGGATGGTTCATTTACTCTTCTTATGCCTCTGTTTCCACATCTGTAAGTCATGTAGAAGAAATAATGCCTGCTTCACAGGGTCCTTGTAGGATTAAGTAAGTTAATATGGCAAAAATTTTAGCTTGCCAATATTACCTCTACCCTCATCCCCACCATCATTATCACCATTATCTCTTTTTCTTTATCCTCCTTTTTTCCTCTCCCTCCTCATTTCTCATGATTTCACTGGAAAAAGAAAGAAAAGTAGTATTTATTGAGAACATGTTGTATACTAGGTAGTTTCATATATGTCATATTAGTTGATTCTTTCCACAGACATTAGTATTCTCTCTCTCTCTTTCTATATAATGCTGTATAAAGTAACTAAAGCTAAGGAACTAGGACTGTCCAAACTTGTAAATACACAGTTAGATAATGGCCAAATATACTGTAGATCTCAGTCCATCTTACTCAAAAGGTTGGTTAATAGAGGAGGAAATGAGGAGCTATTGATAGTAGTGGGGTTACAGGGAGAGGAGGTGTCCACGAACAAAGTTTAATTTTGTGTCTCAATTTGTTGTGATATGGTTATTTTTTCTGAAGGCAATTTCAATTTTCTCTTTAGTTTCATATTTTGCTGTATTGTTTAAGTTTTCTGTATGTTTAAAGGTTCAGAGGAGAGCCTTCTGATAAAGGTCTTAATTTCTACATAATTTCTTACCAGTCCTTCTAGTATTTTCTCCCCCATTTCTCCTTCTCTAGTTACAACTGTCTTCTCTTCTGTTAGCACATTTGATATTTATCTCAACAAAACTACTTGTACTTATTTCTTTTAGGTTTGGACATTATGGCTTGACTTCTACCATGGAAGACGAAGATTTAGCTTTCTTTCTCTTGCCTGTCCCTATCACACTCATACTTCCTTCTCACTTATCCTTATCCTTCCAGCATAGCTTTATCATAATTTTGTATAGGTCAGTTTTTACATTTATATTGACATGGCCATGTAAATATTCTTACAACTACATAGTAAGCTATTTCTACTTTTCTTATCTTATATTTAAAAAATAAACTTAAGGGCCAGTGGATGGCATAGTGGTTACATCACTGGACTCCCACATGGCCTAACACAGTTTGAGTCCTGGACCCAGTGGCTTGAAACTCATGCTGGGTGCATGTGTGTGTGTGTGTGTGTGTGTGTGTGTGTGTGTGTGTGTGCCCTAGATCCTGAGAGGAGAATGGAAGAAAAGGCATTGTAGCATGGCCATTTTCCTTGAGGGAGTAATTTCTCACTCTCTCTCTCTCTCTCTCTCTCTCTCTGGCAAGCACATATGCACTAAGGCAAAAACCTCTAAAAATGGAATTACTTCTCAAATCTGAAAATATCCCTATTCTCATTCTTTATCAATATTCAGCTGTGAGTAGAGTCGTTTAGAATTCAGTTTTGTTCATAATTTTGAAGATATTCTTTCATAACCACCTTACAAAATAGCCCACGATAATTTTTGTCTCTTCGATTTTGTGCTCTATGAAGTCTCCTCCTGCATTTAATAGGAATGAGCTATGTTACCAATGGGATATTATAGAAATGATGGCCATAAAGACATCAAGGCTTCTGACTTGCTCTCTTAGGCTCACTGTTTCTGGGGGAAGCTTGCTGCCATGTTATGAAGATGCTACATTAGCCTTTTAGAGAGGCTTACATGGTGAGAAACTGAGGCCTCTCACCAACAACCAGTATCAGATTGTCAGTCATGTGAGTGAGACATCTTGGAAGTGGATCCACCAGCCCAATCAAGTCTTCAGATGATTACAACTCTGGTTGACATTTTTGTTTTCTTTTTTTTTGAGAGATTTTTTTTTTTCTATAGGGCGTGTATGCTCGCCAGACAGACAGAGAGAGAGACAGAAAGCGAGAAATCACCCCCCCCCCCCAGGGGAGATGGCCACACCGCATTCCCTTCTCCTCCATTCTCCTCTCGGGATCTTGGGCACGCACGCATACACGTCTGGGCGTGAGTTTAAGCCACGGGGTCTGGGACTCGAACTACGGTCAACTATGTGGGAGTCCAGCGACATAGCCATTACGCTAACTGCTGGTCCCTGGTTGACATTTTGATTAAAACCTCATTAAGGGAACTGAGCCAGAACCACCCAGCTAATCTACTCTTGAATTCCTGATCCCCAGAAATTGTGTGAGATAAATGTTTATTGTTGCTTTAGTGGCAAAATTTTAAATTAATTTGTTATAATACATACTATGCCATTGTCTTCCAGTTGTTGAGAAGTTTGAGTATTTCTGATCCTTTTTATGATTTCTCTCTCACTTTTTTTCCCCTCTAGAACTTAAAGGATCGCTTTTTTATATCCAGAGTCTTAACATTTTCCTAATATTTCATTAGAAAGTGCCTGGTGTGGGACTATTTTAATCCCTTCTTTTTAATAAGCACTTTCAATGGAAACTCATACTCTTCAGTTCTGTGAAACTCTCTTGAGTAATTTTGGTGATTCCCTTTCCCCATTGTCCCCTCTCTTTCTTTCTAGAGCTTACACTATTTGGATGCTAGACATCCTTGACTAATTCTCTAGTTTTATCATCTTTTTTCTCCTATATTCCACTTCTTTATCTTTTTGCTCTATGTTCTTGGGAATATATATTAGTCAGATTTCTCTTTTAAGATTTTAAAATTTAAACTCTTTATAGTTTAAATTTCTAAGATTCCTTTTTCATATGTCTTGGATGTTCCTCTTTTATATTATTTTGCATTTGGTTTATGCAATCTTTTTTTTCTTTTTGAGAGGTTTTTGCTATAGGGCACGTGCACTTGCCAGAAAGACCGAGAGAGACAGAAAGATAGAAAGTGAGAAATCACCCCGCGGGGGAATGGCCATGCCGCAATCCCTTCTCCTCCATTCTCCTCTCAAGATCTTGGGCGCATACATACATGCGCCTGGCATGAGTTTAAGCCACCAGATCCAGGACTCGAACTGTGGTTGACTTCATGGGAGTCCAGTGACATAGCCATTACACCATCTGCTTGTCCCTGCAATCTCTTTTTTTAATCTACTGAAAAAAACACAAATTTACAACAGTTTTATTAAGATACAGTTCACTCATGGAAGTGCACAATTCAATAGCTTTCATATTCATAGGATAATGCAATCATCACCACAACCAATTTCAGAATATTTTTATCATCCTAACTGGAACCTATACACTTCATCTGTAACTCCTCAATCCCCTCATCCTTACCTCAGCCCTAGGCAACCACTAGTCTACTTTCCATCTCTCTCTATTTGCCTAGGAATTTCATATAAATACAGTAACATTTCTTGAGTAGCATAGCATAGGGAGCATAGCTGCTCCCATGCAGTTATTTGCTTTGATCTCTATCTTCCATGTCAGGAGCCTTTCTCAGAGGTCTGTTGATCTGGATGGTCTACTCTCATTGAAGAAGAGAGCACTAACCAGTTGATTGGTGTGGGTGAGGCTTATTGACTTTGAGCTTTCCAGTAGAATGACCTATGGCCTCTTCGATAGAGTAACCTCTGAGACCATTTTAGATTGCTCTTTTGGGTTATGGCTAGATTCCTAGAGAAGATTTTCAGTCTCCTACTTGGAGGTAAAGTTGGCTGACAATGTTCTGAGAGCCAAGTGGGAGAAAAGCATGGGGCAATCTTAACATTTAACATATGTAATTAGCCTGATTCCTTATTTTCTGTAACAGGAATTCTTTGCTTTATATTCCTTGCAGAACAATTCCTCACTCATCTGCTGAGATTGAGGGAGGAACAATTGCTTTTTTTGTGTGAAAGAAGGGGAGAAGATCTGGGGATTTGACTGCTTCTTAAAAAATATTTGAAACCAAGCCAGCCACGTGATGTGGTGATTAAGGCAGCTAGATCCCACATGGCTGACTGGGCAGTTCGATTCCTGGATGTGGTGGCTTGCAAAATACCCTGAGTGTGTGCATGTGTGTGCCCAAAATCCTGAGAAGAGAGTGGAGGAAAAAGGATTATAGGTGCTTTCTCACTTTCTCTCTCTTTCTCTGGTGAGTGCATGTGCCCTATAGCATATTAAAAGTGAATTTTAAATCAGTTTATTTATGTTTACTCATCAGACATGTGTATAACAACTACTATGTTCTGGGTAGTTTCTAAACTATTGCTAGATTCTCCTTCTTTGAGGATCTTCCTCCAACACCCCACCACTCACACCATGTACAGTGGTACTTGATGCTTTAAATTCCCAAATCTTTTGGAAATTCCAGTGAATCAGGTGGATTTTCAGTTTTCCCCACTCCTGGATTAAGATCCAGTTTTCTTGGGTATGTTAGTTTGGGTCCTTTATGAAGTAGACACTGAGATGAAAATAAACATGCAAGAGATTTCTGGGGAAAACATGATGGGAAAGTAGGGCAGAAGCTAGATGAGCCTGGGAGAGCTGTCAGATCACCACGCAATACGACTCTAATAACCACTTTGGAGGAGAGAGGGAAGGAAGAAGGGCTGGGTAGAAGAAAGTGCCAGAATACTGTGAGGTTCCAAAAAAGTTTCAGCAAAGCTGGTGGGGAGTTGTTGATCTGAAATCTGTCAGAGGTATATTATTTGTCCCAAGAATGGACTTGTGTTGGGAGATTGGGAATGAATGTGGTGATGGAGTCAGAGCATAGCACCTGTGGCAGATGATCAATTATCCTGAAGCTGGAGATCTGAAAGGCACATTCTTGTGCCTCCTCATAGTCATATCAGATGTGCTCATTCCCTTTCAAATTCCTAGTGAAATAGCAACAAGGGGATTTTCTTAAAAGGCATAAGCCACAAAGGTGGAGGGAATAGAAAGACAATAGCAATGACATTCTTGAAGTTGGATATAGCTTTAGAATCAGTTCTATTTACCCAGAAGTCTCTCCTATTTATTTTTAGCCCCTATATATTACATTTGTAATATAATACATTTGTGCATTTAAGGCTACAAATTTCCCCGAGTTTTGCTTTAGCTGCCTCACCATATTCACTACAGCTAATATGTAATCCTTTCATTTTTATGACATAGTTACAGTATGTTACAGGGGTCTATGATAGCCTACATAATCCAAGGGTTTTATATACGATTATGGTATTGTAAACATTCTGTAATATCTGTACAGAATGACTGACCAGAACCAGTGGATCACTTCAGTTCAATGCAACACACATTCACTGGGTCCTACCAAGTGTCTGTCATGTTAGGATCTGGGAGTATAGATTGAATTAGAGAGAGGCACCCTGACTAGTGATACAGCATGGTAAGTGCTATAAAGAAGACACTGTGGTAGATTAAATTATGGGCACCTAACTCAGTCTCTGGGGTTCACGGGAGTCTTCCTAGAGGTGACAGTGGAATATTTTTCTTAAGAGAGATTTTTGCTATCACTGGAGACGAGGGGGAGAGAGAGAGAGAAAGAGAGAGAGAGAGAAACAGGGAGAGAGACAGAAAGCAAGAAATCACCCCTCAGGGGTGTTGGTCATGCTGCAGTCCCTTCTCCATTCTCCTCCTGAATCTTGGGGATGCATGCACATGCGCTCGGTGTGAGTTTGAAGCTTCCGAGTCCAGGACTCAAACCACGGTCAACTATGCGGGAGTCTAGTGGTGTAACCATTATGCTATCTGCTGATCCCTATGGTGGAATCTTTTTTTTGGGGGGAGAGATTTTTGCTACAGGGCGTGTGCGCTCACCAGACAGACAGAGACAGAGAGACAGAAAGCGAGAAATCACTCCTCCAGGGGGGGATGGCCACACCGCAATCCCGTCTCCTCCATTATCCTCTTGGGATTTTGGGCACACACGCACATGCACCTGGTGTGAGTTTTAAGCCACCGGGTCCGGGACGTGAACCGCGGTCGACTACATGGGAGTCCAGCGACATAGCCATTACGCTAACTGCTGGTCCCCCTATGGTGGAATCTTAATGGACAAGTAGGAATAGGCCAGGAAATGTGGAGAAGGGTATTTCAAACAGAGGAAACAGTGAATGCAGCATGGTGTGAAATATCAGAGTGTATTCTGGAAGCTCTGAGTAGGTCAGTGTTATTGAAGCATAGCCAAGGAGCAGGGTGGTGAGAGATGTGGTGGGCCTGCCTGTAAGGACTGTGGGCATATTGAGAGTTGGAGCTTGCTCTGAAGGTTCTGGCTCATTTTTGGTAGTTTGTGCAGTTCACTGAGGCTGTCATGATTCCTCTCCCTAGTACCCTAGGTCTTTCTGGAGATCTTACAGGTGTACAGGGTGGAGGGCTTGGCTGACTGTGGACATCTTCCTGTGACAGTGCTGTTCTAACATTTCATCTTGTTATATAAAGCCTGTCCCACGTGTCCCTGCTTCCTTTTCTTTGTTAGGTAGCCCAGCAATACCATCCTATTGCTGGTATCTTCCTTTTCTGAAGCCCCACCTCTGAGCTTGCTAAATTTCACTCCACACTCTCTATTTGGCAAGAAGCAGGAGGTTGGTGACCCCTGCAGTCCCGAGACTCTGCTATATGGCTCTGAGGGGAGAATGACTGCTCAGATTTCCCCAGCTACCCCAGGAATCACCTGCTTTGTGTTGGGAAGTAAGGTGTGATGGGAGTCAGACAGATCTGGTGCTAATCCTGGCTGAGGTGCTTACCTGCTGGGTAACCTTGGGCAAATTCTTTCTCTGAGAAGCAAGCATTGGCTGATGACCTGTTTGTACACAGCTCTGGTCTCTGGAGGAATAAGACATTGCTGGGAAGACAGACAGACAGAAAAGAGGAGGACTAAGGGGTCATGTCAGCCCAGGAAGTCTTAAGTCTCACAACATTTGAGAAGGTGAAAATTATCATGACTCTACAATTGCAGAAACTGGGGCTTAAAGAGGTAAAATGATATGCCCAAAGTCTCTGTAGCCGTGTTTCTCTATACTGCTGACCCCTATGTCCCCCCCCCCTTTTATTTAGAGTTTTTTGCTACAAGGTGCATGTGCTTGCCAGAAAGACATAGACAGAGAGACAGAAAGTGAGAAATCACCCCCCAGGGGAATGGCTACTCCTCAATCCCTTCTCCTCCATTCTCCTCTCGGGATCTTGTGCATGCATGCACACGTGCTTGGCGTGAGTTTAAGCCACTGGGTCCAGGACTCGAACTGTGGTCGACTACATGGGAGTCCAGCAATACAGCCATTACGCTAACTGCTGGTCCCACCCCTACGTCCTTTTTATAGCAACAGCAGCAACAGCCACAGCCTACAGACCCACTCACTTTGGCCCTTGCCTGCTCCCTGCTGTGAAAGGACTAGAAGTATTGGGGAGTCTATAGGGATAGCGAGCACCCCGGATTTTCAGGTGGACTCACCAGGACTGGGTAGGGTGGCTGGTTGGTGGGATGAGACAGTTCCAACCCCCTTTCTTTCTTCATCCACAGGATAGTAGTTCCCATGTCCTTAGGCCCTGGGCAGGGCAGTGTCCACAGCTAAAGTCTTTGAGAGGACCATTGTAGCTGCCCTTCTTGGTATATATGACTGGTGACTGGGCATATGTGCTAGACTGTCAGGAAGAGTTATCTCCAGACAGCCCCTCGGCCTGTCTTCTCTCTCCTCCATGGTCCCCTCCTAATTCATTTTCTGCCTTTAATGTACTGTTGTGGAGCTTCCTCTCCCATTAGGGCCTGTAATGTGCACCGATTCCCTTCAGCTTGACTGCCCTTAATAGGCAGCGTAAATAGAATTTAGTGTGGCGTGCACTAACATCTCTATCCATTGTCCAGAGATTAAATACTTGCCACCGATGGTTCATGCATCATCAGCCTCGAGCCCAGCTTCATAGCTCCCAACCAAAGGAGGATATTAAATTAATTTGCAGGTTGCTTTAGCAAAACCTAACAAAAAAACCTCCGCGGGAGAAGAAGAGGGGGGCATGATGCATCTGTTCACTATCAATCATGGGCTGGGAGTGGAGGTTGTGGGAAACCAGGGATGGGGCTTCTGTTCATCCTTGGTTAGGTTCCTCTGTAGGGTCACACTCTTTGGCCATCTATTTCCATCTTAATTTCCACACCTTGGCCTACGGTCCTTTCTTCTTTCAGCAGTGGAATCACCTTTTTGGTCTGG
Source organism: Tupaia belangeri chinensis (assembly GCF_000334495.1). Lineage (NCBI taxonomy): Eukaryota > Metazoa > Chordata > Mammalia > Scandentia > Tupaiidae > Tupaia > Tupaia belangeri. Next base: position 8,409,896 of record NW_006159579.1, on the reverse strand, counting down.
GGAGTAGAGGGTGGAATGGAGAAGGGTAAGGGGACTATGGAACCTGAATTCAGAATATAGGAGCACCTTCCTCCTTTTTATGGGAAATACCCCTGTGATCCTGGCTAGGGAAATCCCTGAAACTCCCCCTTGGACCACTGAATTCCTTTGGTGGCCCTTTTTGTTGGGGCCCCGCCTAGGTGAGTGTGGAAGAGAGACCATTAGATGGGAGGGGTGAAGGTCAACACAGGCTGGCCACTGAGTCCAGCAGGGACATTTACTAGCCTTTTTGCATTGGATAATGGTTCATGGTTTTGGTCATAGTCACGTGGAGAAGACAGAGCTGCAAAAGACAATGACGATCCAGGTACATGGAGCATCAGAAGTCCAGAGAGCAGCTTATGACAGCTTTGGGGATCACAGTAGATATTGAGGAGTATGTAACATCTGAGCTGCACCTGCAAGTCTAAGCAGGAGCTATCTCTGAGGATGGAGGGAAAAGGGTGCTCCAAGTAGAGGGTTTGAAGACGTCCCCATGCAAAACGTGCAGGACATTCAGAGTAGCTGGAAAACTTGGTGAGCATAGGGAGAGACCAGAAATGAGACTGAGAGGTGAGCTTTGTGCAGAGGTAATGGGAGCCAAGG
>NW_006159579.1:8406550-8409117 GCF_000334495.1 Tupaia belangeri chinensis | reverse complement strand
CAGCAGGATAGGCCCAAGGTCAGGATTGTGTTCTGTGGAGGTCATACTGAGATGATGCAAGGGTGGTTTTCAGGAAGATGAAGCTGGAGGCAGAAAGCACAAGGAGGCCCTTGCCTGAGTTCAGTGGAGATGGGACTCAGACTGTTGACACCCCCAATCCCAACCTGGAAGTCTCCTCTTAGTTTAACTTGGTAAGAAACGACAAAACTGAGTCCTTGTGCTCAGCTGGACCCTTAGGAGAAAAGCTGAGTCCGGATTCCTGTCCTGTGGGCTCTGTCGACCCAGAGCAATGCTCAGGATGCAAGGAGGCAGGCAGGAGGGGTTTACTCACTTGGGTATGGTCTGAGTAGAAGCTGCCTTTAGCTGATGAATGGACCCAAGGGAGTAGTCACTTTCTCACAGGGTTAGGGAAGGTATGGCAGACACAGGACAAGTGTACCTCTGCCTTCTCAGTCATTGCCCTGGCAGGCACCATTGCTCAACCAAACTGCTTTTCTCAGGTAGGGACAAAAATCCTAGGATTCTTTTTAGCAGACTGTGCACGACCACCCAGGCTGACTGAGCCTGGCCCCCATTTGTCCTGATAGAACTGATAGAACCAACCTGCTACTCCTTTAACTCTGAACCAGGGTCTTGTTTCTTCCCAAGTTTGGGCAGGCATGGTGAGTGTGAGGAAACTCATTTTCTCAGATCTCTGCAAGTGTTTCCAGTCTATAATCCTGTTTTTACCCCAGGAATGGCTGGGTCCCCATGGCAGAAGCTTTGGAGTCAAAGTGAGGAGAGGTGCAGGAGGAGAGACCTCACAGAGGCACAAGACTCCACTGTGGGCTGCCAATTCCTCCCTGATGAACTCCTCCACCAGTGACCTCCACTCATGGCGGTTTATTAATAGCTTTTAACACGATCATTTGGACTAATTGAAAATGGGAGCAATGTTAATATGCCCCTTACATTTCATTTCTTTTTTATTTAAAAAAGATGCTAAAAGCATTTATCGAGTAGTTTCTGGAGAATGGAAATAAAAAGGTCTCCCCTCTGGCCATTGCAATGACATGGTCTCCTGCCAGCACCCCATGCAGGGGGTTCTCATAGTTCATTAGCGTGATTTAAGGTGTCCGGGTGACCCCGTTATAAAGCCATCAGTGTGAGCTGCTTGGAGACATCCTCCACTCATGGGGAAGGCTGTTCTGGTCCTGAAGGTGGGGAATGGCTGGGAGAGGATGAGGGCTTTTGGGCTAATACCCCTCCAGTGCAGCCCCTTTATATCTGTGTGTGATTATAGTGGGGTCACCACTGGTGGAACAAATGGGCTTTTCCCCTTGTTTTTCTTTTTTTCTGGTAGGAATTACAAGTTATGGGAGAGCAAAGTCTGATGAACCTAGTTTAGGGTTAGTGCTTGGTTATTCTCCATTTTTCCTTCTCCTCTTCCCAGTTCCTTTCTCTGGGCCACAAAAGTCTGGCCCTTGGACTTGCCCTCTCACTCCCCTTTGGGTTTGGCCCATTGGAGGTGCTGGCCAGAGAAGATGAAGGAAGGGAGAGGCTGGGGCCTTTCTTCTGCACTCCTTTCCTGCCCTGGCGTTACACCACCTCTAGAGTCATTGCCCCTGTAGGACTCTGTCCTACCAGACGGTCCTTTTCATAATCTCAGTGCACCCTCCAGCCCTGAGGGCTGGCTGGGGGGTGGGTGGGGGGGGCACTTCACTTGCCAGTATCTTCATCTGGAAAAGGACCAATGTCCTCTGAGAATCCTGTCTGTCATTTTCTGAGAAGATATCTAGATTTCTCATCCTTGGCATTGCTGATATTTTTGACTGGATCTGTGTGTGTGTGTGTGTGTGTGTAAGACTGTCTTGTGCACTGCAGGATGTTTAGCAGCATCTCTGGCTTCTACCCACTAGATGCCACTAGCACCTTCTCTCTCTGGTATAATAATTTAAAAATGTCTCTAGATCTTACCAAATATCTCCTAGGGGGCAAAACTGTCCTGGTTGAGAACCACTAGTTTGAAACAGTGATTGAAGCTCACCACGGGCCTGCCCAGGGGTTTTCATGGGACTCTCCGAGTGAATGGGCTTCTTGGTCCTGGTTGTATAATCCTCACTGAGAAGATTGGGACCTGGGCCTGCACGAAGATATCTGGTTCATGAAGTAGTGGAATTTTATCCTCCAAACCTCTTTCTGCTCCAGGCATTGAGGTCTCACTTATTCAAGGATCAGATAAGGACCTGACAGCTAGCAGCCCAGCCTTCAGGGGGAGAGAAGGACCCAAGGAAGGGGTAACTAGAAACAAGGCCTGTGTGTGCAGGGGCCCATGAGAGTGAGGGAAAAGGAAAGGGGCCTTATGTGGTCAGAAGTGGTCTTCTTCCAATGTATCCTTGGGTGGATTACTAAACTTTTTGCGTCTCAGTTTTCTCATCTTCACAATGGGGGCAGCGCATGGTAGTAACATTCTTCACAGGATTTTTAGATCAGTGGGGATCCTGGCAGGAAATAAATAGCTTTCTTAAAAAGATTCCTCTGAAAAGGACACTCCCATGGGACTATTCTCACATGAGGCAGGGCTAGAG
>NW_006159579.1:8362846-8405794 GCF_000334495.1 Tupaia belangeri chinensis | reverse complement strand
AAAGAGAAAAGGATGGTGAGGCACCCCTGGGCTGTCAAGAGCAGGAGACCCATTGCCCCACTTCCCAGTTCAGTGTTTCTGGAGACCTCAGAGCACTGGAGTCTTGGAACCCCCCCTCCTTGCACCAGGCAGGTCTGTAGCCATAAAGGAATGCAGCGGGGCTAGAATCACAAAGAGGCCTCTAATCTCCTGCAGGTGCTTTCCTTGCCAGAGGGTAACCCACAGCTGCAGGGCAAGATGTGATGCAGCAGGGGCAGGGGCCCTTCAGAGAAGGTCAGATCTGGGGAAGGGTAGGGGCAGGTGGAGAACAACCAGCACAGTTAGAAACATATGCATGTGAATATGTTGAGTACAGAGGCTCCTCAGCTTACCGTGGGATGTCCTGATAAACTCATTGTATGTTGAAAATATCTGTAAGTCAAATTCACTCCTTCAATCATGAGTATGGGTTGTGTACTCTTGTGATTGTGATGGTGTGGCTGTCTGGGAGCTGTGGCTCACTGCCCAGCCTTGCTAGAGTATTGTACTGCAACTGTTAGACTGCGAGAAGATCAAAATTCAGAATTTGAAGGATAGTTTCTACTGAATGCCTATTGCTTTTGCACCATTGGAAAATCAAAAAAATTGTAAGTTGCACATTGTAAATTGGGGTATGTGTACTTAAAACAGTGCCCAGCTGTTTGATAAATGAAGCCCTATGCTAGACTCTGGAAATCAGACACATTAAAAACCCTCTGTAGAACCTCCTGGGCAGAGTTTCCACCTGGGAGGTCCCAGGCTCTTCCTTTTATAGTTTGGAAAGACCAGCTTAGGCTGATTGTGTTGTGGCCTCACTTGGGAGACTTCTTCCCAGGCTGGCACCACTCTATTCATTCCCACCTCACAAACACACCCAACAGGAGCTCACCCTGAGTCTCCCAACCCCGGCCTGCACTGTCTGGCTTTATCCTGTGCATTCCTTAGCTGTCCCTGGTTCCATATCTTAAGTCCTTTGAACATGACTCCAACAGTGGATCAGACTCTGGGAGGCCTGCAAAGGTCTCTCTGGAAGGAGGTCGGTCTATTTATTCTGCCACAAAGTCCCCTGAGCATTAAATTTTTCACGCATTCCTTTGGTGTTCCCTGTTGACATAGGATGATGAGCCCTACAAGGGCCCATGGTGCTGTGCTCCTAGCTGTCCTAGAGGTTCCTCATCAAGGGACCCAGAGCCAGAAGGGATCACCACAGAAGGAAGCAGCGACAGAAGGGGATACGGAGGCATCTTTCATGCTTTAGTCACCATGACTCTGACTGCTGTGTGGTCTTGTAGGTGAAAGGGAGGGTCTCCCCAGCCTCAGGTCCCACCCACCTGAGGGATCTGGGCTGCTGTAGGCTGGGCCAGGGTCCTTTTCCATTTGGTTCTGGTGGATGGTCTGGGGGTGGGAAGTAGGCCTGGGCTGATGTAAGGAGGAGGAGGTGGCTGGTCCTTTCTCCACCTCATCCATGGCTAATGGCCTGTGGCCAGCAGGCTCACAGGGGCCCTGGACACTCCCTCACCTGCAGCTTGTCCTGACACCCCAAATAAATAATGGATCATCATTTAGCACAAGTATACCCCAAATGTTACATAGGACAGAGACCACAAACAGCAATTTTTTTATTTATCTGAAATCCAAGTGTAACTGGTGCTAATTCTGGCAACCCTGCCCTGACACTATCTCTGGCCTACCCCTCCTTCCTCCAGATGCAGGGGCTTCACTGCCTCCTCTTGTTCTTCCATGGTTTCCTCACAAGTGAAGTTCAGTATCCAAGCTGAAGAGCTCTGAAGCAGGGCCATTTCAGACTCATGAAGCCCCCAGGGGCCTATGAGCTGAGCTCTGAAGCCTATTGTCCTTTGTCAGAGGTGAGGCTGGTGGAAGTATGGGGAGCAGGGCCAGGCAACAGCTATGAGAGCACAACTGACCTCCTATATCTTGGCTGGCCTGGGGACCCATGGTCTGAGGTGAGCGTGCACCAAGCCTGCGTTCAGCACTTAACTTGATTTCCTTTCATCCTCCTACAGCCCTATGAGGCTGGTGCTGAGAGCATCTTGTTGTAAATATGGAAATCAAGGCACAGAGAGGTTAAGGGCCGGCCCAAGTCAAACAGCTAAAACGTAGGGTTGAGTTCTGGTCTGACTCTAGGGTGAGTTCTCAGCACTCTACTCTGCAGTACACCTTCCGGGGCCTGGCCTTCTCTCTGCAGGATGTCATCAGGCCTGGGTGGTCTGTGGAGGAAGCCGCAGCTTGAGAATGAGGCTGACTTGGGAGCGTTTTCCATAAGACCCCCCACTTCACCCCCACTCCCTGCCCCACCCCGTGCAGCTGTGTAATGAGCCCACATCTGTTACCACCACCTGTTGCTTGGTGCTACGCAGATGTAAAGTCTCAATTTTTCTAATTAGCAGCAACACGAAGTCTATCTTCATTTTCTCCTCCCCTCCCTCTAATAAACGTGATATTAACAAGGTTACACGTCTGCGTTTTTGCTGGGTGTAATTGAATCAGGTCTCAGATTTGATTAGTGGGTGTGGGGCTCCTGGGTCTGGTCCGGCTGAGAGGCTGGGGGGAGGAAGGGGCCAGTTCCAGCAGTGGATGGGCTTCAGTTTGGAAAGGAAGAAGGAAGGAGAGGAGAGGGGAGGGGAGAGAGAGAGAGAGAGAGAGAGAGTAGAGGTGGGAGAGAGACAAAGACAGAAAGACAGGCAAAGATGGGTAGTAGAAACAGAGAAAAAGTAACAGAGAGAGAGGAAGAAAGGAGGAGGAGAGAAAGGAGAGGGAGGGAGAATAAGAGCCAGAGAGAGAGGGGGAGAGAGACAAAGAGTGGGAAAGACAAAGACAGTGAGATGGGAGAAGTGGAGACAGAGACAGGGAGAAGGTGGCACACACACACACACACACACACACACACACACACGTACACACGCACTCAGAGCAAGCATCTGAATGAAAGACAAAGAGAGAGGGGATGGAGATGCAGAGGGCAAGAAGGACAGCGTGGGAACAGGCATTGGCTGGCCTCTACTCAGACCTTTCTGCAGAGGTAACTGGCAGGGCACCCTGGAAGGCTCAGGGCAGGCCTGGATTGAAATAGGACAGACAAGCACAAGCCCGCTTAGCCTGTATGTACCGCTGAGCTTGGGGGCTGTGGGCCTGAGTCCAGGTTCAGGCTTGGGGTGACTGAGGATAAGCCAGATCCCCTCTCTGTGCCTCAGTTTCTCCATCTGTAGATAGTGTAAGTCTCACTCCCTGCACTGAAAATCTAAGATTCTCTGGTGCACCCTCAGCCCCTGCCTTTCTCCACTGGAACTGGGAATTCTTGTCAGGACGAGTGGCAAAGCCATGCCACTTACAAAAGGCTCATGGGTTCTAAGTCCAGCTGAGATAGTCCCTGGAAACGTCCCTTGCCAAGGGAAAGAAATGGGGTGGGGTGGTGGCAGTCATGCAGCAAAGGCTGGAACTGGACCTCTCTCCCTCCCTTCAAGCCCTCCAGACCATGAGATGCCCTTTTCAGCCAGGTGTCCCGAGGGCACCTCTGTACCTTCATTGACTCCCACCAGGTAAGCCCAAGGTTCGAGTCCTCCAGCCTCTGCTGGCTGCTTCCTCCCTCCCCCCGTCCCTCCTCCCCTCCCTCTCTCCTCTCCCAGGTCCCAGAGAACCTAGTACCTTTCATAACCAAGCACATTGGGCCTTGCAGTCCCCTCTGCCTAGAATAACTTTCCTCACCTTCTCTGCCTTTTTTTCTGACAAATCTGAACTCCGATGCCATTTCCTGCTGGGGACCCTGTCAATGGACTGGAGAATTGGCTACTTCCTCTGAGTGATCTCACGCTTCTTTCCTTTTGTAATCTATGCATTGTGTGGTCATCTCCACTCACCGTTCCCAGCACTGGGACTGGCTGGCATCTGGTGGGCGCTCGGTGTGCACCTGCAAGTGAATGTGTGACAGGTGAGTGGGTGCACAAATGATGGCGATGCAGGTGTAGGAGGAGGGCTGTGCTGGCTGCAGCAACTGTGGCAGTGCTGCCTTCCTGCTGTGACAATTTCTCCCGCTGATGACTCCGTCCCCAGGGCCTCAGGAGGTGCTGAGAAGCTTCTGTCAAGGGGCAGTGGCTTTTCCCCCCTCGCTTAAATGAGATATGAATAATTGATTCAGCTCCTGAATAATTAATCAGATATTCAATAAGGAAAGTAATTGTTTGGCACATCCCCCATGGATGGCCGGGCTCAGCCGCCGCCCCACTCAGGCTGGAGGCTGGCGGAGGTTATGGGCCCATAAGGAGTCCAGTGCCAGCTGGGGGAAGTCACCTTGTCCTGCCCTCTGGCACTTCTGTCCTGCTCCCAGTCCTCTGGGGGACCCTGCTTGCTTCTATGTGCCCGCCAAGACTTGGGGTCTTACAGTCCTCCTACTCAAGTTAGCCAGTGCCCAGCTCCTCCCCTGCTCCCCACTCTGGGCCCCGTTATCTATGTGATGCAGAACCCTGGACTCCGTGCCCTCCGAGAGGCCAGCAGGCAGGCGATGGCAGGTTTCACTCCCCCATTGCCAACTCCTCTTGTCTTCCCCGCTGGAGTAGGCCTGAGGTGGTGCCACTTTCTTCACTGCCAGTCCAGGCTCCACAGAGGAATTACGAGAAGAGACACAATCAGGGGTAACCAAATCCCGCTCTGTACCAGCCGGGAGAAAAGCCCTGGCCAGAGAAGTGCCTCTGATGGCCCTCAGGGGCCTCTGCGTGCTTGTCCTCACTTCCAGAGAGCCATCTTCTTACAGATTCCCTGTGTGACTTTCAGGGTCCCGTCCTCCCTGAGTCTGCAGCCCCTCCCCTTCTGAGCATAGTTTCCCCTTCTGAGTGTGAGGAGACAGCTTCCCTGGGAGCTTCGGCCGACAGTGATGGCCTTGATTGCTCCAGTGCTCACCAAGCACTGTGCGGGTGCTTTGAGGCTCCAGTTCTGTGCTCAGCTAGAGGCGTCCCCTTTGTGGTTTTCTTTAGGAGTTGTAGATGCTTCTGTGTTAGACCAAACACATGCACACATGCCACATGCATCACACATGTCACAAACACGCCACCCAAATGCACACACCCGATGTACACAGATGCATAGACACACATGTCAACACACTGAGTATACACAGGCAAACATCACCCAGACACCCATCACACACGTGCCCACACACATAGGCACACATATTATACACACCAATGCACCCAAGCATATCTCACATGGAAACATACATATCACACACACAGACACCATCTAAACACACTTTCTGTCCGCACAAACACACATACGCTGCACTTCCAGATGTAATCTGACCATCAGAGACTTACCACTGAAATCTTCAAGGAGGAAGTTTGTCTGGTGCTCCGTCATCCCCTCTCGATGGTGTACCTTATCAGGCTTCCTGGGGGGTGAGGTAGATATATGTGTGCATGCCTATATAGGGGCACACATGTGCATAGGTTTGTCTATATGTGTGAGTGAACATGCACATGTGTATGTGTCTTACAGTTCCTAGAACAAAATATTGTAGTCACGGGAATTTGTTTCTTTGGTTGGTTTTTTTGAGAGGTTTTCGCTATAGGGTACGTGCGCTCACCAGACAGACAGAGAGAGACATAGAGACAGAAAGCGAGAAATCACCCCCCAGGGGGGATGGTCACGCCACAATCCCTTCTCCTCATTCTCCTCTCGGGATCGTGGGCACGCACACACACGCGCCCGGCGTGAGTTTTAAGCCACCGGGTCCGGGACACGAACTGCGGTCGACTATGTGGGAGTCCAGTGACATATCCATTACACTAACTGCTGGTTCCCACTCACAGTAATTTGTAAACACAGACATTTATTTCTCATAGTTCTGGAGGCTGAGAAGTCTAGGATCAAGGCACTGGCAGATTTGGTGTCTGGTGAATTCCTGTTTCTCAAAGATAGCACTGTGTCATCTTGGCAACCTCTCATGATGGAGGGCTGAACGCTGGGTCCTCACATGGTGGAGAGATGGCAGGGCTGAGAAGCTCTTGATGGGCTCTTTCCAAAGGCACTGATACCATGCCCAAGGGTACAGCTTTCATGTCTTCCCCAAAGTACCTCCCCCTCAATACCATCACCACAGGCTTAAGGGCCAACAAATGAGTTCTGGAGGGACACACATTCAAGCCACAGCACACACATGCACACCAAACCCCTCAGGGGCTGGAGCAGCCAGGCAGCCCCATTCAGCTCTCATGATCCTCTCTGATTTTCTGTGTTTCCTTCAGGGTAGGTTGTAAAAGTCATTGATGTCTCCTGGTGAGTGTCAGTGCATGTTCCCCAGTGGTTTGTGGCTGTGTACCTGAGATTTGACTGAATCATGACACTTCCATTGGTTGGCTGGTGTTGGGCATGGGATTCAGGCTGCAGGTGTAGGGGCAGCTGCAGCTGGTCATGGGTCAGCCATGGGGACCCACACAGAGGCACCCAGGTCCCAGGCTGGGTCCAAAATGAAGAGGCCTCATATTCTGTCCTATAGCTGACAAGAATTATAGGACACTTTTGTGTGCCAGGTCTCTAGGGACACAGTAGTGAGCAAAACAGAGGAAAGTCTTGGTCCTGTTTTAGTGAGGAAGACAAATAATAAATGAGAGAAATCAGCAAAATCACTGCTGGACAGTGACCACTGCTTAAGACAACAAATACAGCAGCAGGGAAGGGGGTGTGAAAGATCAGGCAGGAGTACTGGTTCACCAGGGGCTGTGGATCAGTCAGGAGGCAGACAGGAGAACAGAACACGCTCTTAGCATTGCCAACACTGGTTCAGAAGTTCCTGTAAGAAACTTAAATACGGAACCAGTTCTACAGAGGAAGAGCTGAGACGCACAGCAGGGAATGTGAAGCCACCATAGGTTAGCCACAGAGGGAAGTGGCTACCGTTTCTGCTCCTGAAGGAATATATTAATAGCTTGGACTACAGTCCTTTCTTGGGGTGACTCTCATGGGTTGAGCCCTGTAGGTCTTTCACCGTCGGGGCAGTTTTAGGGTATTGCCGAGTTCTAGCTGACCTCTCCTGGGAGTGTCCTAGTGGCACACCACCTTGTCTCTTTGGCCCTGTGTCTTTCTTAGGAGAGAGTGGACTATAAGGCTGACTCTCAAGGTGACCGTGAAACATAAATGCAGCCCAGGGCAGAGCTGTGCATGGAGAATTAGGGATTTGTCCTCTCAGCTAGCCACCAAGAATGATCCAAGATAAAAACCAACCTTCAGGGTATCCCTGTGTAAGCATGGCAGCTCCAACCTCGAAAACATGTCCCTAAACCCACCACTATGCGTCAGTCCTGAACAACGTCTGCAGCATAAATGTGGCTGAAAAGTCCTGAAGGGCTGCTTGGCTCTGATTCCAGACTTACCTGGCTCTTTTCATGGGTGATGGCAGCTGGCACAGCCAGATGGAGCAGTGGCTCTGAGGCCTTCGGTGTTTCTGCAGCAGGGGAGTGGGGTGGGTGTCATCCAGGTCTGCTGAGGCTGAGGTCAGAGCTACAGAAGGACGCCATTGCTCCCTTTCCCTAGATCCCCACCAAATCCACCTGCTGCTGCAGTTTCCTCTGCCCCTTTTGCCTCTGTTTCCATGGCCTAGGGCTCTCTGTGGTTCCACAGGAACTTTGTCAGCTTCCAGTAGGCACTGCCCCCAAGTGTGGGTCATGCCCCATAACCCCTGGGCATGACCCACAACCTGCCCTTCAGTAGAGCAGTTCTGAGAAATGTTCTGCCTGGTCCCCGGAATCCCCAGTGGGAGTGCACCCAGTCGCCCATGGCAGTAACCTGCCTGATGACATGCCATTAAGCCAAATTTTCTACCTCACTTTGATTTCTGGGTTTGCCTCTGAGATAAAAGACCTACTTTCAAATTCTTGTCTTAGAAACTCCATTGGGGCAGACCCAAGCTAAGGCCAGCATTTCTGTGGCAAGTCTGAAGTGAGGGAAGAGGGGGCCTTAAGCTTGCTCCTTCCTTGGCTCCATCTCGGTGTGTTACTTTCAAGAGTCCAGATGTTAAGCGTCCTGCTTCTGACCCAAGAAATAATCTTAAAGTCTGGGAGGGCAGAGGACTTTTGCACCGAGCCTTTCATCCCCATCGGTAGAATAAAAATCCTTTGCTAGACCTTGTGACTGCATGCTTGGTTTAAAAGAGTATGGCCAGTGCAACTAAGAAAAAAGTCAACATTCTCTGAGGCTCCCATAGTTGTTTTTTTTTTTCCTCATTCAAGTTTCACCAGAAACAGTTCTCACGGGTCTCATTTCTTAGGGAGCTTTAAAAATCTTTCCATCCATTTAGACGACCTGTGCCTGGCTGCTTGGCAGTTCCCTATGGTTGAGTTGGAATTTACAGGAAAGGTTCTCCACATTCACTTCTGCAGGGACTGCTTCCCTCCATTGCCCACCTGGCGCTGCCTCTGTCGGGACTGCTACAGATGCATGTAAAGTCCTCATGCTGCACAACTCCAGAGGTGTCATTTACCTGGAGCACGAGGTTAATGACAACCTCTAGACTTGTGCAGTGACCACCTTGAACAACTGTACACATCAGCCCTGTTCCTGAAAACAGCGGGCTATCCCACGGGCTGGCTAATGTTTCTACCTGTCTTTGGCTTGTGGCCCAAGGGTAGGACAGCAATCTACATTCTGATGAGTGGGCTTAGTCCAGAGTCCTTCCACCAGCAACAGCAAATAAGACAGGGAAGGCTCAGAGGGAGCGAGGACTGGAGAGTAATTGGGACAGACGTTAAGCAGACGTCGCCATGGATCTGACCTCAGGAGATGCTTCCTTTAGGGCTGCCTTTCAGAGGCACCTCACCTGCGGTGGTTGTAGCCGCAGACTTCTGACTGCCTTTCCTGGTCTGGGTTTTTTTCCTGGCTTCCTGACTCTCAGGTTCTGAGGCTTCTGGTGAAGACTTGCTACCTGACCTTTTTCAGATTTGCTGAGGGTCAGATCAGAAGGTCCTTGGAAAGATTTAGGAGGAAGCTGGCTGCTGGAACCTTCCGGAAGTGAAGGATGCAGGCAAAGGAGAGTAGCAGCATTTAAATCAGAGGGAGGAAACGCCACCCAGGACCCACGCTCTGGGTTATTTATGCACATTGGGCAATGGCTTCACGCATCCAGGCGCAATGCAATGATTTGTCAACGCAGGCCTCCTTGCGCCCCCTGCCCCCGCCCCTGCCTCCGATAACATTTACAGTAAATCTATTGCACTGACCATTAAATCCGAGGCCGCCTCGAGCGATCGCTTCAATGGGGTGCTGACAGGCCGAGAGTTAATAATGACGCAGACGCTAACCTGTTTATTGATTTGCTTTTTGTACCCTTCATCCTTGTTCACTCCTTCTCTCTCTTGGAGGAGAAATCTTGGAATTAGTAATCAGGTGACAACTTCGCCCCCCTCCTGTTCCCAGCCATGTCATCCTGCTTAAACTCTCCGAGATAAATTACTGCTACCTCCCCGGCCCCTGCCAGCCATTCACTCTCCAGTTACTCAGCACAAGATGCTGCATCTGTCACTGGAGCCAGCAGACAGAAAAAAACATTAACACAGACATGAAAAGCTTTTAACTTTGACAAGAGGAGCGCAGGAAAGTTTTATATTTAGCCCCTCCAGCAAAGGCCACGGTCAATCCATTAGGGTGGCTTGTCAGACTCAGGCCGAGGTGGGAGAGGGCGGGGACCGTGGGGCCATGAGGCCCGGCGTCGCCAGCTCTGGCCTGAGGAGCAGGAACGTGGGCCCAAGGTGCCCACCGCCACCTCCTCTTCCTCAACTCAGGGAGGTGCTGGCAGGACAACTGGACAGAAGAGTCATTAGGGACGGAGGGGAAGGCCCAGCTGCAGGTCTCCATTTCTGAGTTAAAATAGTTAATGCCTGTTTAGAGGTTTTAAGATAGGGCAGTTTTGTGGCTGTGGCACTGCCCATATCCACAAATAATGTACATCTTTTTATGGAAGTTTCAAAAAATAACAAAGGGAGGTCAGATTCACTGTAGGCAACACTTAAAACTTAAAAAAAATATAATTTTTTTCAAAAGCTAATTATTACAGGTTGAGAATGATCCCTAAGCTTCTCCTCCTCTCACCCTTCTCCCCCTCCCCCTCCTTTTCTTCCTTCTCCTCTCTCCTCTCTCTCTCTCTCACAAACACACACACAAACATGCACGCCACCTCCCAACTCTCTCTTTCAAGTTTAGCCTTTTCTGACTCTTGTTCTTTCTCTCTCTTTTCTGACTCTATCCTTTTCTCTTCCTCAAGAAAGGATTTCAGAAGTAAATAAATCACATTTCTCAGCACTTTTGATCTTTCCACCCCCATGCCTTTCTTCAATCTATGACAAGGATTACAGACTCAGGTGGCTCAGGGGGAGTTCTCACCAGCAGGCAGAGTTGGAGGAGAGGGATGAGTACCCACAAATGAATATACATACACATGTGCATGGCTGCTCCAGGACAGCAATAGCCAGGTGGCTTCATAGAAGACATAGAACTTGAACTTGCCTTCAAGAAATGAAGGAATCTTTTGAGCAGTGTTTAGGAGTGGCAAGGGGAGCTTAGGAGGAGGCTCTGGATCTATAGCATTGGCTAAGGAAGGGGTGAGAATGAGAATATGTAGCTGCCTTGGGCAGAGGATCCCATGTGCGGAGACCAGGATGTGCACAAATGCTTGAATACTGCCTTAGACTGGGGTCCTCCCAAGGCAGCCCTTGAAAGAATAATTTGGGTTGAGTGGTTTATTTAGGAGGTGGCCTTAGGAAGGAAGCACTCTTGGGGGTTGGGTGTGATAGGAAAGGGTCAGAGGCAAGTACAGGGTGAGTTAATGAGCAGGTTGTTATTTTGGATAACCGGGGCCAATCCTGCTGGGGTCAACAGGGAGACCTCATGGTTCACCTTTCAGATTGACCCCACCACCCCCAGGAGAGAGGAAGTTGCAATACTTCCCTGCTAACTCCTCTCCATCACTGGTTGAGGACTGCTCAGGGGTGGGAAGAACAGCAGTTCCTTAGTCCTTCTGGGCTGCCCTTCAGGGGCCCTGGCCTCAGCAGGCTTCTGGGGCTGAGAAGTACTTTGGGAGAGTGGTTAGAAGCTGTTGGTCTTTATAAACACAAATGAGCACCACCAACACTTGCTTGCAAACTTCCATCAGAAAATGTATCCTGGGTGCATTTGCCAAATAAGCTCTGGGACAGTTTTAGAGCAGGGATCTTTGTTCTCAGTCGTTTTTTGGGGGGAGGATGGGCTTGCTCAGAGTGAGACATTGCTTATTTGGTTTTTGTTCTAAGATTTGGGTCATATTCATCTTTATATCACAGTGCAAGTTTTACAGCAGTGGTCCCTAACCTTCTCGGCACCAAGGACCAGCCTCATGGAAAACCATCCCTCCATTTATGGGATTGTCCTCCTAACCATAGGAGGGTTGAGATAGGGCAGGAGATCAGCTATGGACAGATGGTAACAGGCACCTTCTTCTTGTCCAACTCTCTGATCTCCCCACATTCTTTGTTCAGATTCAGAATCCTAGTCTGGGCTGGAAGGGTCCAGAAGGTTCAACATCTGATCAACATTTCACATTTTTAGCATTGATGCAAGTATTTCAAATTTAGAAACTGGTCTCTCTCCCTAGAGTTCCTTCCCAGAAGCTGCTCAAATGATTCCAAGGGTTCTCAAGGAAGGTTCCCCTCCCTGTCTCAGGGCTCAGGCAAATGGGGAGAGGGAGCTTTCGTCTCTGGAACATGTTGGCTGCTGCTGTAGTCTTCTTCACAAAGCTCAAACCTGGCTCAGTTTCTGAAAGGAATCTGATTCTCTGAGAGTCCCCGATGGCAAGGACAGTGTCCTTCCTGGCTGGGAACAGTTTTCCAGAGGCAGGTGATGATCCCAGCCATGTGAATGTGGGGGAAGGAGCTGTCTGGTGACCCTGGAGCCCAGGGTATCATTTCACCCACGCTAGACGAGGTGAGTCCTTGGCCGTGGGACAGGGCGTAATAGCTCTTTTTTGTGTATGGTGATAAAGGCAGAGAGAAATTAAACCGGTGCAGATCTGTGTCTCCTGTAGCAGCCACAGTTGCTGAATCTGCTGTTTCTGAGAAAGTGAAATTTTAGTCCCTATACTCCCCCTTACTGGCTGGGCTATCAGGGCACGTGGAAAGGGTGTCCGTTGACCTCTCAGGCCTCTTAGTAGAAAACGAACATTCTTGTGCAAAACCTCTATCTACATGGACACACTCAATCTGATGACATGACCAACTATGTCAGACCCTGGGGTGAGGAAGCTGCAGAGAACTCCCCTGTGTGTCCAGCCATCACCTGGCTGCTGCTTTGGACTGAAAGTTTGTTTCTTCACAAATTCTTACTTCAAAACCCTAATCCTCAAAGGGGTGGCATTAGGAAGCAGGACCTTTGGGTGGATAGTTAGGTCATGAGGATGGAGCTCAAGTAAAGGATACTAGTATCCTTCTAAAAGGGGCCCAGAGAGCTGCCTTGCCCCTTCCACCATGTGGAGGAGATACTGTCTCTGAGAAATGGGCTCTTATGTGACACCGAGTCTGCTGGTGCCTTCACCTTGAACTTCCCAGTCTCCATTCCTTTTGTTTACAATCTCCCCAGTTTATGGTGTGTTATTCTAGCCACATGGATGGAATAACACAACTGTGTTGGGGCTGGGACTAGGGAGGGGTCATAGTTCATGCCCTGCCCTCTATCTTCCCACCTCTTATCACACAGAGAAGAATAGTTTTGTACTGGGAAAGACTGAGGTACAGAGAGGGTGGGCTGGAAGGTAGGAAGAGGAGGTAGAGGAGAAGAGTGCACTCTGATGAAGTGTTGAATGGTGAGTGGTTTTTGGTGGATTTTGGGGGTATGGGCAGGAAACTTCAGGGTCTTGTCGGAGTCTGTCCAGTCCCATTTCCTTTGTCTCCTGGACTTGCAGCTGTCCTTACAGTTAGGTGGGACCTTTGTCTGACTTCTGCTGATATACTTAGGAAAACAGTGACGCACACTACTTCAGGCCCTGCCACCTTCCTGCAGTGCTCCACTCTCTTTCTGCATCTGCTGGCTGGGTAGATAGGGCTCTGAGGATCTAGGGGAGGCCAGGTGGAAGGACTCTCAGCCCCAAGTTATTACGTGGAGAACAGTTAAGCCAAGAATCCTGTATTGCTCTCTTGTAATTCACTCATTTATTTGTTCATTCTATTATTCACCAGTTAACGCTGAGTATCTCCTTTCTTCTTGGAAGTGGGAGGGTGACATGGCTCCTGCTCTCAATTGTAACAGGAATCTGTATTTATATATATAAAAAAAAGTGCAGAAAATGAGGCAGGGGGGGGGTCTTGGGAAAATGGTAAGGGACTTTGGAAAGCATGGTAATGAGTTTGTCTGAATGACTATACAATGCCACCGAACATTTACACAGAAGAGTGAGATTCCCAGAGTTGCGTTTATGAAAGACTCCTTGGCTATATGTGGAAGAAACACTGGAGTGAGCAGGAGGTAGGGACCACTTAGGAACCTCTTGTTGTATTTGCGTTGCTCACACAGCATTTTCCTCTCCTGCATTCACAGCACGGTGCCAATCTTTGAGTTCCTTGTCTCTTGGGCTAGTGATTAGGTTGGGGTGACACAAAAAAGCTGCTGGAAAATGACGACTTTCTCAAAACTCAGCTATCAAACTCTCTTGCCTACAGCTTTCAGAATCTGAACTTCCCTGAAGAGAGTGATTTTCATGCTCTAGATCCCTGAATATTTCCCACTCTCCTATATCCCTTGTAGATTAGGGATAGGGATTCCTCAAGGAGAGGGGAGTAAATACATAATGTAAACGTTAAAGGCAGATGGACTCAGATTTGACTCCTGCTCTGTCAACTTTCAAGCCTGTGATACACAGTAAATTATTTGACTTCTCTGATCTATCTTTGAAATGAAATTATAGTAAGAGTCACAGGAGGTAAAACCTGGGAAAACACGGGCTCAAAGTGTGTGCTAACATGGAGTGATTTACCTTCTCTATCCTTTCTTGCTACCAGCAGAGTCAACACAACTAACCATTGGCCAATAAAACTGGATTTAGGACTCTCCAACTTGGGAGCTTTCCTTTTTTTTTTTTTTTTTGAGAGGTTTTTGCTATAGGGCGCATGAGCTCGCCAGACAGACAGAGAGAGACAGAGAGACAGAAAGCAAGACATCACCCCCCAGGAGGGATGGCCATGCCACAATCCCTTCTCTTCCATTCTCCTCTCGGCATCCTGGGCACACATGCACACGCGCCTGGAGTGAGTTTAAGTCACCAGGTCTGGGACTCGAACCGCAGTTGACTATATGGGGATCCAGTGACATAGCCATTACACCAACTGCTGGTCCCTCTCCAACTGCCTTTCTGGTCACTGGTTTGCTTTATCAAAGTTGTCTTCCCATATCCACATCTCTGCTTTATAGTGCAGCCATGCAGAGGATTGTGACATGAGTCCTCAGTGATGTCTACTTGGGGTGGTGGTGAGTGCTAGGAAGACCTAGGAAGTACTATGAAGCTGGTGAGTGCCCAGCCTGGAGTATGGTATCTTCTCCTCTAGGCTAAAAGCCTCCTTAGAAGATTCCTCTCTTGCCTCGATTAGGAAGAAAGGATGAAAATAGTGAGATGCCAGGTTGAGGGAAGGCCATAACACTGGCCAGAGAGACAAACTATTTCTGAAAGCAGGCAGCAGAAAGCACTTTGCACAGTTTATCTTTGTTATGGGCTGCATTGCACTCCCCCCAGAATTCGTACGTTTGGGTCATAACCCTGGGGCCTCAGAATATAACCCTATTTATGTTGTAATGAGAGTGGCATAGTTCAATATGACAAGTGTCTTTATAGAAAGACAACATTTTGGATCCAAGACCTGTACAGAGGGATGATTGTGAGAAGAGGCAAGAAGACTGCCTTCTACAAGCCAAAGAGAGGGCCTTGGAGAAACCAAACCTGATGGCACCTTGATCTTGGACTTTAGCCACCAGAATGGTCAGAAAACAGTCATCTAAGACTCAGCCTGTGGTACTTTTTATAGGAGCCCTAGGAAAGTAATATAGTCTTGGAGAATAGATAAGTTTCTTAAGTTCGTATCTGTGCAGTATTGCAGATATGTACTTTGGCCTATTGAGGACACCAGTATACGGCACGATAGATGGCATAGTTGATGGAAATCTTGCAGGCAGTGTCTAATCCTTGAGGAAATTCAGTCAGAGAGGTTGTGAATTCTAAGCAGAGGTAACCAGAATGTGGCTATTCTTTTTTTATTTTTTTTTTTAAGTCACGCATAGAAACATTTAGATTATTATGCAAACAAATGCTAAAAATTGCACCCACAGTCCTTGTCCAGTCCCAGGGCACCTACAATTGCGTTCACAGATTCAGGATGGAGAGCCCAGACACACTCAGGGCTGGAGGGCCTACCCACATAGGTCCAAGCCAGTCAGTTCTAGCCAAAGTCCACCTCTGCTTGTCCGAGAACCCCCTTTCTCATGGTGAGCTGAGGACTCGATAAAGCAAAAACTACCAAAGAAAATGCCTCCTCACCATGGTTGATGGCACCATCTGCCCAGGCAGCAGTAGCAGCTTCTGGTGCCACTTTCAAGAAAAAACAGAAACACAGTTATCCACGCCCAGGGTTTAGCCTTCCCTTCCCCAAGGCGTCCAGGGGCCCCCAGGCCACGGCGCCAGCTCGAGGAACAGCTAACGGGCGTGGACTGGGCTGGGCACGGCAGGAGGCTCACTCGAGGGCGGACAGCTGGTCGATGGCGCAGTGCACCTTCTGGGCCGTCTCTTCGAACTCTTTATGCTTGCTGCCGATTTCTTTAGCCATTTTGTTCTTGGCTCGTTCTCTGTCCAGTTTCAAAAATTCACCGAGGGTCAATTCTTCAAACTGCTTCTTGACAGAGAGGAAGGCACAACCAGACGAATGCTTTTTATGTTCCTCTATGGGGCGGGGCGGCCTGACCCGCTGCGGGGTGCAGGAGCAGCCCTCCAAGAAGGGCCAGTTCTTGAACGTAGAGACGCGGTGGTCCTTGAGGTAGAGCTGCCAGGCCGGGGGCAAGGACGGGGGTGCCCATGCCGCCGAGCGGTGCCGCAATTCAAACCCGGAGGTTAGTGGCGCACCGCAGGGCGTCAATGTGGCTATTCTGACACCAATGACCCATCAGGGTCAAGGAGAGGAGTTAGTCAATGAAGCAGAATCAGGGTAGAAGCAGAAGAGACCCAAGCAGAATCCAGGGCAGGGTCTGACACACATAGTAGGAGTCTTGACTTTTATAGTGTGACTTGAACACACCCTATGCCATTTTTAATTCCACAAGCATCTGTGATTGGCTTGCTATAGGCTGTGAAGGCCTTCTATATGTTGGCCAACCAACAAGCCTTTTGAGTTTTCTCATGATGGTGTTGCCTAGCCTCAGAGAGTCTAGTTTCACCAATTATGCCATTTTGTTTAGCAGTGTTTATATAATTAGGAGCACATTATTGTTTTTTAATCTTTATTATTTTATATAAATAAATGGAAATATGAAAATTTTGAGGCCAGTGACAAGGTACTAAAGTCACATAATCTTAATACAGTAGCCATAAAAATCGAACTCAAAGCCCACCGAAATAGTAAACCATTAGCTTCATTGGGTTTTCATTTGTCTGGTCGAATTAGAAATGAAAAGAACAAAATCTAAGAACTACATATAGGATGGATGGGATGGATGTATTTCTGATTACTGCATCTACTGGCAAGATGTAATTAGGCATTTTATAAATGTTTTAGCTTTCTGAGAATGGAATCCTTCACTCGGCTTACTGGGGAGACTGGGGAGATTGCAGCAAGAGGCCTTGCTGAGGGTATTCCTCTTTCTCTCTCCCTCTCTCACATATAAAACTACATTTAAAAAATAAACAAAAATAACAATAAATGCTGATAAGCATATGGAAAACTGTATGGGATATATAGACCCATGTATTAACAATGATTGTCTCTGAAGGTGGAATGGGGCATTTTCAAGTACAGTCTTGTGTTGTTCTTGCCCTTATTTTATCAAGGAAACCGATGCTCAGAGAGATTAAGCAGCTTCTCCAAGGTCATGGGTGGATTTCCTTTTTTCCTTCCTTTTTATCTTTTCTTTTACATGAGCATGTATTCTATTTGAAATCATGAAAGCAGTAAGAGTAAACTAATGAGATGAAATGTTATGCTTGAAACCCCACACAGTACCTGGTAAATAGTAGGTCTCGGGAATTTTTCCCCACAGGTGCAGACTCTTCTTTTCTTTAAGAAGGGGTGGAGGAAGAGAAGAACTTTTCTCTGAGCACCAAAGACCACAGCCAGATAGCAAAGTCAGATTACCACAAGGCTCCTCCTTGACAGACTGGGAAAGAGAAAAGCAGCTTTCAGTCCTGGAATCCCCAAATAGTCCTGTTTGTTGCCCTCAGAGATTTTAGAGAAAAACTCTCCTCTCCTGGACACTAGGTAAAGCAACTTGTCTGGGGAAGGAAAGATGTAAAAGGAATATTGGCTGATTCCATGGTTAATATTCATCTGTTTCTTCCTTCTTGTTTTAGCAGGCAGGAATGGAATTGTAAAAAAAAAAAGATCTTGGGAAGATAAAACTTCCCCTCTGTCAGGGGCTCAGAGGAAGTAGCTGCAGCATGGAAAGGCTTTGCCTATCCACTCTTGGAGTGAGCCCTGGGATAGCAGGTGCTCTCCTTACAGGGAGTGAGGAGCTCCTCGAGTCTCTGCTACCCCTGTGCACACTCATGATGGTGGTGGGCTAAACTGCCTTTGCACTTGCGCTTTAAAATGGCAATGTTTCAGCCCGGGTCCTACAAGTTGTTTCTGATATTTTAGATTTTATAGACCTGGAAATGTTTTTAAAAAATTAACAATCACATGGCTCATTTCATTATAGTGCAGCAAAAATGTCATCCCAAATCATTGGCAGTTTGTAGCTGGCATTTGGGAGCCATGATGTTAGGTAGATCTGGGTTCAAAACAGACATGAACAACTTACTTGCTTTGTGACCTTAGGGAGGCTGAGTGACCTCTTGGAACGTGAACGTTCTCCTTTGCAAACTGGGGCGGGGATAAGACTTCATGACTGTTGTAAGAGCTGCATGTAGAGTGCCCAGGGTGAGCCCTTGCATATATAATGACGTGGCCAATGTTAATCCTCCTTGACTGATTGTCTGATAGAAAAATGACTAGATATGTGTATAAATATGAAAGGATGTGAAGGTACCACAGATGTAGCCTCTGGAATTTTGGATTTGTTTGAATTTTTAAGTAAAACATTAAGGATTCAGGCCATGCTTGCATCATAAACGCAAAAATCCAGAGCTCTATCTTTGACTACAGGGATGAGGCTGCAATGGTAGAGCAAAGAGAGAAGAAAGCTAGGTTAACCAAAGACTTGGTCAAACTAACCCTGGACTATCTACCTCACTGGGCATCTGGAAGGATGAGAAATGTATGACAGTGGAAGTAGGTTCCTCTTGTTATCTCATGAAGGGGCATTTTAAAATGTCTCTAGGGATCTTACTCTAGATCTTACTCTAGATCTTACTCTAGATAAGTGCTCTTAGTCCATCTTTTCTCCCGAGCTCTTATTCTATAGCCAACTGCCTTTTAGACTACTCATAGATATCTCAAACCAGTGTCATCCTTCTCACTAAGCTTGCTTCTCCTTGGTTCATCTCACAGCAATGACACTGCCATCCGCTTAAATTCTCTCACTCTCCAGATCATGTTTTACCATCTTCCATGTCTTGTTCTTCAACTTCAATCAGATACAAGGCCCAACTCACTGCTTTACTAAATCTCCGTAGAATCTGTTAGCTCTCATTTATTCCATTAGTCTCACTTTAGTTTATGTCTCCATTACTTCTTCCTTAGATAATTATTTCAGTCTTCAGATCACTCCACCACAAATCTATCACTGCTGCAATAATTTTCTACTGGATTTCTGCAAATCTAGTCACATGATTCTCCCACCTAAAATCCTTCAGTGACTCCCGGTTATATCTATGGTTATACGGAGGAGACAGCATTTGAAATCTAACTTCTGCCTCCCTATCTGGCCCTATCTCTTATGTCTCCCAGTATACATCCATGGCTAAAACCATTATGCTAGAAAGTCATTTGTACTCAGAATATCAGAAATTCTCTTATGATTGAAGGCTCTGTCTTTTCCCTTGTCCACTTGTTGTTCCTACCCTTAGAGATAAAATTCAAAAGTCACTTCCTGTGAAGCCTTCCTGATAGATCTCCTACTAGGTAGAGAGAGTGTTATCCCTCCTTTGAGTTTTCCCAAGATTTTGTTTGGATTGTATCACAGTAGGGTATAGAGGTTAACAGAATGAGTTTTGTGATGAGCTGAAGTTCAAGTACAACTTTACTATTTACTAGCACTGAGGTGAGCAAGTTAGTCAGCCTGCCTACGTATTAACTTCTTTAGGTGAAAATAAGGAATAATGAAAGTCACACCTATCTCTTACGGCTATTAAAGGGATAGAGAGGATCAATGCATTTACAACACTTAGTGCAATGTTTGCTACACAGAGTGTGCTCTCAATAAAAATTAGGCATTATAATATTATATTATTATTATTTATGTGCTATCTATCTTCTTCTTCTCAATGTTCCCAACTCTGATCCCTCCATAAGGGTTGGGGCATGTTTTATTTGTTTTAGTGTTCTGTAGATATGCAATCAGCACAGGCACTGACACAAAATAGACGCTCTGTTTAAAAGTATGTATTCACTTCTTTCTTCCCTGCTTTGTTACTAAAGTGTTTGGGAGGATGAGGTGGATAGAATGATGAGAGAGAAGGCTGGTAGAAATAAGAAAAGTCAGATTGATTTTTGTAGACAAAAAAGAACTATATTCACTGGTTAGGAAGAAAACATCACACTTGGGAGGTGTAGGAAAGCTTAGCTGGACGAAGGAGCAAGGACAGGAGCAGCAGCGGAGAGAGGTCAGTGGTGAGAAATCCCTTCTGGGATCCTAGAGGAAAGGAAGGTACCTGGGGATCTGGGGGTCTGTGCTCAATGAGTTGAGATAGAGATTTGAACGGTGTTAAAACCAGTACTCTCTGGGATCCCAATCTGTGCCTGTCTTGTATCTCTGGCTGGATTTGTTCTATCTGTATCTCTAGGTGACTAACTTTGTCCTACTTTGTCTAGAACTTTCCTGATCTTTATGCTAAAAGTTCCCCATTCCATGATTCCTCATCATAGACAACTCAGAATGGTTGATTAGTTTATGCATAGCTGTATGTGGGAATTAGAAGTGGAGAAGATAAGGGGCTTAGTGGTTAAGGGAGCCAGATCCCACATGGCTGACTGTGGTTTGAATTCTGATCCCTGGAGGCTTGCAAAACATGCCAGGGAACATGTGGCTATGTGTTCAGAAACCAAATAGGACAGAGAAATGGAGAAGAAGGGATTGTGGCATGACCACACCCCACTGAGGGAGTGCTTTCTTCCTCTCCCTCTCTCTCTGTCTTTTTCTGGTGACTACATGAGTCCTCTCTATCTTTTTCTGGTGAGTACACAAGACCTTGTTTCAGAATATCGGAAATAGAAAAAATGCAAAACAACAAACAAACAAACAAAAATAAAAAAACCAGAAAGGTGGAGAAGATACAGAATTTAACTAGAAATCCAGAGAGATAAATCACAGATTTTCTGAATCTTATCAGGAAACCACAGAGATAGGCGACAGAGGTCTCATAGTGTTATCTTTTTGCATAGAACTTTGTACTTTTCAGAGCATCCTCCTACTTCTTACCTTATTTGTTCCTGACAGATTTTTAATTATAAAAGTATTATATATGTAGAAGTAAATATTTATGCAAACATATGTAAATGTTATGTATGTTTAGTAAGTATTGAAGGATATACATATTTATGCTTGATCACCCAGAGAATTTGTATTTACATTTCTTTTCCTAACATCAAGCCAGCAAGACTGCATCAAAATAACATGTAAGGGGCTGGCAGGTGGCATAGTAGTTAGAACCCTGGGCTCCCACATAGCTGACCATAGTTTGAATCCTGGACCTGGCAGCCTACTTTCTCACTCTTCCTCTCTGTCTCTTTGCCACTTTCTGGTAAAATGATGATGATGATGATGATGGTGATGATGGTGATAAGTAAAATTAAATAATTATTTTAAAAATAACATGTAAGAGTCTGAATGTGGTAAGAAAATTGGTTTCCCATTAGAGGCCAACTATGATCAATTGGTAGAGGCGGCCTATGATGCCATGTACAGATGGCCTGAGGCAGCCTCTGGGCTCGGTGATGTGAGAGCCGTAATTTGATTAGTGATGTCTGTTAAGGGTATAGGAAAGAGAAATGAAAATATGAATACATAGTTGGTATTCCTGGTCAAATGACTGAACACGCTTAAATTTTCATTGCTTTTTCCCATGTCTTTAACCAGCTCTGTCTCAAGATGGACTGTGCCTTCTGGTCAGATCTCTTAATTCTTTATCTCATTCAGATGTGTAGACATTTCTGTTTTCCCTGAAAGATTGCTTCCCAAGTCACGATTCTCTGCTTATTTTCCTTTTTTCTTACAACTGAGCACCCTACATCTCTTTCTTTTTTTTCTCTTTCTCTTTTGTTCTTTTTCTTTTCTTTCTTTCTCTCTTTCTTTCATTCTTTCATTCTTTCCATTCTCTTTCCTTTCCCCTTTTCTTTCTTTTTTCTTTTTCTTTCTTCCTTCTTCTTTCTTTCCATTTCTTTCTTCTTTATTTCCCTTCCTTCTTTTCTTTCTCTCTCTCTCTTTCTCTCTCTCTCTCTCTCTCCTTTCTTTCTTTTTGTTATTGAAGCTTATTAACTCATCTTTTCCTCATTGTCTTGGCCGATTAGCTCAACAGACCCTTGTGATGTGCTCAGAAACTTAGAGATAGCTTTCGTATGGCCATGCTTCCTTCTCACCCTGTTCTGGGCAGGGACAGTTTTTTTCAATAAAAAATGTAAATGCACTTTCATAGGTGACAGGTTCATTTTAATTCAACAAATGTTTAATAGTAATTTATTTTGTATTCTTTATAGTCTATACTTTGCCCAACTTTTCTTTTTTATTATTTTTAAATTTTTATTTTCTAAATCTTTTAAAAATATTCTGCTGGGGATTTTACCTCTTGGTCATGATAGGAATGAATTTACCTATCCAAGTAAATCCAGAGTTTTCAGGCTTTGAATGTTGGAGAGTACAAGATAGTATTCCTTAGAGAAGGGTAGCAAATGAAGTGAACCTATGATTGCTCGTCTTGCTTCCTGGAGAGGGTTTCAAGCTACTGGGTCATCAGAAAAGTCATGATGTATTTTTTCTATGTTTTCCTCTGCAAAAAAGCATCTTGACTTTTCCAACGACCCAGTAGTACAGAGAGGCAAAATCCAAACACAACTGCAATTCAGTGACCTCTCTGAGTTGAGAAGAAAGAGTTTACATTTCAAGGATTTTTAAGGAAGAAAATACCAGAAAGGAGAGAGTGAAAGACAAGATCAATGTTCATTGCAGAAAGATCTCTTGAATTCATGATCAGCTAATGATCTGAAAATATGTATGAGGAAACTTCTTATGTCTGGGGAAAGAACTGTTGAAAAGGAATTGAGACAAAAGGAACCAAAAACTGATGTGACTAATAGAAAACACATAGCAATAGGGTAAATTTTAAAGTCTATATTGATAATATAATTACATGCTAATCCTCAAAACCCTCCAATTAAAAGGCAGAGATTGAGCTGGTCCCATAGTACAGTGGTTAAGTTCTATGCAGAGTAAGCCAGATCTCATATGACTGGCCAGGGTTTGAATCCTAGTCCTGGAGGCTTGTAAAATATTCTGGGCATGTACAAGCATGTCTAGGATCCTGACAAGCTGAAGAGTTGGAGGAAAAAGGATTGTTCCATAACCAGATCCCATTGGTGGGGTGCTCTCTCTCTCATGCACACACACGTGCCCTCTGGGGGTGGAGGGGGGCTGAAATTCTCAGACTGACTGAAAATGTAATATGACTCAGCAATATACTCTCTATAAGAGAGTAATTTTAAATATAAAGAAACAAATATGTTAGACATAAAGGATGGAAGAAGGTAATTCATATAAACAGAAATTATGTTTTTCTATGCAAAATAAGTCTTGACATCAATTCAGTAAGATATATAAATCTTAATAACATAATCAACTTGACCTAATTGATTTTTATTGAACACATCTTTAAAACCAGCAATCATATTCTCTTTAATGGTACAGAGAATATTTGCCACCATAAAATATGTTCTGAATCATAAACAAATTTCAATGAACTTAATAGAATTGAAATGATATACAATCTGTTCTGTGATCACAATAGACTTGAACTAGAAGTCAGAAAGATATCTAGAAAATCCCAAAATGTTTAGAAATTAAACAACATACTTTAAAATAACCTGTAAGTTAAAGAAGAAACTTTTAAAAATAAAATATTTTGGGACCAGCAGGTGGTGTGGTGGTTAAGGGTGCTGGACTCCCACATGGCTGACCATGGTTCGAGTCCTGGACCTGGTGACTTGGCTTGCTTCCTCACTTTCCCTCTCTCTTTCTCACTCTGTCACTCTCTGGTCAAATTAAGAAATAAATAAGTAAATAAATAAAGTTCAATAAAATAATTCTTGAGAAAAATAAATAAAATATTTTAAACTCAATGAAAAAATCAAATGTAGCTGTTGGATGGAGTGCAGCTAAAGCAGTGCTTCGAGGGAAATAAAGAGCATTTCTTGACTTGATGTCAACTTCTACTGCAAGAAACTGCAAAGAGAAGTAAATTGAATTCAAAGTAAGCTTAAGAAAAGAAATAATAACTATAAGATGAAAACTCAATGACATAGTCAATAAAAAAATAGAGAAAAATCAATGAAGTGAAAAGTTGATTACATTAATAAGATTAATAAGCCTTTAGCCAGACTGACCAGAAATTTAAAAAGGAGACATACTGAAGACATTAAAATGACAATAAGAGAATGCTATGAATAATTACTTGCCAATACTTCTACAACTTAGGTGAAATAGACAACTTTTTAAAAGGACACATACTCCCAAAACTCATATGAAAAGAATTAGATAATCTGTATAGCTATACATCTATTAGAGAAATTGACTTCATACTTAAAAACTTTCCATAAGAAAAACTGTAGATTCAAGTGATTTTTACGAACATTTGAATGTGTTCTGTAATTTGAATTTTACAAAATATTTATTGAAGAAAAAGTGACAATTCTACACAAACTCTTCCAGAGAACAGGATAGGAGGAAATCTGTCCTAACCTATTTCTTTATAACCAGTATTATCTTGATAATAAAACCAGAAAAAAAGATCTCATATAGAAAAAAAAAAAGACCGAAATCTCTCATGATCATGTCTCAATAAATATTTGACAAAATTATCACCAGCTGAGTTAAAAATATGTAGAGGACAATATATCATGATCAAATGGGGTTTAATTTAGGAATGCAGTTATGGTTTATATTCAAATATTGACCAATGTAATTTACCATATAAATGTGCTAAAAAAGAAAATAATAAAATTACTCAATAGAAGTGGGGGAAAGCATTTGAAAAATTAAACTCATTTATGATAAAAATTTCCAACAAATTAGGAATAGAAGAGAACTTTCTCATACTGATAAAAGACAACTGTAATAGACATGCAGGTAATATTATAGATAATAGTGAAGGATTAAGTGCTTTTCTTATAAGTTTAGGGATAAGGAAAATAAGAAAAAACAAGACATGAAGACTAGAAACAAAGAGGTAAACATCTCTACTCACAGTTTCCATGATCTTCTATGTAGGAAGACCTAAGTCATCAACACAAAAAGCTACTAGAACTACAATATTAAGTGAATTCAGCAAGGTGGTAGAATAGAAGGTCAATAAACTAAAACCAATTCTATTTCTATATTCTTTTTTTTAAAAAGAATTTTGCTATAGGGAATGTGTACTTGCAAGGGGTGGGGGGATCATTCCCTGAGGGGATGTCCATGCTGCAATCCCTTCTCTTCTATTCTCTTCCTGGGATTTCAGGCATGCATGCACATATGCCCAGTGTTAGTTTCAAGCCACCAGATCCAGGACTTGAACTGCTGTCTGCCATTTGGTAGTCAGAGCCTTAACCACTATGCCACCTGATGGCCCCTCTATTTGTATGTTTTAACAGAAAAGCAAATGGAAACAAATTGAAAAAAAAAATGGAAATAAAAATTTAGGAAACAGTGTTACTTATAAGAGCATCAAAAATATGAAATATTTAGGGATAAATTTAACGGAAATGTGCAATAATTATACACTGAAAGCTACTAACCACTGATGAAAAAATTAAAGAAGATAGAAATAAATACAAAGCATACCATGCACATGGATAAGAAGGCTCACTGTTGCTAAAATGCCAGTGCTTTCAAAATTCATCAATAAATTCAATTTAATTCCAATAAAAATCCCAGCAGGCTTCTGTGGAAATTGACAAAATGCTTCTAAGATTTAATGCAAAAATTCAAAGATGCTAGAGTAATCAAAACAATTATTAAGAAGAACCTCAGCCAGCTCCAGATCATGGGCACATGCATGCCTGCTGTATTCAGGGAGGTCTTTGGATACAAACTTGAAACACTCCCATATAGATCAACTTCATCTTCCTCAATGCTCCCATATTATGCACATCAAAAAGTCTTCTCTGGATCCAGCAGATGGCATAATGGTTATATCACTGGACTCTCATATAGTTAACTGCAGTTTGAGTCCCAGACCCAGCAGCTTAAAACTCAAGCTGGGCGTGCGTGTATGTGTGCCCAAAATCCCAAGAGGAGAATGAAGAAGGGATTGTGGCATGGTCATGCACCTGGGGACTGATTTCTCACTTTCTGTATCTCCAGTGAGTACATGTGCCCTATAGCAAAATCACTCTTAAAAAAAAAAGTCTTTTCTGGGGGCCAGCAGATGGCATAGGAGTTATGTTGCTGAACTCCCATTGGCTGGCTGTGGTTTGAGTCCCAGACCTGGTGGCTTGAAACTCACACCAGGTGCATGTGCATACATGCCCAAGATTCCAGGATGAGAATGGAGGGGAAAAGATTACAGCATGGTCATCCCCCATAGAGAGTGATTTCTCACTGTCTCTGTCTTTCTCTTTCTCCAGCAAGGGCATATGCCCTAATGCAAAAACCTCTTAAAAATAAAAAGTCTTCTCTGGGACTATTAATGCTCATCCCACCCATTATTTCCTCAAATAAAAAATAAACCCACACTGACTTGTAGCACTTGCCAATTTTCATGGTGTAAATGCTGCCAGTATTGCGGATTTCAAGCTGCCAATGTGATGTCCTTAAAGTAGACTTGAAGAGATATACACAATTGATTCTCTCAAGTGGCACCAGCTCACCAACTGCTTCATCCACTTGAAATATTTCTGTTTATTCTATAGGGTCAATGCCTTTGTCACCTGCTCTGTGAAACCTTCTCTAATCCCTCCTAGCTGTTTTAGGTTAAGTTTTGACCAACAGTTACTACCACATCATCTGGTACTGATTTTCTGCTCTACCAGACACTATGGTCTGAGCTCTTCAAGGACAGTTCTGAACACAGAACCCAGCACAGAGCATACAATGGATCAGATTCCTCCCATGGCTCTCTATTGCCCTTGTAATATCCAAACTCCTTAGTTTGATAAGACCTTGTGTGATCAAGCCCCTGCCTCTCTGTCCAGTCTTATCCCAAACTCCTTTTATCTCCTTCTCATCATGCCAGCCTTCATGGTTTTCCTTTAAGCTCTAGATACATCAAGAGCCTTCTGCCTTGAAACCTTTGCAGCTCTTTTCTGTGTGCCTAGAATTTCTTTCCCCCAGTTTCCACAACTGGCTCTTTTTAATCTTACAAGTCTAACTCTATTATCTTCTCCAATTTCCAACTAAGTGGCTCACTCTGTTCCTTCCATCATAGCACTGTGGTCACCCTTACCACATTTTTCTCATTTCGTAAATGTATACATACATATATTTATCTCCCATATATTATCTGCCTTTCCCATCAACCTATAAGCACTATGAGGGCAAGGGTGGTTGGTGTCTACTTCCATCACTTCTTGTACCAAGTGGCGCCTCTCTAAATGTTTGTCAACAGAGTGATGAGTATATCTGAAAGGTCCATTTGTTTTCCAAGGTGATGAACAAGCATATGCATTGAGGAGGAAAAATTATTTATTCATCCATATACCAAATATTTAGCATCTGTTATTATGCTAGGCTTTGAGCTATGAGCTCAGAGCACAGAGAAAATTAGATGTTGTATTTTTGCATTTTGGAGGCTCACAGTCTAGCAATGCAATAAGGCTTGATTGAGGAATGTGCAATGGGTTGTGTGGCATTGCAGAAGGAACCTCTAAATCTACAGGAGGAGTCAAGAAAACCTTCACAGGTTGACTATTAAGTTAGGTTTTGAGGGATGTATAGAAGTTTGCCATTTGAGCAAGTCAAGAGAAGCTGTTATGAAGAGTGGTAAGAAAAAGAGTGGAGTGTTTGGGGGAAATTAAAAGAGCACATAACTGCTGGACTGTGGCATGTGAGAGGAGTAATAAGAGTAGAGGCTGGAGAGAGAGAGGCAGGGGCAGCTCACTAAGGGCTTTACATTTTGTCCTGCCAGTCTACTGAAGGGCACTGAATACTTAAGGGCACTGAATAAATGGAAGGGCAGTCCTGTGTTAGGAAAATTGCTCAGGCAGCTTTATGGAGGTGGCAAGTATCTTGAAGGGGAAGACTGAAGTTAGGAGACCATCAATCTCATGAGCCTCTCAGTAGCTTTCCTACCCTAAGCAAACCTTCCAAACAGATTGCTACACTTTTCCCCACAGAACCTAGATCCTAACTCAGACTTTCTCAACTTGTCTCTTTGGGCAGATACTGCCAATCAATAGGACTTGACTCACGAGATGGACTCTGTATGCTCTTAGACCAGATTCTTCTGGGGACTCTTTTCACTCTCTAATGGTAAAATTTCTGGCACTTGAAGTTTTGGGAGGAGGTTTATTTTATTTTTTTTATTTTTATTTTTTTTGGAGAGATTTTCACTGTAGGGCACATGCGCTCGCCAGACAGACAGAGAGAGACATAGAGACAGAAAGCGAGAAATCACCCCCCAGGGGGGATGGTCACGCCGCAATCCCTTCTCCTCCATTCTCCTCTCGGGATCTTGGGCACGCACGCACACGCGCCCGGCGTGAGTTTTAAGCCACCGGGTCCAGGACACGAACCGCGGTCGACTACGTGGGAGTCCAGCGACATAGCCATTATGCTAACTGCTGGTTCCCAAGGGAGGAGGTTTATTTTTTGAAGCAACTTTCCAGATTCTTGTTCAAAATGTGCATTCCTTATGGTGTGCGGCCTTTCTTTGTGTAGAATATTACTCTTTGGTCCCAAGTATGCACAGGACGTACAATTATCCCACTTTCTAAAGGCACCTGGTTTCAGAGAGACGAATATCAGGGGAAAAAGTTGGGTCTTAGAATCACCCACACTTGGATTCAAAGCCCTGCTTTGCACTTCCCTGACCTTAGGGAGGAAGCAAACATTTCCTGAGCATCCATTCTGTTCCAGTTCTAGGCTAAGTACTTTCAGCTTTATTCATAGCATCCATTCTGTTCCAGTTCTAGGCTAAGTTCTTTCAACTTTATACACAAATGGGAAAACTGAAACTCAAGGAAATTAATGACTTATAGCCTTGAGGCTTTGGGTAAATTCTTAACCTCTCTAATTTTGCACTCTCTTCTTTGTAAAATGTGGGCTGATAAAGCCTACCTCCTGGGAAGTTCCAAGGATTAAATGAGACAGTAATTGTGAAAATACCTAGTAGCTAGTAGATGCTCTTCAAAGTCAGTTCTTTCTTTCTCTGACAGAAAGGTTGGCTGAACTTTCAGCAAAGAAAGTCTCAGTTTAAGGTCCTCAGGGAGAGACACGTCTGCTCTGAGCTCTGAAGTTTCTGGTGCCCACGACTTAATAGACTTACAATTGGTTAATTTTCTCTTGACATTGATCAGCAACGGGTCGCGTCTGGTACCCACTGGCCTGGCCCTGGGGGGAGCCACGAGCTGCCTGGCCTGGCCTCTCTAACCAGAAATTCAATAACTTTTTCATATAAATTGTCCGTAAGAGAAAACTTCTTGTTTTCAGCCGTTGTCGCTGTTTCAGCATTTTTCTGTACAAGATGAAAAACTTTTGCATTGAGCAAAATACAGATTTATGGTCAATAAAGTGAAGTTTAACAGTTTATAGGGGCTATACTTTCTTTCTTAAAAACTGATATTAAAAGCCATTTTTCCCAGTCTTTGTAAAAATGGCTCTCCTATCAATCAGGCTCCCAGTTTGTTTAAATAATGGGAGAATTAAGAAAAACTCTCACCAGACGCCTCTGAACATATGGTCACTGTCTCATCTCATCCTAGAGTTTTGGAGAGATCAAGGGTTATTTCTGGAAACTGGAGATGGTCGGGGTGAAAAACCAGAAGTTTCCTGGAGCTGGAAGTGAGCTGCACCTGAGATGGGGCTTGAAGAGTGGGTGAGTGTAGGTGTTCCTCTAACATCCAAATCTGTCTAGTATCATTCATTTATTCAGCAAATGTTCCTCGAGCACCTACAAGGGAAGGCTAGCCAAGGTGTGAGGCAGTGGGATGTAGGGTGAGCTGGTTTCCCTTCCAGATAATTTTCCTCCAAGGGGGACTGGAGCATGGGGCTTTATTGGCAACTGATCCTGAGTCTCCCATCCGTTTGCAGCCCCCTGCCTGCAGTTCCTTCTGGCTGCTCCCAGCTGCACCACAGGCTCCTGTGCATTCCCAGAGTCTGGAAGGTCATCTGCATAGGACCAAGGCTGTTTCTGGGAAGTGCTATGACATGCAAACCATCTTTTTCACTCGCCCCCTCACCTCCATCCTTTTTTACCTCACTACACCAGGCTCTAGGAGTGTGGCAAACTTAATTGAAGCAATGATGGTACCTGATAGAAATTACAACATAGGAGAAAATATTTAAAACTGTAAAATGTGGCCACCCAAAGAGTTCCAGAAAGAATACCAGCAATAAAAAATGTACTCTGAAGGGGTTTCAGAGTCTTGCTTTCTTTCCTGTAGTCTTGTTTTTATTTATTTTTATTTATTTATTTTTATTAAGAGAAATTGTTATGTCCTTAAGGCGCTTGGAGTCCTATATTAGCTACTGCCCATGTTTGGGCAACCCCATTTCCCTGGCCTGCACGGTTGATCCTCTTCTCATGAAATCCACACCCATACCTATGTAGTATTCATGGACCTGAACAGATATGAATTCTCAGAGATGGATGGAGCTCAATGTAGCACACACCGCATGGCTTCCCTGGCTCACAAGGAGACATATTTCTGACATTTTTATGTAGAACTCCTCAGCCCCTCTTGGTTTCTTCTGCTTTTAGTCTGCCAGAGGGTTACCAGAACCTGAAAAGCAGGGACTCCAAACAAGGTAGCTGTTTTTGTTTGTTTTTTTTTTTGTTTTTTTTTTTTTTTTTAGAGTTTTTTTTTGCTATAGGGCATGTGCGCTCACCAGGCAGACAGGAGCAGCGAGAAATCACTCCCTAGGGGGGGTGGCCACACAGCAATCCCTTCCCCTCCATTCTCCTCTCGGGATCTTGGGCACGCACGCACACGTGCCCGGCATGAGTTTAAGCCACCAGGTCTGGGACTTGAACCGCGGTCAACTACGTGGGAGTCCAGCGACATAGCCATTATGTTAACTGCCGGTCCCTGCACCCTCAGATCCATCGTAGTGTCGGCGTCCCAGGAACTCAGCCTGTGATACTTGGCTTTACTGTGAGCTCTGGCTGTGAAATCACAGCTCTGCTCAGGTGCTCTTGGTACACATACACATACTCAGACACACTCACATTCATGTGATCTTAGGCATGCACTCATTTGGCCATCAGGTCTTATCTCCTGACAGCCCATCACATTGCTCTGCCTTTTTTTTTGCCATAGAACTTGTGTACTCTCTGGGGAGAGAGCAAGGCAGAGACACAGGCAGGGAAAGTGAGAAATTGCCCCCCAGGAGGGATGGCCATGCTGCAGTTCCTTCTCTTCCATTCTCCTCTTGGGGTTTTGGATATGCACACACATATGCCTGGCATGATTTTCAAGCTGCTGGTTCTGGGACTCAAACCTCAGTTGGCCATGTGAGAGTTCAGTGCCTTCACTACTACACCACTTGCTGGTCCCAACATTATTCTTAAATACGAGAGAATTTCAAATGTTCATGGAAAAATAAAATTAAATGATGAGTTTATTTTGTTGCAAAATTTTTTTCAAATCCTTGGGGCCTGAGTGGTGGCACAGTGCTAACAAAACATTGAGAGGCTACCTCACATAGGAAGGTTCTGAGTTCTCGTCCAGAGACCTCCCTGAATACACTGGATCTGTCCATGCCCATGATCCTGGGTGAGCCGAAGCTGGAGATAGATCAGAGCATAAAGATCCTGATCCTTGCATTGCTCTTCTGTCTGTCTCTTTCTCCTTTCAAGAGAGTAAGCTCTAACCTAATAGAACAACTCCTGACCCCCAATTGTTTTCTTTCCTCAGAGCTCAGCTTTCCCTGAACACCGGTCCAGAGACCAAGGAGAAAGCTTGGCTTCATCACCATCGGCTTCCTTGTCATCTCATGCCCCAGGCACCCTGGGCCTGTGCAGTGGAGAGGGCATCTGAGGGCTGTGTCCTTGTAATCCCTCAAGCCGGGCCTTGGGGGGTGGGCTAAGATTTCTGCAAAGATCTTGAATCTGAAGAGCCTGAGTGGTTGCTCACGTCCCCACCAAACAATGAGGCTTGATGAACGGGGTGTGATCTGCAATTGCAGATGAATATCAAGCTGATTCCCTCTGACTCTCAACATGGTGCATGTGCAAGAGCAAAACTGTGTTGTCCCGGGAGGGCTCAATATGGTCTCCAAGTTTCCCAACTTCCTGGCTTCAAAATTGGCATGTACAAAGGAAAAAAAGAGAAGAAACAGATCCCACAAAGCAATATTCCCAAGGCGAAGCCTGACATTATGACCGTCTCTTTAAGTACTTGTATTGCATATATATATATTTATTTTTTCCTCAATGGCATCTTTTGACTGACAAAGCTCTTTCTTGCCAAAAGCGACTGTTATAAAATTATGACTTGCGCATATATAATGTTTGTGTTCAACAAGAAAACAGAAATGCCACCTTATTTTGTGGTTACAGCTGCACAATTCACATCCGGCAAGATTGATCATATTAAGGTTATGCAATCATCTAATTGCAGAGACAAGCCTTGAGTAATAACTCCAAATGCTCGCACTTCAATCTGCACAGCAGAGTCATTGCCGAGTCCTGATTAGTGTCTGACAGCATTCGGGCACCATTATCCGCTCTGGCATTGTCTAAATCTCCATTTTCAGCCGAAGCAATCTACCCACTAACTGATCTATGACAAACAGGCCCATAACAGCAAAGCTGTTTGGGTTGCAGATACAAACGTAACAAAACATGACTTTCTGGGCTGTTTCCAGCTCTTTACAGCAAAGTTTCCACTTTCCCCAGGAGAAAACAGCCTCCTCCACCCCCATGCACTTCCCTCCCTTCCTCTTATTGTCAGGAGGCTGTAGATGACTGGACAAAGAATTTAGAAAATCTTTATTTTCCAGATTAACTCCTACTCAGAACCCGAGAGACTGGTTCTCCAGACTCATCAGTGATACACAGTATCTCTGTGCATTTTCTTTGTAGTTCTTAGAATTGTTTGCAATAGTATTTTCTTCTCCTGCACCCTTTACCTGTGGAATTTGGCTCCCAATGCTTAACTGATGTGCTATGGGGCCAGTCTAGACCATTTTATTTCCAGAGTTGCTCTGTTGTTCAATGCAATTCAACAAACATGTCTTATGCACTGGGCTGGCCTTTGGTGCTATGAGGGTGAAGGGAACATGGAGAAGAGGTAGCAAGCCTTTGCTAAGTCCCTGCAATGTGTAAGGACTTTACAAATGGCTCTTAGATTATCAGAGGAGACAGGCAGGTAAGGGGATCATTACAATGCAGAATGATAGACTTCCTAACTAAACTATCTACGAGATGTTTGGGGAATAGTACTTTTTGCTGGGATAGGATGAGCCATGAAAAATTTCAGGGAGGTTGTCCAAGCTGGATCTCAGAAATAATCATTTTTATTTTAAAGCAGCTACTCAGTTGTAGGATCAAGCTCTTTGTCTCTCTGACTCTTAGTTATCTTACTTCTGAAATGAACATCACAACTCATGCCCCGGCTACTGCTGTGCTGGCCATTTAATAACTTACCTAGTGTATAAGATGCTGTGGGTGCCCCTCCCTTGATACTCTGTTCTACTACAGATAACTCTGCCTGAGGGGGTATGAGAGTGCTGTGGAGTTAATCCTCTCAGATGAACCCTCAGCCAGTGATGAATGGGAGTGGGTGTATAAATACCCCAGCTTCCTCTTCCCTGGAATAACACGTCTACCTTGGCTCCCAGAGTTTCCCAGCAGGATGGAGTCCCACTTACCCCTAGTGGAACTTTTCTTTGGCATACATCCTTGATTAGCTCCCTTCCCTTCCTGGTCTCACCTTCCCAGTCCCCTGTTGGTGCTTCCTGGGACCACCTTCTAAATAGATTACTGACCCTCAAATTCTTTTCTCAGACGCTACTTCTGGGGATCCCAACCAATGACATCTGGTTTCCGATGGCAATGTGAGCCATTGTTCCTCAGTCCCCCTGACATCTCCTGTCCCTTCCTCACTTTCTCTCTTCCTCTAACTATACAGTGTTTTCATGTAGGCTTTGGTTCATGATTATGATAAAAAAAGCTTCTGGAGCATAAAACCCATAGACAATGGGAACCTAGAAAATAACTAGGATCAGCAAAATGCAAAGAAAGGGTGGATTTTATTTTACAGTGTGTGTGGGAGCAGTTCTCAAGGGGCTGCCACCTAACGCCAATCCATCACCTCCTTAGGTCTCCAGTCCAGAGGTGTTTGAAGTTGGCTGCAATGGGGGTGGCCCAGGGTGGGGGCAGGATATGCTAGGAGCTAGGTCTGTGTGTCCTTTGTCATTTTCCCCAATCAGCCCAGGCTGGGATGAAAGGAAGGTCGTGCTTCTGGCCCTGCCCCTCCAAGCATCCTCCTCCCTTCAGGGGCTTGCTTCCCCTCTGGGTGGGGCCTTCGGGACAAGGGGCCCAATCCATGGCTCTCTTTCTGGCATGGGGAAACTGCTGGCTCAGCCACCCACTTTGACTCCTCCTACACAGCCGCCTCTGCTCTAACAACCAGTCTCTCCCGGCCTTCTCCCTGGGGCCTGGATCTTTGGAATCAATTAGAATCAACAGACAGGCACTGAATGTCTCTGAGGAACCCAGCCCCCAGCTGGGAGCGAGCATTATCTCACAGGGTGGAAAGAACAGGATTTGTTTTCTTCAGATGAGGAAACTGAGGTTGGAAATGAAGCATAAGAAATTCTTAGCTGGCAGAGTTAGTCACCCCCCAAAACTGTGTCCCTGTGGCAAGGCGGGAGCTGACAGGGTCAAATCCACTATCATCTTCCAGCGCACGCTTACCGGAACCTCAATTGTGAGGTGGCAGAGGAACGTGCTGCGTTCCCACCAGCACCAACATCTGGGGCAGGGGTGGGGGTGGTCCTGATTAAAATGCAGTGACTCCATTGGCACCAAAATAAACGTGACATTTATCAGAACCCGCTAAATCTATGCAGCGCTTGCTTCCTTCCGAAGTGCAGGGCTCCTGCCGTGGGCCTAGAGAGAAAGGTCTTTACTGGTGAGAAAAATGGGGTGGCAGGATGGGAAGAAAGAGGAGAAGAAAAAGAGAAAGCTGAAAAGTGCGGGCTGAGTGGTGTTAGCCACAGTCTGGAACTGCTCTCTCCAATGCCAGCGACTCCTTTGCAAAAGGAAGCTCTCACTTTTAAGGCAAAATTCCATCATGTCAGCGTGAGTTTTTGTTGCCTGACAAGGAAGTAAAACAAAAGTAATCCCCCAAACCTAAACCAAAGGAAACTCATCTTTAGACAACATCTAGATGTCATTAGCCCTTTTACACACGGTATGTTATTTCTCACAATAACCTCAGTTACTTTTAACCTCACTCTAGAGGCAGGGAAACTGAGGCACAGAGTGACTAAGTGAACCACTCAAGATCACTCAGCTTGTGCATGGCAGCCCAAGAACTGCACACTGCCCCGCCTGGTGCAGCAACGATGATGTCATCAGGGTGGTTTGGAGGCAGACACTTGATTGGAAGAAAGGAAACTGGGGTCTGAGTCTAGACTTACCATTGGCATTGGAAAGTCTCTGCTCACACAGGATCCCTTCAATTCCCCTGGTTCTGATTACCTTGAACATGTGTTCCTGAGCCCTCAGTCATCCACCCTTCCAAAACTTCTCGCTTGGGCTCACGTCTCTGGAGTGTAATAGAAGCAGATGATTTGGACATTATTAGGTGGAAGCAGTGTAGGGCAGTGGGTAGGAATCCCAGCTCTGCTGTTGATCAGCTGTGTGACATTGGGCAAGTGACTTTATCTCTTTGAGCACTTACATTTTTTTTTTATTGTGGTGAGAATTATGAATAATAATTACAGCAAACATTTATCAAATTATTATCAAGTGTTAGGTGCTGTTTTAAGGGCCTTATATGCATGACTTAATTCTTAAAAGTTTATTTATGTATTTCTTCCATGAGCAAGAAAAAGCACACTGGCACCCCCAACAGGGTCTCGATGGTGATGTACACGTGCTCAGCACACTCAGGGAGGTCTCTGGCTGTGAACCCAGACCTTCCCATGTGAGTCAGCTCTGCAGAGCATGGTGTATTACGCTGCATCATGAAAAGCCCGTGTGACTTCATTTGATCCTCATAACTACCTTAGGAGAAAGTTACTTTCATTCTCCCCATTTTAGAGACAAAGAAATGGAGACCTTGATGCTATAATCTTAGATGTGGTCTAATTCCCCGAAAACAGCAAGAACTAAAAAAATAAAGTTCTATTTCCTACTTCATCCTGCTTCTTGGGGTCATTCCTAAGCATCTCCCCAACAGGCAAAACTAGGAAAGGAGGCAGGAAATAGGAAGAGAGAAATCTTCAGATAGGCAGGAATTTACTTATTATTCTATTTAAAGATCTGATGAACTTTCAGACCCAGAGTCAGCGAAAGCTTATTTGGGGGGCCATTTCTGAGGACACTTTGGGCTTCTCCCCAGTATCTTTTGGGAACTTCTTTACCTCGAGCAACTGGAGGGGGGCGGGGAGGGTGGTGGCGGGATGCTTTAGGTTGGAAGGTGAGCACACAATTTGCTCAGATAATAGCTCCCTGGTCCCGTGAACCTTGCTGCAAAGCTGTCCCTTAACCAGGTGTCTGAGAGACAGTCATGGAGAGTATTATGGGCTGCTCTGTATCTGACACAGTGCTAGAAGCCTGTGTTTCAGTGTTGGTCTTCTGCCCAGGGGGCATTCCTATCCCCATCTTTTAAAGGTGGAGGCTGAGGCTCAGTCACACCATCTGCAATGGACCAGAGGCAAGAACTTCATCAGTGACCTCGTCCTCTCCTTCCTCCCTGCCCAGTGTCTTACTCTAAACGATTAGCAGTGAGTAGATTAAAAACAAGTGCTAAGCGCAATTATCACAGAACAGTTAATACATAATTGCATATTTTTGTAAACAAGCTTAGAGGCTTTTTCAGTGACCTCCCTGTGGCCTTGTGGTTTTGCAGATAAATTCTCTTCCCTTTTACACTCTGATTTTAATTGGGAGCAACGGCTATGCTCCCTCAGAGCTGTTTCTGGTGTGTGTGTGTGTGTGTGTGTGTGTGTGTGTGTGTGTGCCTATGTGTTTCTCCATGGCCATCGCAGATTTAACGACACTGTATACCCAGGACGGATTCTGCTTGAGAACTCCTGGGTAAGGAGTGGGTTTCCTGTGTATGTAGGTAAGAGGTTGCATGGCAGGAGTAAAGAAGGTGGACTTTGCAGATCCTGAGATGATGACGAAGATCTTCATGGGGGTCATTCATTCATTCCACAAATATTTACTGCTACCGTTCATGTGCCCAGCTCCCTGGGGAAATAGCCCTGAACAAGGCAGATCCGGTCCCAGACTGGCCAGGAAGTGTTCTCAAACTATATTTAATATCTCGACAAGCTGCCATCAGGCCACCCAGGCTACCTAGAACACTGAGCTTTAGCCTGGGTGAAAATTATAGCACTTTGCTGGGGTCATCCCGCTGGCCAGAAAACTTTGGATGGTTGTGATGAGTCAAAACTGGAGATGAACAAATTAGTACCTAACCTATGTAGGATGCTGCTAAACAAACTCTTGAAATATGGGGACCTTGGTGGGGAGAGGGACCTGTCATGGGTCCAGTTGTCACCATAGGGGATCCTAGTTCCTACCTTCCTTCCGTTCCTGTCCCTAGACTATGCATTTTTTAAAAAAAATTATTTATTTATTATTATTATTTCACATGAGTTTTGCCAGAGAAAGACAAAGAGACGGAAAGTGAGAAAGCAAGCTACCAGGTCTGAGACTTGAACCGTGGTCGGCCATGTGGAAATTCCAGCGTCTTAATCACCACACCACCTGCTGGCCCTAGACTATGCATTTTTTTTTTTTTTGTCAGGCTTTTAGGGGACCAGGCTTCCCTAGATGTCCCTACTGCTGCTCTTACCAGTGGGCAGCAAAGGGCAGCAGAGACTTGGTCCAAAGCTTCCTCACATTCAGAAGTCAGTTTCTCGTCTCATTCCACTACAGGCTCTGGTACCCTTTGCTGCACCCTCCAGTCCCACTGCCCTGTTCCCCTGCCTCCTGCCCTCCTGGGTTGCAGGACCCTGAATTCAGGCCACAGTGTAGTCACTGTGTCCCCCTTTCCACTTATATCTGGGGCCTTTGCTCTTCAGTTGGGAGATCAGTGGGGTCAGTCTCTTCCTCTCAGCCCCTGTCCTGTGGCCCTGACAACTTGTCAGGCACTGTGATGGGGCGGGGTGGGGGGGTGCTGCCTGAGAGAGCGATGTTCTCCCAGCCCTGTCGCTAATCCGCTGAATGCTGAACCAAGCAGAAATCTGCTCCAGGAGTCCAAGGATGGAGTGTGCTGGGTGCCAGCCTGGCGGGTAAATAATCGAAAGCCTGGGTGGTGAGGCTTAGGCCAGGTGTCTTGAGTATTAAGAGATCAGGACAGCTGGCGGCTGCGTTCTCAAAGACTGGGTGCTTCCTGAATTTAACACACTAGACACGTCTCATCCAGGACATGGGGTAGCAAGCACTGGAGCGTGAGCCCTGGCTTTGGGCTCTCCAGGCTGGCTGAGTCCCATTGATCACTGGGCTCCGATGCCCACTGATTCCTGCATCTAAACGTGCTCTTCTCTAACAAGGGAGTTACCCCACATCTACTTTGCAGGTGTGGAATTTGGGGGGGGCACTATGAAGTGCTGTGTACACGTGAGGCAGTGTGATTATAGTGATGTCATATGCAAGCTGTGGAGTCAGACCATTTGGGTTTAAATCTTGGCTCTACCATTAGGCTGCTGTGCGGCTTCAGGCAAGTGACTTAGTCTTCCTGTTCTTCAGTTTCTCATCTTTACAATAAAGGTAGTAGTAGTTTCTAATTCACAGGGTGTTTGTGAGGATGAAGAGGTTGGAGTTAATTATATAAAGTGCTTAACAACTGGAACATCTAAGTATTTAAAACCCACATCCGTGAAGGGGATGGGGGTGATGTTGACAGTATGGAGGATATGTAGTCTGGTGGAAAACTTAATGTTTTTAAGTCTCCCTGGATGTTTGGCCTTTATGGCAGGGTAGGGGCTCATTGCAAAGTCTCAAGCCCTCGGGAGGCAGGTGGGAGAGGTAGTGCCAGGCAGGCCCAGCCAGAGGAGGAATGGGGAAAGTCATGCCTTGGGGCTGCTTTCTTGGACTCTCTTGCTGGGTCAGTTGTGGGTGCTAAGCCTATGACCTGTGCCAGGACCCTCAGATGGGTCACTCTGCCTTTTAGGACCAGCACAAAGCCTCCTGCTATGGCACTAAGCTGTGATAAGTGAGGACATCTCAGAGCCAAATGGGAAGAAACAGGCTCATTTGAGAATTCTTCTGTCTACTTGACAATAACGAGCAGATCTGAGCTGACATCTGGGGAAGCGTTCAGTGCTTTTGATTATGGAGTGTTTTAAGTGGCAGAGAAAGAGCCCCTGGGCCCACAAGCAAACACTTGGTGGTGTGCCCAGCTCTTTATGGGGCCTCATTTCCTGTGGAAGTATCCCTAGTCCACCTCTAGCTAGAGAGTGGTCACTAGATTCCCAGGCCTGGGTGGTGTGGCTGACACAGCAGCCCTGGGACAGG
Organism: Tupaia belangeri chinensis; assembly: GCF_000334495.1. NCBI lineage: Eukaryota > Metazoa > Chordata > Mammalia > Scandentia > Tupaiidae > Tupaia > Tupaia belangeri. The sequence continues at coordinate 8,366,352 of NW_006159579.1, read as the reverse complement.
AAGGAGCTGGCTGGGGTTCTGAATGGAAGAGAAAGAAACATCTTTTGAGTTCCAGGGACCACTGGATACTTCGTTCCCTTCAGAGCCAGCCTGTGCTCCAGCCTGCTCCTGTTCAGGGTAGAATGATCCAGACATCTTATCATTCCCTTGGCTGTAGGCACCTGCCAGTTCCTGAAAACGATGAGCAAGAGTAAGTGCCACAGCTTACCTGTACGGAGGGTTGGTAGGTGCTGGATACTGTGTCCCAGGCTCTACCAATATTACTCCTGAACTGAGACACAGCCTCTTACCAGTTTGGCTTGAATCATCAGAAACTATAGATTACATCGGGTGTGGAGGCCAGAACTTCCGCATCTACCAAGCCAGAAGTAAGGGGTGGGAGATTGGCCAGGTCTGGAATGCCCAACGTGAGAAGTTCCTGTGACCCATCTCCTATCCCTCCAGTGCCTGTAACTCTCCATCCTGGCCTCTTTCTCCATGGAGCCTCGCTCAGCCTCTGTGTCTCCCTTTCTGATGTCTCATTGTCTGAGAGCGTTCTGCTCTCTGTCTCTGACTTTGGCTGTCAGTTTTTCCCCTCCTCCAGCTTCGAGTTCCTCCCGTCAGGTCCTCTGGAGGGACAGGAGGCCCTTGGTCTGCTGAGATCAGCAAAAACCTCATACTGTGTCCACAAACATCAACTGTGGTTCCTCTCTCACTCTATCAGAGGCCTCCAATTGCCTCTCACACCAGTTCCTGGGTCTTCAGCCTATCCAGGTTTTCTGAGAACAGTGGCATTGGGGTGGTCCTGGTTGGTGGGGTGGATTCCCATGGGAAAACATGTGTGTGTGTGTGTGTGTGTGTGTGTGTGTGTGTGTATGTGTGTGTGTTCTCAGCATGGGCCCCTTTGCTGGCTCAGCCTCCCTAGCCACAGACCACCTGGGTTGTCCCACGTGGAGAGGAAAAGTCAGGAACTCAGAGCTTGGGGAGAGGGAGAGCTGTGGTCCACAGGGGTGGGGACCACGTGTTTCCCAGAGTGTTCTTTTCCAGGTTCCCAGCTCAGCTCAGGACTCAGGGAGGGTGAGAACTGCCATGCTGAGCTTCCTCTGGGGGTGGGGCAGGTGGAGCTTGGTGTTGGGTGGGTGCTCCTGCCTGGCAGTTAGCTCGCTTCTCTGAGTCTCTTGCCTTCAGCTCCTACAGCGGTGGTAAAAGTACTAGAAATGTGAATCTTTCAAGATGTATTGTGAGGATGCAAACCTTGGGCCAGGCAGGTGCTCAAAGAGGGGCAGCCTCCCATCTCTTATTTTGCTCCACTCCTTCCTTCTTTTTCTCCCTCTTTCCTTTCTTCCATTAAGCCATTACTGAGAACTTCCATGGTTGTAGGCTTCCCCCTGACAGATGCAACACAGGGGACTGTGCCAATATATAAGGCACTTGCCTGGTTCTGAGGCAGTCCCGGTTGATCTGATCCAACAGCAGCAACAAGAAGCCTTGGAATTCATTAGAAATGGTGAATTCCAGTTCTTATCACAGAGTTAAACCAGGATCCGCATTTAAACAAGATCCCTGGGTGACTCCCTGCACGTTAAACCACTAGTCTTGTTAACTAGTTTCAGTCCTGGGTGAAACTCTACTTACCAGCTGGGTGACTGGGGACAAATCGATTAACTTCTCTGAATCTTGATTTCCTACTCTGTTAAACGAGGAGAATAATAAATATTTAAGCTCTAGGGCCATCAGGAGAACAAAATAAGATACTGCATCCCAAGAGCTGATGCCAGGAACCCAAGAGCTACCTGGTTAATGTGAATGTGACCAGGTTACAGTTGGTGGTTGTCTCTGCAGTCCTCTGGCCTGATCTATTCTACATTTAAAGAAGAAAAATTGGGCCGTCCATTCACAGATAGCAGAAGGAGCAAAGTTCTTCGGTCCTAGAGTCAGACTGCTGGGTTAAATCCAGTGCCTACTTGTCACTCGTGGTGGGTAGCCCTAGACTGGGTACCCACCTGGGTACCCACCCAACACCAAGCTCCACTTGCCCACCCCCACGTCCCTGAACCTTTATTTGCCTACCTGTAAAATGGGGCTGCTGTGAGGCTTTACTGAGAGTGCCTAGTAACAGGTTTTCTTACAGCTCTGGCTTCTCCTAGTTGCCTCTGGCTCCTGTTTCCTGCTTTCTCTGATTTCTCACTCTATTCTGTTCTTTTTGGTCCTGGTCAGTCCTCCATGTCCCCAACGCAGAGGTGACCAAATGTCCAGATATGCCAGGGATAGTCCTGACTTAAGCTCATCCCACTGTGTTATGTCTTTCTCACTCTCCAAAGCATCCTGATTAACTCACCCTATCTATCACAGCCCTTCTCGTAAAGAAAGGCAATTGTATGTGAAACACTATTTTACAAAAAAGCTCAATTGAGATATAATGAACGTAATCAATTGCACGGATTTAAAGTTTATACTTTGAAAAACTTTGACAAGTATTCACTTTGATACTCTTACTATAATCAAGATAATGAACATATCCATCACGTCTCAGCCTTTTGGAAGTCTGCTAAAAGAGATCCAGGTACAGAGCATGTCATGTTGTAGGAGCAGTGTAGCTCATGACCTTAGAGGCCCAACTGCTTCCTGGCTCTCCATTTTTCCTTCTCCTTTTCCTCTAGGCACTCTTGTTCCCTTTCTCTCAAGATCTCATAATCCTCCTCTTCCTTTCTTTACCAATCAGTGGTTCTCAAACTTTCATGCCCATAACTATCATCAGGGCAGTTTGCCAAATACATAGATTACTGACCCCCACCCTAAAGAATCAGATTCTGTGGGAGTGCATCTGTGAAACACCCTTCTGACAAATATCCAAGGTGATTGATGTAAACACCAAGTACATCGCAGGTATGCACTCCTTTCTTTTGTTTAAGACAACTTAAATAATTCATCAGAGTATTTTGTTAGACAAATAGAAGCTTTCTCCACAGTAGAATGTAGCAGTTAGCTTTTGCTGCATAACAAATTACCCCAAACTGAATGTCTCATAGCAATAAAGATTTACTATTTCTATAGATTCTGTAGTTGACTCATCTTAGCTTGATAATTTTTCCTCTCCAGGTAGAGTAGACTGGATTCAGCAGGGAGCTTAGTTGGGGACAGGACGTCTGAGATGGCCCCTTATCCTCCAAGGCCCTTCTCCATGAGATCACTTATTATCGAGGCATCCAACCCAAGTTTCTTTACAGTATGGCATCTGGCTTTCCAGAGGGCAAAGGTCAAAGCTGTTTAGATTTCATAAAGGCTCACCTGGAACTGGAACATTGCCATGTCCACCACATTTTGTTGATTAAAACATGTCCCAAGACCAGCCCAGTTTCATGAGGAGAGAAATAGACTTCTTTTTTTTTTTTTTTTGGAGAGATTTTCACTGTAGGGCGTGTGCGCTCGCCAGACAGACAGAGAGAGACATAGAGACAGAAAGCGAGAAATCACCCCCCAGGGGGGATGGTCACGCCGCAATCCCTTCTCCTCCATTCTCCTCTCGG
>NW_006159579.1:8359413-8362626 GCF_000334495.1 Tupaia belangeri chinensis | reverse complement strand
CATTCTCCGCTCGGGATCTTGGGCACGCACGCACACGCGCCCAGCGTGAGTTTTAAGCCACCGGGTCCGGGACACGAACCGCGGTTGACTACGTGGGAGTCCAGTGACATAGCCATTACGCTAATTGCTGGTTCCCACAGAAATAGACTTCTTGATGAAGGAACAGCAGGTGTGCAGCAATGGAAGGCATTGTTGGCAGCCATGCTGGCAGACAAACTACCAAGAAGGAATTGTGCTGCCAGCTTTTGAGTGAAAATCCTCCGCCCCTCCCCCCCGCCCCCAAAGTAACCATTATCATTACCAGTAATCGGACCTACAGAGTCTGGGCTATACAGAGGGGACTTAAAGCAGAAATTGCTGACTCTATCTGGGGAGGGCAAGGAAGGTTCCACTGTGTAGGTGCAAGGAAAGGTGAATATGGGTGGGAAGCAAAGGCCAGGAAGTGTGGAATTATCCGTATTTAAGGCAGTGGAGAATAAAACGGTCACCTCCAGGAGGCCTGCCAGGCTTGCCAGTGTCCACAGGTCTGAGGGTCTGAAAATGAGGGGGTAGAGGGGCATCTGTGGAATGTGCCAGCGTATTTCCCTCATCACACATCCAGTACCTGCAGGAAGAGAGAGGCCTGAAGCCCCCACCCAGGGAGTCCAATGGGTGGGAAATCTCAGGCGTGGGACTTGGAAGGGGGACTGGTTTCTGGGGAGCACAACCGAGCCATCACTCTTGAACAGTTCAGGGGCAAGGCAGCTTCATTTTCAGTGGCGTTCTCCCCACTTTCATTTGTGAGACCAATTACAGAGCGTTTTGCACCACAATTACTGGCGTTAAAACCTCTCAGTTCCGTTTGATGAATTTTAGTAGTAATTGAACAGAGGAAGCCATCACGCAAGAGATTGTCCAATTGAATCTGTCCAGGCACTGAACTGTGAATTCCAGCCCTCCCAAAGCCGGGAGGGATGCTGCTGGCTTACCTCTCACAGGCTCTTACCCAGTCCCAAGATGATCAGCTATCCAGAAAGGGTTATGGGACAGCCGATCAGTGCCAGCTCTTAGGGCTTGAGATAGGGCTGGGGTGGCATCTTTGAGGTCTGTGAACCTGGAAGCTCTGGCATTTCAGAGCTGGGAGCTGGACTGAATTTATGCCTTCATTTATTATTTATTATACAAATACTTCTATAGGATTTATTGTGCACTGGCCACTCTTCTAAGTGCATTGCAAATATTAACTTTAATCCTCTCAGCAACTCCAGAGTTAGTCATCTTGTGATTGTTCCCATTTGATGGATGAGAAAACTGAAGTGGGTAGAGGTTAATTACATGGCTCAAGGTCACACAGCCAGTAAATAGTGGAGCAGTTTGTCTCCAAGGTTTCTCTTCCTGGTTTCTTGTTCTCTTCAGATGCCCTCCCTTGGTGTTTAGGGAGCTTTTTAAGAATCCCTCAAGATGTCAGAGGAGCTGCGGGATGGGGCTGGGCTACTCTTAGGATGCAGTGAAAAAGCAGAGCAACAATAGAGCCTGGAAGACTGCTTGGTGGAGGGCACAGGAATCTGAGGGAGAAAGACTTGGGTCCAGAGTCAAGGCTTGGTGGCCTAGGAGCCATGTCTTACCTGGAGGCCCTGTCTAGACCCTACCACAATGTGTGGGTTTTGTGTGGTATGGGTTTGCCCTGTTTCTGGATGCTCTGGATTCTACAGTGAGGACAGCCACAATCTCCACTTTCATAGATTCCAATTCCTTTGTAGTCTCAGAGCCAGGTGACTTTGGGCACCACCTTGGTGCCTTGAACATTTGTAGAGGAGGAAATTGAGGCTCAATGAGCAAATGCTGCTTTCCCACGATCAGGTAGCCAATGTGTGGTTGAGTCAGGCTTCACACTCTGCTGCATCTGGCTCCCAAACCCTGACTCTGTGCACCCTAAACCACCTTCATCAGGACAAGGGCAAACCATTCACATGGCTGCTGGGGATACGCCTGGAGATCTGGCTGGGGCCTGGTACCCTGGCATGGGAATTGTCTGTCTGTCACCCCTGCATTACTGGGAGCTCTGTTAGTCTGGACTGGGTTTGAACTGTCTTTAACCCACTCCTGGGTTGGCAGTTTTTGCCAAATGTCTGTTGGTGGGTCAGTGAAGCAGGGAGGGATGGAGAACTGAGGACAGGGGGATTCTGGACTCTGAAAACCCAAACTGGAGATGCCTCCTTTCCTTGAACTTGAGTGCCTCGGCTTAAATCCTGCCTCTTGTGTGACCTGGGCTGGTCTTCACCTCCCAATACTTCTCTCTGGGGCTACTCTGAGGTCAGATTTGGCTGTGAATGAATGGGGGCTCTTCAGTTAGGAGAGTCGTTGGATTGGGGATGGAGTCACACCTGTCTCCTGTAACTAGCAAGACAGTCTTGGATCAGAAACTGCCTTTAGAGTTGACCCCTGTGACAATGGGGCAGGCCTGGGCTAGGTTCAAAGGCCTAGGGCAAGGTTTTCCCTTGGGAGAGGTAAAATGCAAAGCTTTGGAGTCTAGCTTGGGAGGATAAGGTACGGATCAAAGGACAAAGAGGCTCCTCTATGTCTTCAGATCTTTGGACATTTTCCTCTTGACTCCTCCCTTGGGGGTGTTTCCCAGTTGGCACTGTCTCCCACTATCCATGCCCTACCTTGGAGCCAGGGCAAGGTCATTTCAGGCAAGGCCACCAGACTGATGAGGACTTTGCAGAGACACCTGAGCAGAGCAGGGGTGATTATGGGAGGCAATCCTGCTGCTCACCACTGAGAAGGTACTAGATTGGAGACTGGGCCTCACCAAGCGGTCTAGAGGACTTGTCTGATGCAAAGCCAGGAGGCCTGTGGAACACATTCTTTGAAGGCTCTGCCACTTTCTGGCTATGCATGTGTAGTTTTGAGCCAATCGCTTTCCTCTCTGCCTCAGTTTCTTCATCAGCCAAATGGGGCTAGTTCTTCCACGGTTGTTGTCAGGATATAACTGAGATTTCAAATAACAGAGTTTTGAGCCCATGCCTGCCATGGAGGGTGAGTTCTCTCCCTGTTTTCTTAGCCTGGCTCAGCTCTGCTCTCTCTTCCAGCCATCCTCTCTGACCGCTGGACCATCAGCTTACGTTATCATAAAAGAGAGCTGGATTTTAATTTGTGGAATGTTTCTTTCTTTCTTCTTCTTCTCTCTCTCTCTCTTTTTTTTTTTTTTTTTTTTTTTTTTTTTTTTTTTTT
>NW_006159579.1:8346758-8359324 GCF_000334495.1 Tupaia belangeri chinensis | reverse complement strand
TTTTCTTTTGTGCTCCTCTCCCCTCCCCTCCTTTTTTTTTTTTTTTTTTTTTTTTTTTTTTTTTTTTAAGAAAAGCCTAATTAGGAAGCCCGTTAAATGCCTGCAATTCCAATATAATTCTATTAAATTCTCCCTGTAAAGTTAATGTTACAGACTTTTTAACAGATGTTTTAATTAGGCATTGTTATTAAAGAGAATACTGTAGAAATTAAAACCAGACCCTAAATGGGGGAAGAAAGGCAGTTTTCTTGTGCTGGGTAAATGGTGGCAGCCGCCCAGCAAAGAGCTGTTGGCAGCAGGTCATGAAAAACATGCACAAAAAGAGGAAAAGCTTGGCACGATCCGCACTGCTCAGCAAGAGGGGAAAATGCCCACGCCTGGTCGGCTGGGCTGGCACAGCCTTGAGCCCAGGCAGCATGGGAGATGGGAGGGCAGGGGAGGGGAAGGGAGGGCAGAGCTCACGGCCCCAGACTGACAGCTTCTGGGTTCTCTCCTACTGTGGCCATCCCCGTTAGATTCATCTCATCTGAACCTCATGGCAGCCCATGAGGCAGAGATTTCTCTGACCCACTGTGCAGGTGAGGAAACTGAGGCTCAGAGGAGAACCCTGATCATCTGTCCAGGCAGACACGGGAATGGGCATAACCAGAGGTCAAATTTCTGTTACCTGCTCTGCAGTGTGGGGAGGAGAGGGGCTTGTTTTTCCAACAGCAATACTTGGGAGTTAGATAAAAGACCTTACAACAGGAGATGGAAAAAGGAAATTAAAGTATGAGTTTAGTTTGAAACCCATGCCTCACTTTTCATAACACTGCTTTTCCATGTACTTTGAAGACCCCCTCATGTATGTATGGAAGGTCCTTTGGAGACAGAAAGACCTACGTTTAAGTCCCAGTGTTTCTTCTCACTGGCTGTGTCCTTGGGTTGTTTGCTTCAGCTCTCTGAACCTCAATTTCCTCATTTATACAATGGCGGAACAAAGTGGACCTATTAATTCACGGGGTTAAAATGAAATGTTTATGGAAGTACCAAGCCCAGGCCTGGCAGACAGCAAGTGCTTAGGGAATAATGACAGGAGAGGAGCTCCAGCCAGCGAGTGGCAGAGCTCATGCTCCGGTCTCGATGTCTGGTCCTGTCCCTCCCTGGTACTGCACTGCCTCTCTCCCATGGCTGCCATTGGCTGTCCTGCTATCCGGAAAGTAACCTTGCCTCTGACCCCAGCTAAGCAAGGGGTCAGCCAGAGTGGTTGGCTTAGGTAAGCCATCCTGCCTCTGGGGACCAGAGTCACTGGTTTCCATGGAGACCCCAGGTGAGTCACCCAGCTTCCCCTGAGATGGGTCATCCAACTTCAGACAGCTCCTGGAAAGTGGGAGGGAGGGGTGAGGTAGGAAAGACCTGGGTTCAAATCCTACCTCTTTCAGTGGCAGCAGTGAAGCCCCATGGTAATGTTGGCCTGTGGCCCCTACTCCTCTGGGCCTGTATCTTTCCAGCTTCTTGCAGGGTAAGCCAGGGGCCTGGGAGAGTGCGAGCACTCCCAGGAGGCAGTGAGGTGACTGACACACTCTGGAGGCCTCTGGTGACACACTCAGACTTGCCTTTTCCAGGGGGTAATTTTCCTGTCCATCCTCCAAGGCTGTCAGCCTGGGATTATTCAAATGATGTTTATTTTGGTCCTGTGACCCAGATAGATCTGCCATGAGCACTTTCTTGAGAGCTTGAAAGAAAGAAATAACCAAAAGGGAAGTCACCATGCTGGTCTTATCCCTGGGCCCTGCCAGGGAAGCTCTGCAGCCTTGCCCTTGTGCCCACTGCAGCTGACACCAATTTCCCTCCCCTCTCAAGTGTCTGTCACCCTTTTAGGTCAGGGCTGCCTGTCGCTCATGATGGCCTTTCTTGGGATTGTCACCATGGAGGCCTTAAGGACATACTCCATGGCACTTAGTAGGTGCTTCATATTTGTTGAGATGCACGCGGCCTGTGAATTTCAGTCCTGCCCGCACACTGGCTGTATGAGCACAGGCAAGTGGAGCAGCCTCTCTGAGCTTCAGCCTCCTCATCTGTGAAGAGGAGATGGCAATGCACCTTCGGGCTCTGGGACCTTTGTGAGGACACATAGGGCAGTGTTCCTGGATGCACCTGCCTAGAGCATCGTTATAAGAGGGCATGGTCAGAGCAGCCCATTCACACATACAGAGAACACAAATGTACATAATGATTCTAAAACCAGTTGTATAAATTGCCTTTGGGAAGTGGGTCTGAGTTTTCTTCCTCCTCCTCTTCCTCCTCCTCCTCTTCTTCGTTTTAGTTTGAATTATTTTTAAATCATTAGTCTGTATTATTTTTAATTTTTAAAAAGGCAGCAAAACATCTAAACATCAAAACCCCTGCTAGTTTTGAAAACTCAGTTTGGTGGGGCCAGCTGATTTTCAAACAAGTCAGGTCACTTGGCCCCCAGTGTGGGCAGGTAGGCCTCCCTTCCAGTTGACGTTACTGATCCCACTTTGGACCCTAAGCAACTGGGTTGAACCCTGTGACTCTCAGTCACGTGACTTCAGGTGGGTCTCTGAGCCTCAGTGGCCTTGTCTGTAAAATGGAAATAATATATGCTTCTTGAAGGGCTGTTTCAGCAGAACTGAGGATGGGCCTGAGGGATCAGGACAAGTATGTACCCAGATAAGTGGGTACAGTTCAGGTGGCTCTTGGTTTTCCTGTGGCTCCCTGAGGTACCAAGGTGCTGAAATCACTACCCAAGTTCAGGTGAGGACACTGAGGAAGAAGTCTGAGCTACTAATATGACGGGCATTGTCCAGTCATCTTCTTCCTTGACAGCAGCTGCACCCACACTGCTGACCCCTCTCGGCTCCTGCAGACCCTGCCTTCCAGCTTCACATTTCCTAACTCTTGGTGTGAGGAGGGAAGGAAGTCAGAGTTAGGCAGGTCTTTAGGCCCTGTAGAGCTGGGCTGAGGGAGTAGGAACTTTCTTCACTTTAAGAACCTACAGATGTAAACCATCCGGAAGTACCTGCATGCCCATCAAAAAGGATCTGGTTGAATAAGTCACTGAACATCTGTTCCTGGAGCACCCACACACCTGCTATGAGTGAATTGGGCTATGTCTTCAAGACAAGTGAAATATCCCAAAGAGATTAAGTGGAAAATAAACACAATTAGAGAATGAGGTTTATGAGTTTATTATTATTTATTTTAAGAAAACATCTGGCTATCACAGTCTTCCTGCTTCAGCCTCCCAAGTCAGTGGGATTACAAGTATGTGCCACCATGGCCAGCCTTGAGTTGGACTAGGACTTGAACCTGGTTTGTTCATGTGGTTCCAGCCTGCAGAACACAATGTCTTAGCAGTGCATGGTAGCATGGCTAGTGTAGGATGATTTCATTCTTTTAATAAAAATGTGATCCTTGGAGTAGCAGGAATCAAGAACTTTTCCCCCCTTTATTGCTAAATTGCATTAACAACACAGCAGAAACTAAAATGACAACAAAAATATGGAGAGTCTCGTCAAAAAGGTCATGGAAACTGTGTGTTACGAAAAATACTACACATGAATTAAAAAAAAAACCCACTTTTGCCAAGAAACAAGCTATTGGACCATAAAAAGATACGGAGAAATCTTAAATGAATATTACCAAGTGCATCTGAAAAGGCTACATATTGTATAATTCTAATTATATGACATTCTAGAAAAGGATAAACTGTAGAGACAGGGAAAAGATCAGGGGTTGCCAGGGGCTGCGGGGAGGGAGAGATGAACGGGCAGAGCACAGAGGAATTTTAGGGCAGTGAAACTATCTATAGGACACTATCATGGTGGATACATACCATTATACATTTGTCTAAATGCATAGACTGTATAGCCCCCTTCCCCCAGAGTGAACCCTAGTGTAAACTGTGGACTCTGAGTGATAATGACATGTCCCTGTAGGCTCACCACTTATAACAAATGGACTACCCTGGTGGGGTCAGTGATAGAAGGGGAGGTCAAACTTGAAGATAAGAGGGTCACGAACCAAGGAATGCAGACAGTCAATGCCAGGAATGGTTGTGGGTCTGCACCCTGAACTTGTAGTTCCGAGACAATACAGCTAGGTGGACGAAGCTGGAGCTGTCTGGTCCTTGGAATGGTATATCGGAAGGCACCAGAATAGCAGGTCTGTTACTCCCCAGGTCCGTTGTTGGCAGCTCGCTATGTGGAGAAAATGCCATTTAGACAGATTGAACTTAAAACCAACTCTGCCACCTCTGTGTGTTCCTCTGAACATGCAACCCTCATCTCTCTGAGCTTTAAAGCTGCTACCTGCCAATAGGGCATAGTGCTGTCTCTCGGAATTCATGTGGGTCAGGTGAGGTCCTGTATGTGAAGCACCGAGATAGTTCCTGGTTAAGAGGGGAAACTGAGATCCAGACGGGGCTCTGTGGGGAAAATGGGCAGCTATCTTCTGGCCTGCCACCCAGGAGTCCTGGCAAAATTTCTCCAGACACTCCATCAGGTGCGTCCTGGGGCCTGCCTGATGGGCATGTGTCCTACACTAGTTCTCATCCTGTTGACAGAAGTGTCAAAGAAGTTTCTTTCAAGGTCTAGAGATCCTAGACAATTAGACATTTCTGAGCAGCAAGTTGGACTGTGTTATTAATCAGGTGGGCTTTTCTCTGATTCATCCTTTTCTACCAGCTACAACTTGTTTTCTTTGAAACCTGAGACCCCCTTTTCTGGCCTTGGTAATGTCCTGAGAGAAGAAAACAGCTTTTCTGACCTTTCAGACTGTTTGAGTATCCAAGATGATAAGCACCTTAGCCAGGCCCCAGAAAGCTCCGGAGAATGTTGCCCATGACTTGCATCTGAGCTAGCAGAGGGGCAAAAGCACAAACCACACTGACTTCGGGTCAGTACAGTAGAGACATGTTGGCCTCAGATACTTCAGGGTGTTAAGGGGAGCTAATGAAAGAACGATGCAGATCTGGGCATCACCCCCTAGAAGTTCTAATTCTGGAGGTCTGGGAATCTGCTTCTTAGACTGGCTCCCCAAGTGATTCAGATGCAGATGTCTACATACCATTTTGTGAGTGACACTAATATACTGGATATTACAAGAGTTTAAACTCAGTCAGACCTGGATCCAAGTTCTATCACATCAGTCACTTTCCTTCCCTATTCAGGGCCCCACTATTCCCATTTGTAACATGTCCTTGTTTTTAAGCAGCATGAAGGAATATTTTTTAAGCACCATGTATAATGCTAAACCTTTTACATTACCACATTTGATCTTCACAGCAGTCCTCGGGTAGGAACTATTATGTTAGAAAGTTGGAAGCCTTACTCTTGACCACTGTCTTGTCATGCTTTTAACTGTGATACTGCATTGCAGTGGAGTTAGGTATTTGTAGATACTTAGCACAGGGCTGGGCCTGCAGCAGGTGCTTGAAAAGCATACACTGCCCATCCCAGCCCATTGCCCCAGCATTGGATGGGTGAGGAGCCATCCAGGAATGAGGCTTGCAGAGCCTGGAAGGACTCAGAGCCCATGGGTGGACACTGACCCATCATTGAGAATTCACCAAGGCTTACTAAGCACTGTGGAGGAATCCCCTGAAGAAGTAAGTATGCATCCTGTGATTGTTTTGTTGGGATAATTCTCCCAGCGAATCAAAATATAGAGAAGGAGCCTTATGGATGGCAAGCTCTAAGAGGGAATGCCCAGTTGGGAACTGGGACAATTCCACGAGAATAGGGGATCTCTTACGTGATTCTCATGGACTTTCTAGAAGTCATCCCCTCTTTCTGCTCAGTTCTACTTAATCCAATTAAGCCTCTTTGAGGGAACTACTACATTAGTGCTATGGATAAGTGGAGCTAGATTTATTGACACACATATAAAACTAATTCACTTGATCAACAATAAAGCAAACTGTGCCAAAAGAGTAAAGGGGAAAAAGAAATGGATGGATGAGGTTTACTGTTTTACTTTATCATTTTATAACAAGTTAGGTTTTCACTTTCTTGCCCATCTCTTTCCTCAGCTAAGTTTTAAGGCATCTAAGTCCAATGGATCAGCCTATGTTAAACACCCTCTGTGATTTTGTTAACTTCAAGGTCAAAGGCCAGGCTTGACTCTTCTCTGAGCTGCTAGAATAGTCGTTCCACTCAGTCAAGAAATATTTATTGAATGTTTACTGCTTGTGAAGCAATGTTTTGACATCATGTTTTGAAGATACATCAGTGAACAAAATAGACAAAGTCCTTGTTCTCATGGAGGGTACATTCTAATAAGGAATGTAGAAAAACAAACCAGAGCAAACATTAGAGCCCACTGGGTAAAGTGTATGAGGGTGTCTTCAATAAGTTCATGGAAAATGAATATTATGAAAAAAAAAAAACTGTACATGGATTTAAAAAATTTTTTGCACCAAAATAAGTGGTTACTTTAATTCCCACATTGGCCTGTGTAACCAATAGGATTTGTAGAAATGTGTCTTCCATAGCAGGGTTGTGTAAAAGAGATTAATAATGGCTTCAGCCATGCTCCCTTGGATCACTTACCTTTTTTTTTTTTCGCTACAGGGCACGTGCGCTCGCCAGACAGACAGAGAGAAACATAGAGACAGAAAGCGAGAAATAATCACCCCCCAGGGGGGATGGTCACGCCGCAATCCCCTCTCCTCCATTCTCCTCTCGGGATCCTGGGCACGCACGCACATGCGCTCAGCGTGAGTTTTAAGCCACCAGGTCCAGGACACGAACCGCGGTCGACTATGTGGGAGTCCAGCGACATAGCCATTACGCTAACTGCTGGTTCCCGGATCACTTATCTTGTGGGAAGCCTGCCACTATATTGTGAGGACACTTAAGCAGCCTTATGCAGAGGTCCTCATGGGAAGGAACTGAGGCCTCCTGCCAACACCCAGCAGTAGCTTATGAGCTATGTGAATGAGCCCTGTTAAAAGCAGATCCTCCAGCCTTGGGAACCAGCAGTTAGTGTAATGGCTATGTCGCTGGACTCCCACGTAGTCGACCACGGTTCGTGTCCCGGACCCGGTGGCTTAAAACTCACGCCGGGCGCATGTGTGTGTGTGCCCAAGATCCCGAGAGGAGAATGGAGGAGAAGGGATTGCGGCGTGACCATCCCCCCTGGGGGGTGATTTCTCGCTTTCTGTCTCTTTGTCTCTCTCTGTCTGTCTGGCGAGCGCACGCGCCCTACAGTGAAAATCTCTCCAAAAAAAAATAAATAAATAAAATAAAAGCAGATCCTCCAGCCTTTAGCTGACTACAACCATATGGACATCTTGAGTACAAGCTTATGAAAGACCTTGGGGCAGAATCGTCTAGCTAAGCCTCTCCTACATTCTTAACCCACAGGAACTCTGTGAGATTAAACAAGTTTATATTGGTTTAAGCAACTATAAATTGAAGTTATTTGTTACATAGCAATATACAATCAATATAGGCATTGAGGTAAGAGCATGCCTGGTTGCTCAAGGAATAGCGAGAAGGCAATGAAGTGGGAATAGAGGGCTTAAGGGTGAGAACAGGAGAATCTGACGGCAAAGTGTGTGAGCCAACTTCTTCCTGAAGGAAAGACTTCCTCTCTGTGGGCAATATTATTATTATTATTTGTTCAACAATTGGCCCTCCTTAGCATTTCTCAGGCCCAGACCTTGGGAACAAATTTGTGATGCTCGTTTTCTTTATTCCTCTGGCTTTCTGAGGTGGGTTTAAATCTCCTTTCCCCAGGAAGTCTGTGGTGGTGTCATCCTTCCTCAAGTGGTTTCAATGAGACCTCACATTGAAACTGGGCCAGGAACTCTTTGGCTTCTTTTTTTTTTTTTTTTTTTTTAAAGGCCAGATCTATTTTTGTAGAGAACTAACATAGATTTGAACAAAATGAGAAACAAATAATTTGATTAATTATAAGTTAATTCAACAATTTTTTGAGAGATTTTTGCTATAGGGCACGTGCGCTCGCCAGACAGACAGAGACAGAGAGATAGAAAGTGAGAAATCATCCCCTAGGGGAGGATGGCCACGCCGCAATTCCTTCTCCTCCATTCTCCTCTCGGGATCTTGGGCACACACGCACATGCGCCCAGCGTGAGTTTAAGCCACCGGGTCTGGGACTTGAACCGTGGTCGACTACATGGGAGTCCAGTGACATAGCCATTATGCTAACTGCTGGTCCCATAATTCAACAATTTATTAAGAGGAGATGAGCTTTGAGGGAGGCTGAAAAGATGGCTAAGGGTAATTGGGCAAAGATGGAGATAGCAGAGCCAATGAGTGTGAGAAGTCTTGCTACTTTGGCATAGTTAGTGTGGAGACTGGGAAGTGGATATGGGGAATACAGATATGGAGGGGAGAGGATAAAGGGGCTGGAAAAAGAGTTGAATGTACAGGATTTTGAGTCTAGATTTCATCCTGTAGGTCAGAAGTTCTGCTGCTGGAGAGCTTCTAATCCTTCAGGGTGGGCTGCCAATTGGTAGCCCACCTGAGTTCCAGTTAGAATTGTTTTAGTTATAAGGGTAAAAAAATTCATTCCAAGTTAGAGTTAGGAAAAAAGGGACTGCGTTGATTTATATAAATGCAAACATCATGGCTTGATGTCATCAAGATGTAATGGGACCAGCAGTTAGTGTAATGGCTATATCACTGGACTCCCACGTAGTCGACCAGAGTTCAAGTCCTGGACCTGGTGGCTTAAACTCACACTGGGTGCGTGTGCATGCGTGCCCACGATCACAAGAGGAGAATGGAGGAGAAGGGATTGCAGCGTGGCCATCCCCCCTGGGGGGTGATTTTTCGCTTTCTATCTCTCTGTCTCTGTCTGTCTGGCGAGAGCGCGTGCCCTGTAGCAAAAACCTCTCAAAAAAAAAAAAAAAGATGTATTCTCTTTCTCTTTTTAGGTCTTGTCTTTGGCTGTTTTGGCAGCATTCTCCCTAAGGCTCTCCCCCTTGTGGTTGTGAGATGGCTGTCAGCATCTTTCTAGGGTTAAATTTTGCAGAAAATAAGTAATTGTATTTTCTCCAGCATATTCAAATAAAGTCTTGCTGTTTACTAAGATGGATGATTCAACTGGTATAGGTCATGCTTCTACTCCTAGGTCAATCACTGCCACCAGTAGATGTAGAATTTTGATTGGCCAGACTTAGGTCATGTGCCACCTCTGTCAGAATCCAAAGACTGAGAATGGGGCATGGTGGCTGCTCAGATGGAAATGAGGCTGATGCTACCATTGGGTGGATATGTCATGTGACAAGATGTAGAAGGGGCATGTTCAGTAGGATAGTCAAGAGTGTTATTTCATGACACACAAGAGTGATTGGCCAGGGTACTAAGTCTACTCAAACTGATACATGATACTGAAAACTCTCCATTTAATAGTCAGATAATGGTGTGTGCCTTTATAGATTCTGTATCAGTGTATCATTACACTGTCGTCATGATTGCATTGTCATTATTATTGATTTGTTTCATGCTACTTTGAATCTTTTAACCTATTTGTGTTAGTTAAGGTAATGCTAGCTGCTACAATAGATAAACTCTAAAGTGCTATTGGCTTAAAGCAATTTCCCTTTACGTGAAGTCCAGGAATTGCGTTCCTGGTTGGTAGTGCTGGAGTTTTTGCTCAACAAAGTCATTCAGGGATTGAGACAACTTCCACTGTGGGGCTCTACCATTTCCTTGGGTCTCAGAGTTCTTTCTCCCAGCTATCAGACAGGGAAGGGAAGGTGAGGTGATGGCACTTTGTTCTAAAACACCTCTTCCTGAAAGGGAGATGCACATCACTTTCATTCATGTTCCAGTGGTGAGAAGTAGTCATGTGGTTCCATTTAATGTAAGAGGAAAATGTCCTGGCTGTGTAACCATGGTCCAAGAATGTGCACTGTGAAATAGGAGCACATGTTTTTGGTGCTCAGCTGGTCAACTTTGCCACACCCTCTAAGTATGCTGCCCAACACTATAGTTTTTAATAAAGTTACAAACTAGAAATGTGGAGAATTATTGTCAAAAGTAATTGCAGAGCCTTTGAAAAGGTTTTAGCCAAAGGAGTGCTCTGGGGATATGAAGGTGATGGTGGTAGTGGAATGAAAGGAAGGGCCCAGGTTTCTCTTGTCCCCTCCTCTGTCCCATTTTTGAATGGTACAATACCCTGGATGCCTTGTGTTTACATTCCTACCGTATATAGGCCCTTATCATGTGACTTTTTGAAATGCCATCTATTGACTACTTAGCGTTGCTATGAGCAGGTACTATTATTTGTGATTTACAAATAAAGTTCAGGGAAGGAAAGTAATTTGTCCAAGGTATGTTGGGCATTGAGGGGGTTGTCACGGAAGCTCCTCATCTTTGGAAATGTATCTGGGGACTGTGAAACCAAACATGCGTTTGCCCTGACATTATGTCTTAGGAAGTAAAGGAGTCTGAACATTTGATGTGAGAAGGTCTGGAAGGCAAGTGAATTAGATCATCCTTTGCACCTCCACTGCCACCTGGGGCAAAGCTTTGAGCACCTCCCCTCTTGTCCTTTGCCTATCCCATTGAGTCAACTCCAAGCCCTGGCAATGATGCTCTGTGAGCCCCCTCATCAGTTCCTAGGAATCTGCTCAGTGGTTCCTGGCCCTGGTGGGGAGGGGGACCACAGACATGTTCCCTGGACTGGAGGAGCCAGTTCTGCTGACTGGGCAGATGGGGCCCACGCACCGGGACCTGGGGAGATTGAGAGGAGAAAGTGGCTGAGCGCAGCTCTGCGAGGCCTGGTGATTTATGAGGAGCAGCTTCCGCGGGCCATCTGGACCAGGAGCTTCAGGAAGCACATCCTGTGTGGAGGCGCAGGCAGTGTGGGAGCCCTGCCAGGGAGGAGGAGGGCTGCAGGGGAACGAGAGGAGGGAGAAGATGGAGAGAGGCAACATGGAAAGAGCCCTGGCAGCAAAATCAGATCCAGGTGCTTCTACTTGCAGAAACTTGGGTAGGACCCTAACCCCTCAAGGCCTCAGTGTGATCTATTTTAAAAATGGAATAATATACCCACTGCACCGCTGACAAGTTTAAGTGGAATATTGCTTCTAAAAGTAGTCAACCCAGTGCCTTAAAGGGAGGAGGTTGATGTTATTAAGCATTTTCCATGAGTTAAGCATTCATGTAGGTGTTGGTAATACAAAGATTCTCAAAGAGTTTGTGGTCCAATTGGAGAGGCAGGATGTTTTGTAACCCATGAGATTTTTACAAGGAACTCCAGGAGCACAGAGGTGAGAGGACGGAGGTGACATTTGAACTGGACCTTGATGGAGATATAGGAGCTAAGTGGCCAGTGAAGAGGTGGCAGAAGGAATAGCCTGAACAAAGGTATACCACACTATAGTCAAATGTTGTTCATTATGACTCCTCTGATGATCCACTGAGCTCTGAACCGTGTGTCCAGCTACCTCCCTGGCATCTCCCTTTGGCTGTCTGATGGACTCTTCACATTTAGCATGGTTGGAACAGAACTATTGGTCCCCTGCTTCCATACACAGCAACTTTCCTCTCAGTTCTTCTTTCTCTTGGTCAATGGCACCACCATCCACTCAGTCACCTAAGCCAAAAATCTAGAAGACATTCATTAATTCATTTTCGATTTCTCCATTTCTCTCCTCACTGTATCCAGTGGTGCCACGTTATACCACATACTTCCTGTGTGCACTTTCTCCTGGAGTAGTGCAATGTGATGGTCCTGACCTCACATCTCCAAATTCAAGCTATCAGCAAGTTCTTATCTCCTAAGTACATCCAGAATCCATTTACTTCCACCTCCAGCACTACCTCCACAGTCTAACCCACTGTACGGTCTTGTCCAGAAAATAGCAATGAGCTTTGAACTCATGTTCTTATTTCCACATCTGTCTTTCACAATCCAATCTCCTCACAGCTGCAGAGAGGTCTTTACAAAACTGAAATCAAATCAAAACACTTCCCTGCTGAAAATCTTTATGTGATTGTTGTTTGCACAGTAATTTTGTGTAAAAAGTCACTCTGAAACTCAGCGCTTTACAGCAATGAGCATTTATTTCTTGCTCACATGTGTGAGGGCTGGCTAAAGCTTGGCTGATGGACTTGGGGTTTGACTCCAGCCTATAGTTGGGTCCAGGTTTACCTTGTATGTTTCTCATCCTCATTAGACCAGTGGCTGCCCAGGGCATGACTTCTCATAATGAAAAAACAAGAGCATTAGAAGACAACCCTACCTGGGCAAGCATATTCCAAGTCACAGTTCATAGCACATCCTCTACAATCCCATTGTTCAATGCAAGTTACACAGCTAAGTTCAAAGTCAAGGAGAAAGGAAGTATAATCTGTCACTGTGATGGCATAGATATATAATTTGTTATGGTAGAATATATAATTGTGACTATTAATTCAGTCTTCAGCAAAGGCGTTCAGTGACTTTCCATTAAATATAAGTCCTAAACTCTACCCCAAACCTCCAGGATCTGTCCCTGATGTATCAACAACCTCAACTACCATTTTTCCCCATACCCATTTCTCTCTTACCATGCAATCTTCTCAACTGTTCCTAAGACT
>NW_006159579.1:8336622-8346687 GCF_000334495.1 Tupaia belangeri chinensis | reverse complement strand
TCCCACCTCAGGATTTTTCCTTGATCATTCTGTCTGGAGCACTGCTCCCAGATCTTCACAAGACAGACCCTTTCTTGCCATCAAGTCTCAGATGAAACATCACCTATACCCATGGAGCTTATTAAAGATGCAGAGGTCTGGGATCCAACCTGAGATTCTAAAATGGCAAGCCTAGGAATGGATTGTAGGGGCCTGATTATAACATGATACCCACAGTTGATACCAGCTTTGATATTCCATGGATGTATTCTGAGGAACACTGTTGTGGGAAAGAAGTATGCTCTAGGAATGTTGGGATGGAGAGGAGAGCTGAAGGTTGTTGGGGCTACAGGGGCAGTCAGAAAAGGTGCCTAAAGAGGCAATGGCCAAACCAAGGCTTGAAGGGTTTAGAGGGAGTTGTGAGACAGACAGGACTGTATGTTGGTGCTATCTCATGAGTCTGTGAGCTTCTTTGGTGATCCAATTACTCTCCCTCTGGATCCTACACCCTATTCATCCCAGGCTCTCCTGGCATGGCCTCCCATTGACAACATTATATATGACTACCATCTAAGCTTCTTCAGACAACCAATTCCACAGGAAGTCTTAGAAAGCTTTTTCTCTCTAAATGATCTTTTTTAGTGTCTGTCACCCAGAGTTGTAGAGATTTTATATCATCTATGAAATCCTATTAAGATTTTATTTCCTTATTTTCCTTTTATGATGACTGGGATTTCCTTCCTGAGAGAAGACCTGAGGAAGTGGGTGTGCCTTGGTGAGAGCCAGGCCCAGGGGACGGTGGGTCACTGGGGCAGCCTTGGCCTCAGCGGGTGGCAGCACAGGCTTCCAGAGCTGGCAGCATCATTCAACGTCCTGTGGTCCAATTTCTACCCAGGGTATTCTAACTAGAGCAGCCTATGACTCAGAAAAGGCAGTCAGGGGGTGTGGAGTTGGAGGATCTGGTTTAAGATCTAGCACTCCTTAGAGGGTTGGCTTTTGGGGATGCTGCATAACTTTGGGTAAGCTGTTGGATTTATTTAAATCTAACTTACATATGTGTGTACACATGTTATGGTGAGGATAAAGTATGATAAGTGTTTTGTGAACAGGAACTATATAAAGTCTGCTTATCCATTCCCTAGTTGAACACATCTAATGGCAGAGAACGCCGTACTTTGAGAACTAGAATGCTGAGACCTGGTTGGTTCTGGATACAACCATCACTCAGCCTGTTGGTGATCTCTTCTAACTTCGGGTCATCCAACACACACACCTCAAATCTTTGAGAGTTACATCAAAGCCACCAACCTAATATTGACCAAGAAAGAATCAAGGATAGTGTCCTGTGACCTTTGCTGGAAACTTTCCTTTAGACCACTGATTTTCACCCCTGGCTACTTAACCACAATCACCATGGGTAACAGTATAGGTAACGTACTCAGTGCTCAGCCCTTATCCCAGATTTTTGAGATAAAAGCCATCAAGGATGAGGGCAGGGCATCAGTGCGTATTAAAGTTCTACTTTTAAAAAAATCATTTATTTCTTCTATGAGAAAGAGAAAGAGAGAGACTCTCCTGACAGGGTCTTCATGCCGTGGTACAGTCCTGGTTTTAGCCAACCTGGATCATAGGCTTGTATATGTACTGAGTATACTCAGGGAAGTCTTGGGATGTGAACCCAGAACTTTTCTCATGTGGGTCCAGTTGCATTATAGTCACACCATCACCTGGCCCCCATGTGATCCTAATTTTGTAACCAAAAATTTAGGTACATTCAACTAGTCATGAACCCACCCTGGAGCACTAGAAACCTGTTCATATTTTCCCACCTACTCACAAGACCATCTTGAAAGCATTTTTTAGATGAAGGCCTGCTTCATTCCAGATACAAAATGTGGAGCCTGAATTTATCTAAGTCACTCCAGGTTGAGGTAAACTGGGACCACATTAATGAAAATGATCCATTGTTTTTGGCTTGCTTTGGGCTCACTCAAAGGCCTCTAAAAAGTCCTCCTAACTTCTTTGGGGAAGACCTCTAGGTGTTTAGGAATAAGTCTCATCCCCTGCATAAGGAGCTTGCTAAGGTCTTTCTTTCCTGCTCCTCCTTTCTGGCTGACACCTGCTGCCCTGAATTATGGTAGAGTTCCTCACTACTTTCACCTCTGCTTCCTGCAAGAATGAAAATGCTCATGTCCAATCTATTCCAGACATGGGTGCCATAACATGGCACTTCCATGGATTAAAGCTGAATGGGGTCTGGTGCTCTCTTGGGGACACATGTCATATGTGTGACTAGTGCACTAGGTCTTAGAAAGTCTCTTGTGAGTTTAGCCTCATCAGCCTCTTCTTGAAGCTTCTCCCTTGAGGACTTACTCATGGGTTCCCAGCCCACGTCTGGGACATGAATATATTACTATGGTCCTGTTATCATATGTTTTTTCTTCTCTCACTCTAAACCAAAAGCACATAACTGATTCCAACCCAAAGTGACTTATGTAAAATCAGTTCTTGACTGACCTACCCCAAAATTTATCTTATGAGCCCGCCAGACTATCTAAGAAGCTCAGGCCCAGCTTAGCCCAAAGAGTAGATTCAGCTTAGCTCAGAGATGAGCCTGCAAATTCCAAGTCTATTTCATTCCCTTGGTCTCTCAATTTAGCCCCATCACCTGAGAAAATAATATTAATAACTATTGTCTAAGTGCTTACTCTGGCCTGGTATGATGCTAAGTGCTTAACATGGTTTATCTCATTTAATTCGTACAAAGACCTATATGATAAGTGTTATTATGCTCCGTTTTACAAATGAGGATGAGATGAGATGAAAAGGTTAAATAAATGTCCTATTGTCATTTAGCATGTAATTGGAGGAGCTGGGATTTAAATCCAGGTCTGGCTGGGTTGTTTTTATAGAAACCAAGTGAATTTCTGGTGCTCCTTTCTCATGGGTTCATGGGTGCCTCGGAAAACGAGCAGATCTTTGGCACTGGCAGGGGTTCAGGACTGAAATTATAGTTCCATGTTTTCTACTATAAAGCTGGACTTCATTTTCTCCTCTCTTGTCTTTTAGTTTCCTCCACACTCTTTAAAGAGTCCATTTAGACCAAGGACTCAGAGTTGAATGTCAGAATTTAAGAGCCAGCACTGGGCTGACCCTGTAGCCTAATGGTTAAGGGAGTTGGATTCCACATGGCTGACTGTGGCTTGAGTCCTGGCCTTGGAGGCTTGAAAAACACACTGGGTATGTGTGCATGCCTGCCCAGAATCCCGACAGGATACAGAAATGGAGGAGAAGGGACTGTGGCATGACCACACCCCAATGGGAGGTGCTTTCTCCCTCTCTCTTTTTTTCTCTCATAGTGTGTCTCTGCCTTTTTCTTGTCATTAAAAAGGAAAAAGAGAGCCAACACTTCCCTTAGAGACATAACACAAAGACTAATCTTTCACCAGAGAGAAGGGGAAACAAATTTGTTTAAGGCCACATGAGTTTACTGCCAGCTGGGTCTGAGATCCAAGGTCCTTCTCCTACAGTCTTAGACTCAGTGTGTGGCTGTGTATAAGCTGCCTCTCTCTGAAGAATGAAGCAGGAAGACTTTCACAGAAGTAGTTTCAGTGTGATGCTATGGCTTTTACAGTAGCAGAGTCCTTTGATAAAAAAGTAACCTGAAGTAGAGACCTAGTCTCATAGCTTAAGTCAGGGTAGTCTTGTGGGACTATAAGACTTATTCTCCCTTGTCCCCTTCCCCATTGATCCTTCAGAACTTCTGGGAATGCATGGTTCTCTCTGATGCCATTAGAAAATCAGGGGCTTATGCAGTGTGGGGGCATTAAAAAAGAACTGAATTGAGCTAACTCTAAATCTAGTCATTATACTGAGGGATCTCAGAAGAAGAGCTCTTCAATCAATGGTGTTAGTGAATGGTTAACAGCTTGTTTTCACTGACTTAAAACATGTGCCTATTTCCATGGTGTAAATATTCTCATGATGGCCAATTTCAAGTTACCCACATAATGTTAGCCAGCTTGCACATTTGCTGGAAATTTGACAATTGACAGAACTTGTGAACTGGCAGAGCTGACTCCAGCACACCACTGCTTCCAAATCTTCACACACTTTGCTAGATTTGAATTCTCAACTTGGGATTAGGATTTCATTACCATGGATCTAAGATGAAACAGATGGTGGGTTAGAGTACAGATAACTTGGAGAGCACATTAATACTTTCCTGTGATATCATTGTTTCTGTTTCATAGCTTGATAAACAATGATGACATCTCCTCTTGTTTTAGAACAACTAGAAGTGTGACTTGTGGTTTGCAATCTATGAAGCTGATTTCATCTAATTTTGACACTTCTGTCATTTCTCACAGTTACAGTGCTTTTTCCTCCTGGGATGACATGATACTGTGTTGGGGTACTTACTGTGCTGGAAACTGCTCTCCTCTGATCCTTTCTGTCAGACTACCTTCCTCTCTTCTGGCTTCTACTCACCTAAATTCCTGACTTTGACACATTCTTCTTATACATTTTCCCTGGCCCTGGCCTGGTGCTTCTGGAGGAGGGGAGATGAGACTCCGTGGTTCTAAATCTCTCCTTGGCACATGTCCTCAGGCAGGAGTAAAGAACTAGTGGTTCAGTTTGAACAGAGAAAACTGCAGACAGATGTGCCGTTCTCACATCTGGCTACTCACATCTAGCTACATTTGGCTACCCGCCCTTTTTGCACCTGTGGGGGAAGGGATCAGCTTCTTTTGGTGCTGGTGTTTTTATCTGCATGAGAGAAGATGCTTAGGTCATGTTTCCAGGGATACCAGGCAGGACCCAGAGTGCAGGATGGATATTTTCTTAAATCTAGGTGGTTGGCAAAGAGGCAGGACACATCCCGGAGTCCCGGATCAGCTCTTTATGAAGGCTGACTTGGTTTGGGAGACAAAGCACAGACCTGTTGGAATCCCAATGACTTCAAGAGCACCTCTGCTGGGGTTAGGAAACCCATTCCCCGGATGGCACTGAGCCAGAAAATTAGCAATGATCAATGAAAGGGGAAGGATGATGAAATAAAAGTGGAGCCTCAATTATGCTCTAAATGGGTAAGGCGATGTTAAGTCTTCGGCAGAGGAGGGGCTGGGGACTGGAGGAAGGGGAAAAAAACGATTACTTGGGAGAATTCAAGCGCCCCAGTCTGGACTTAGCCATTGATTTCCTATTGCAGTTCCACAGATGGACCATAAAGGCCTTGTAGAGTGCATGCCTTCCCCCACTATATATCTCCATGACCTACATAAAGGAAATGTAAGTTCCTCTCTCCTATTTTTCTATCCAGAAACATCAGATCCTGGGTGGGTCTAAGGGACAAATGTCTGTGGGTATTACGTTATGAATTGAAACTTACTAGCTGCTGAGAAGTCAAATCTGTGGTTTCAGGGAACAGGATGGTTCTGTGGTGAACTGTGGCCAAAGTCCCTCTTGTAAAATAACCAAAGTAATTGGTCATGTTCCTATAAAATGAAGGCTGGAATGTTCCTATGAGATTTCAATGATTAAAAAAAAAATGCAAATAAACAAAACTTTTTTTTTTCTTAAATGGCTAAAAGGCAAAGTAATTGATGTTGAATTTGGTGATTTGCCCTGAAAAAATACAATCACTGGGACAGCCTGTACCAGTCATTTAATGTGGAAACCAAATGTTTTCTTCCATATATATCCATCACGTAAGACCTATCTCTCATCTGGCAAAAACTCCTTCTGTAGAAATGTTCAGAGTGGAATTGCATTAATAAGTAGACATCAAGTGAAATTTACTATTTATACACTTGCAATGGTCCCTGTAAACCGAGTTGCATGTTGGCCTTGTATCAATAAACATCTCTACCTGCGGGTTTTCAAGACAGATTAGCCGAGAAGAGCCATTATGGGATGAAAGAGGAGGACATGCTGAGAGAAAAATGAAATCAAATAGTCACCCGTGCAAACACTTCCTTCTTGGATACTATTTGGATTTTAATTTCTTTTTTTTTTCAAATATAAAATAAAATACAAGATGTTGGTGCTGTTTGGAGATAGCCTACATCTGTATGGCCATGAGACAATTCTCCGAAGTGCAGTGCCCAGTGGGATATTTATTTAATTCGTATTGGTTTTGGACTGCAGCCTGTAATGAGGAAAGGTACGGATGGAGGCAGGAGATGGTGGTTGGAAGACTGTATCTTTTTGAACATGAAAGTACAAAAGGGTCGTGCATGTATTTAGGTTTTAGTGAAAATTCAATAACTTTAGCTGCAGACACTTTGCTCCGGAACACTAATAAAGATGGGAGAGCTAATTAAGGGCCCGGATTCGAGCTTCTTAGAGATGAAGGCTGGAGTGATGCCAGGTGCAGCTGCCCTAGTGTTAAGGATGCCCTGGTATATTTTTGCACATGGGCCAGTTGAGAGCTAGGTTGATTTCAAGGCATCTTCTAATAGCATGTGAGCCCCAGGATTCTGAAAACATTGACAGGCCCTACTGAAATGGAATTCATTGAAGTAGGGCTCTAGGGTGCTTACATTTCATACCAGTAAATGTCCTGAGAGATGGACAGGCCAGAGTTAAAAACAGGAGGATCCTTCCTAAAGCCAGAATGTCCTCCACTGAGTCTTTGTGTTGCCTTGTAGGGTAGTGGCATGAGAATCTTCCTGATGAGCTTGAACCTGAGTCAAAGGGTCAAAACCTCTAAGAAAAAGCCAGTAGCTAGCAAGGATGAGAGGAAAAGGCCTGGCTACTGCATGATTAAAACCCTCCCTGAATTATCTAACTTCATCCTCATCGCTACTGGATTCTGTTTCTTTCTCCCATTTTCCAGCTCTCACTAATCAAAAATGACACCCTGATAGCCATAGATTTAGAACTTGACCCCATATTGAATACATAGATACTATGGCCTTAGCCCAGCCAAGCCGCCTGGAGTTCATACCTGGCAGTAGCAGGATGGAGGCAGCGCTCTGGAACGGGAAATCTGCCATGAAGCTAGGACGGGATGCCGTGACTCACTTTGTTCTTCACACAGCCCCGTTAGCAGAGAGCAGTTTGAGAACTGTTTTGCAATAACTGTTCAGCCTTCTCGGCTGCTGGCTGGTGCCCTCAGCTCACACCAAGATTGATGCTTTGTTGATGAGTTTGACCATATTTGCAGAAGGCTGCCTGAGAACCATCCGTCTGAGAAGCTCAGCCTTCTCTTCTTTAGGCTAGAGAGTCTCAACCTGCATGAGATTTGCCTGCGTCTGAATGCTCATGAGTATGACTGTAGTTAGTATAGATAGGTTATTGCTATAATGCCAGGCACGGCACATGGTACATTTCATGATGTGTCACTGGTTGTCACAACAACCTTAGAGGTTGATGCATTATTATTCCCAGTTTACAGATATATAGAAAGTGGAGCTATGAGCTAAATGTTTTGATACCAGGTTTACCTAAATTCTAAGCTCTTGTGGTTTAATGCTGACCAAGGAGGCTGAGAGTTGGGTTCCTTCTGGTGGGGTGTAGAGGATGCTCTTGACATTTTTGCCAGACTTGCTGCTGTGAGCAGAGACACACATGTTCAGGGTAGGACAGCCTGATCCAGACGGTACCACTGTACCCTGCTCTTTCTCCTAGGCCTCTCTTGCAATCCCCAGGCTGTTCTCTGGGCCCTTTCTGTCTGCCCTAGTTGCCCTCCCCTTCTTGGTGGAGTCCTGGAGCCTATCACCCAGCAGAGCTGACCTGCCAATGATAAATACCATTTAATTACAGAACAAGCTTTTCTGCCATTTCTCTCAGCATGGCTTCTATTGCTGAAGATTAAACTTCATTCCAATACCACTGAATTACCTTTTTAAACCTATTATTTCAATGTGATTAACTTCACTTCTTTTCATTTAGCTGTAAGCAAAATCTTGTTTACAAGGCAAAAAAAGTCTTTGCCTTAATATCGGCAATAATAATACAAACGAACATTGCAAGAAAATAATTTATGTGAAAAACGGGAAAAAATGGCATTGATACATGAGGCTCCTCTTCAATTAATAAAAAGGAGGAAATATTTAAAAACAATTTATCAAGGAAATATATACAGTTCATACATCATGCATTTGCAAAGAATGTAGTAATATTCATTCCACAAATAGCTGTGTGATCCTGGGACTCTAATTCTTTTGTCTGTGACAAACTGAGTTGTGGCTAAAGTCTAGAGCTGAGTCTGGTTAAAGAAATGCCAGGACAGGCCTGGCTATTGACAAAGAAAGAGGCTTGTAGTCACCGGACACCTGCTGTGTTCTTTCTTTTGAAGGTGGCCCAAATGCAGTCAAGGTTTTTAGAGAATTGTAGTTACTGCAAACCTGGGGGAGCAAGCTAAAACCTAGGGTGATTTTGTTGTTTGTTTGTTTGCTATAAAGTGTGTGCATTCACCAGAGGAGAGACAGAGAGAGAGAGAGAAAAGTGAGAAATCAGCCCCTGGGGGTGGGGGTAGATGGCCAAGCCTCTTCTCTTCCATTCTCCTCTCTCCTTCAGGGACTTTGGGCACGTATGCACATGCACCTGATGTGAGTTTCAAGCCTCCAGGTCTGGGACTCAAACTGCATAGTCAGCCATATGGGAGCCAGTACCTTAACCTCCATGCCATCTGCTGGCCCCCTTCAGGTGGTTTTTAAGCACACCTCCACCTGTGCCTCTTCTTTTCAGAACTGAAAACCAAACTACTATAAAACATAATTTTATTAAAAATCTCCAAAGGGAGAATTGCCGGGTGATTTAAAAAGATAAAAATGTTTTCATTTGAAGCAAACCCTGGCAGACTGTTTCCTGAAAGTTGTCAAGGCCGGGTGGCCGCTGGGAAGTGGTGGCATCTGTCACTGCAGTTATGCAAATCCTCTCCTGTTTGGGGCCAGAGTTTGGAGAGAGGACACGCGGCTGTGTGTTGGCAAAACAGACACCGTATGCTACCACTCGCATTTCTCCCTAATTTATTTTTACCATTTTCTTTTATGGCCTTCCACAACGCACACTTTCCAGGGAGTTCCTTTACAGGGCAATGCAGAGAAATTAGCATTTACATCATATTTAACAGTTTACAATGACTTCCTCCTCCCACACATAAAACAACCGTGCTTTTATCAGGAAAACATCAATATCGGAGTGTGTTTCCACATATGGTATCCGCGTTTAGCTGACGTTCAGACTCCTTGCATGGCTTAGGAGGAAAAACTGAAAGCTGGCAAAGGACTTTACAGTCTAAGCCACAGATGCCCGTAGAAGGAGGAGGCCAAGTCCATCATATAGACCCAGGGCTGAGGGCAGCAGGGAACACCTACCCTGTCCCAGCTCTTCCTCCTCAGATGCCACATGTCCTTGTCACTCACCCCTACCTTCTCCCCACATTTTCTTGCCTTCTCCTTTCATTTTCTCCCTTTTCTCCTCCTTCTCTACCTATTTTTGATTAATCACCGTTCCTATCCAGGCTCTGCCCTGGGCATTGGCAGGGCAGAGGAGAATCGGGTATTCTAAGCTTTAGTAATCTATGGGCCTTTTGAGTCATCTAAAGTACACCCATGCATACACAATCGGTTAGACTGGACCTTTCCTCATAAACGACATGATGTTGAAGTCATTTAGGTCCCCCTAGTGAGAGTGACCTGAGTGGCCAGAAGAAGGGACACTGGGACTCTGATCTGGAGTCCAATGTCGCCCTGACCATGGCTAAAGGATCCTCTCTTCCCCTGTTAGCTCTCTGTCTTGTGCTACCCAAAAGTTGTTGAGTACTAAGCCTGCCGATAAGTAAGAACTTAATTTTCATATTCTCATCTCACCCTCAAAACAGCTCTTACTGTAGAAGAGTGGAGATGGGTTAGAGACAGGACAGGGTAGGCCTCTTGCTGCTTAAGTGCTGTCCTGCTCCGTGCTGGGATCTGCTGATCTGCAGCAGAGTGGCCCCTCTGTCCATGGTGTCTGTGGAGACTGCTGGGGTCTGTGCCCCACTTCTCATCCCGGGGAGCTTGGTTGGGGTGGGTGGCAGCAAAGTTGCCCAGCAGATGTGGCCATCAGTCCCTGTTAATGGGGGACTGTGCACTTCCA
>NW_006159579.1:8334559-8336138 GCF_000334495.1 Tupaia belangeri chinensis | reverse complement strand
ATGCCCCAGGTGGGAGCCAGGAACTGGCAAGTCCGGAATGCTGGCTCCTCCAAGGTGGGAGCAGGGGCTCTGAGGGCTGGGGGAAGTGCCAGAAACCATCAGGACAGGTTGACAGATGTGTTTCCAGCATCTGCCTTGCTCCTGGTGCTTGGCAGATGGGGCACAGGGACTAAGCAGCTGAAAACCTGGATCTGTTTCAAACAGCTCCATTTCCCAGGCTTAAAGCAGAGCATCTCCAGAGGGACAGCTTGGAGCCAGTGCTCCAGTCTCCTCAACCTGAACAAGTTCCACTTGGAACCCTGTACAACTCTGGGCTTTGTTGGCAGGGCATTGTGAAGCCAAGAAGGCATTCCGGGCTTATGAAATCTCTTGCTTCTGCACCTGCACCTGTAGCTCTGTGTGTCACCTTTGGTTCCTTTCGATAAACTGATGACCTGAGATATACAGACTTGTCAGACAAAAATGTCAAGCTGAAGGCTGATTAACCTTCTAGAGCTGTGCAGTCCACTCTGCTAGCTACCAACCAGATGTGGCTATTGGAAACGGAGACATACTGTCAGTGTAAAATACTCACTGCATTTGCAGGGATTTTGAAATGTGGCTAGCCCCATCTGAGATGCACCGTAAATGTGAAAGACTCCCTGCATTTCTGAAACCAGTGTAAGATAGCTCAATCATGTTTTGACATTGATTCCATGCTGAAATGATAGTATTTTGAATATAGGATTAAAGTTGAGTTAAATAAAATTTATTTTTAATTAAATTTTTTCACTTTGTTATTTTGTTCTTTTTACTAGATATTATTACAATGAATCACTTTACATCTTTACAGCATACAAAAGTGTTTTTTCCAGCACGAATACAGTGCATATCAGCTAAGTCAAAGATATTACACGTACAATATTGACAGATGATGTTTCATTTTGTTAAATGCTTTTATCTTTCTGTGATCTCCTTTCTCCCACCTGCCATTATCTACTCTCCCCTATACTATCTCTAGGAAATATATTGTTAAAAAATCATTTTTACTTTTATCAACAAATGCGGCTATTAGAAAATTTAAAATGTGGGACCAGCAGTTAGCGAAATGGCTATGTCGCTGGACTCCCATGTAGCTGCTGTTCGAGTCCCAGACCCAGTGGCTTAAACTCACGTTGGGCGCATGTGCGTGCGTGTCCAAGATCCCGAGAAGAGAATGGAGGAGAAGGGATTGCGGCGTGGCCATCTCCCCGGTGGGTGATTTCTCGCTTTCTGTCTCTCTGTCTCTGTCTTTCTGGAGAGTGCACACGCCCTTATAGCAAAAACATCTTCAAAAAAAAGAAAAAAATTAAAATGACATGTGGAGCTTGCATTCTGTTTCTTTTGGACTGTGCTGTTCTAGAGGGAAAACCTTGCCCCATGCCTGTGTCCACAGTAAAATTTACCCAGGAACCCTTATTGCTGAAGATGGCCGGGTCCTGGAGGCATGGCCCCCTCTCCTCTCTTAGCCAGAATGTGAGTCAAACTAGATCCTTGGGGACCCAGATCAGCAGTTTCTGGAGTAGTGGCTGTAGATGCCACTTTGGTTACACTGAGTGGT
>NW_006159579.1:8331817-8334528 GCF_000334495.1 Tupaia belangeri chinensis | reverse complement strand
CTGATCTGCTACATGGCATCCAGGCACTGTCCCTGTCCTGGGTCCCAAGGCTAAGTGACGGCTCCTTCTAGACACAAAGACGGGTCATCTGGGCATCCTGTGGCACTTCTTCCTGCTCCCCATGGTGGGGGGCTTATCAGTAGCTGCTCTACCTCTTCTGCTTTGTACTGTCTCTGCTGGCTGCCAGGTTCTAAGCAGAAGCCCACACAAGCTGGAGCAACCCTGGGAGGCAGGCAGCAGGGGTGTCTTGCTGTAGCCGCTTCTATCTGGGTCACCTACCCCCTTGACCATAAGGGGCACCTTTTCAGCCGTGGGCAACAGGAAATACCCCTAAGGTTAGCAGGCAGTGGGACAGGTTGCCTTTGCTTTGTTTTACATTTCAGCCCAAGCCCACCTGCACATGGACTGTTCTCTCTTTATTCAGAGGTTATGGGGACTTCAAAAAGTTCATGGAAACAATGGAATTAAGGTATGAGTTTATTCTGGTGCAAAGAAATTGGAAATCCATGCATAGTCTTCCCACCCCCAACCACCCCATAATATGCATTTTCCATGAACTTGTTGAAGACCCCATGTACCTTCTCTTGGGATCCTGCCACAGCCAACCAGAACTCCCCATCTTCCCTGGAGGGCTTGCTCTTTTGGGGGCAGGTGAGGATGTGCTTCACCTGCATCCTCCTCTGCCCCGTGGCAGCACCAGCAGCAAAGCAGCAAACCAAAGTAGTCAGCCCTGGTCCCTCAGAGCTCCCTCTAGTGGAGGAGACACACACTGGTCCAGAAATCACAAACTTGCAGGAGCTACTGGCAAAGGGTGCCGGAAACTGCTCTGGTCTTTGGTGATGGAGGGGATTAGGGACCACCATCTGAGGATGTGATGGTCAAACCCCCTGGGACAGGGTCTTGAGGTTCAAGTGAGACTAGAAAGCATTTACAGGCAAGAACTGAGGCAGAATTGAGACAGAAGGAAAATGTAAAGAGAATAAATGAAAAGGGATCCAGAGAGGATTGGCACATCCTGGCATGAAGACTTAAGAGTAAGGCAGCTGCTACCGGGAGTGGGAGCTGGGGCTGGAGTCCATGTGAGTTGAGGCAGGAGGTTAAAGGTAAAATAGTACAGGTTGTTAGGTGTGTGCCTCCCTCTTGGGGAGTGCTGCACGGACACGGTGATGATGAAACAGCTCTGGGCAGGGTTGGCATTGTATGCTCAGTGTTTTGATGGTTTTTTACTGGGTCTTTTTACCTTGGTTTTTACTGGGTCTCAGAAACACGTCCAAAGACGTGTATGCCTGATGGGGTGCCTCATGTTGGAAGAGTCATGAACTGGGAGACCTGGTTCCAGCCCTGAGTTCACCCCCTGACCCACCATGTGACCTTGGGTGAGCCCCCTCCCCTCTCTGAAATGTAGCCTCCTCATCTGTAAAATAAGGGGTCCTGATGGGGTGACCTCTGAGCCCAAAGCACATTGCAGGTTCCAGGACTCTGGGAGTCAATGACTTGCTTGGCTGAGCCGTTCTCAGCTGTAGCCGAGAGGTCGGGGTTCAAGCCTGTTATGAAGCTGCCACTCAGATGCTGCCACTTCTGATATTAATTTATTTTCTCCCCATGAGGCATGGAGGGCTTTATGAATGACTCCAAGAATTGCCTCTGGCCTTGGGGATGGAAGCTGGCCCTGAAAGCAAATGGAGCTAAACCCCTAGAGCACCCGTACCCCAGGCTTTCTGTGAATTGACCCAAATCATTTCTCCTATGAGCAAGCTGGGGGCTGAACTCCTGAGAACTGAGAGCTGCGACAAACTTTCATACTGATTGTCCTCAGAGCCGAGCTCTGCTCCGCTCAAATCCTGAGCAGGGAAAGCCCCATCTTATCAGATGTTCAGTCACAGACACGGGATTACTTAGCTGTGGGTTAGAATCCTGAGACTAGCTGAATACGTATAGGTAACCTTCACGAGGTTCAGTTTCTTCATCTATAAAGTGGGGATGATAAAATCACCCCCTCTCACCAAATCAGTAGGAGATAAAAATGAGCTCGTGTTATATTCTATCACATACGAGCACTTGGTAAAATTGAAAGCTATATGTAGATCACGATTATAAAAGGCAAACAACAATAAAAATATATCCCTCCAGATGAAATAACGTGTCTCTAGTGCTTAGAGATGTTATTGCCAATAAACGAAAGCTTCGTTGGCACAGTACTGTAACTTACAACACACCTCTCCATGTTCATTAACTCACTTTATTGTGACCAGCACCTAGGAGGCCTGTTTCTGCTGGACAATGACTCATGAAGGGCAAGTGGAATGCCTAAAGTCACAGCTACCAGAGGGACTTAAACTCTGATCTGATGGACTCTAAATGGCGTGTGTCTCCACTGTCCTAAGCTGTTTGAACTGGACACACAGCCTTAGCATTTTTCTTCTTGCGACTCTTGGGACAACTCCTGTGCCTTTACTGGTAGGAGTTAGTCACTTCAGAACAGGGACCCTTTTGCTAGGAAGGTTTTGAAAAATGGACATGCACCTGTCTCTTTTGACCTGGGCAGGAGGAGTTGGCTTAGACTAGTTCTGTGGAGACTCTTCAGTAAGTAGGGGCTCCAGCTTCAAGCTCAGAAGAGTGGTGACTGAAGCCTGGTTGGATTGTATCCTATGTTGGTCTGAGAGTGAGCCTGGAGAATGGCAGGCAGCTTTCAAAAAGAAGGAAAGACTCCA
>NW_006159579.1:8327038-8331574 GCF_000334495.1 Tupaia belangeri chinensis | reverse complement strand
GAGGCCAATTGCCAACTGAGGTTTCTGCACTAAGAAGATCCTCAACCAAGCCCCAAATTTATTATATAGCTACTCCCTGAAGTGTTTTCCGCCACGCCCCAGGCCAGGGACCATAGCTCATTTGTGTTAAAACTTTGTTCCTGTCCCTGAGAAGCTCACAGTCACAGCCTGGAAAGGTTGTCTGGGTGGCTGCCAGAAATCAGCACAAAACTTTTTGATTCCTTTCCAGCTAAAAATGAAAATATCTTTTCAGTGGGGTGGGGGCTGGGGGAGATAAATAAATAAATAACCCCCCCAGAAACAACACCTTATCAGAATAATAAAATTAAATTATAACAGGGCTGTCAGGGACACAATATCTGAGGGTGACAAGATGTAATCTCAGTAAAAACATCGGATCTGTCTGTTTATAGATCTAATAAATTATGTT
Source organism: Tupaia belangeri chinensis (assembly GCF_000334495.1). Taxonomy (NCBI): domain Eukaryota; kingdom Metazoa; phylum Chordata; class Mammalia; order Scandentia; family Tupaiidae; genus Tupaia; species Tupaia belangeri. Next base: position 8,331,144 of record NW_006159579.1, on the reverse strand, counting down.
AGAATTGTGCTCTTATAAATCCTGGCTGTCGAGGAAACCCAACAACTAATTCATCAGTTGCTCATCGAGAAGTCTGCTTCTCTGTTTCAATTGCTCACCATCTAGATAACAAGGAGCCGCACAGACCGGCTGGTTAAATGTCATTTGTTTCAGAGCTGTAACACGGCACGGATCATTGCTCACACATAGTCACCCAATTATATTAACCTGTGCAGCAATACGGTGTAATGACATGACATTAACGCAGCCACTTCACAGGGGCGACAACTTCCCTCCTCGAAGAGGACCAGCCGCCAGCTTCTCCCCAACAGCTCCCTTGTCATTTAAATGCAAAACAAAAGCTCTTGAATGGAAGGAGCACGGAGTCACTTCACTCTGGCAGCCTCTGAAATCTAAAATATTCCGTGCTTTATCCTCTGTCGGCTTGGCTCCTCAGAGAGGGGCTCACAGGCTGAGTCTTTTTATGTAGCAGCTCAATGTTCCCAAAGGAGAGGATCTCCAACCCCTTCTTGCAATTCACAGTTTCTTGCTTTTTCAAGGGCAGTTCTGGGATTGCCCCCAAGTGTGGAACAATGGGATGATTGAATTGGGAGAAGAGAGGCAGAGAGAGCCCTCTTTACAGAGGTTAAAAACAACAGAAGAAGGAGATACAGAGCTTTGCTGAGGGGTCTAAGGCATCTGGGCTATTGAGTTTCTTTTGTTTTATTAGCTATATGAGGGGAAGGTGGACAGACCTAGTGGATTCGGAAGACTCATGTGTCTCAATCCTGGTAGCACTGACGGCAGGATCATTCTTTGTCCTGGGGACAGTATCCTGTTCTCTGCCCACTGGATGCCAGGAGCATTCCCCTATCAGCTGTGACAACCAAAAATGTCTCCAAACATTGCTACACAACCCCTTGGGGGCAAAATCATGAGAATCACTGAGAACCATTGATCTTTAGCAAATATTTGCAGAGCACCAGATCTGTGCTGGGCTTTGGGCCCTTTAAGTTGCTCTGAAGCTCTCTTGAAAGAGGGGCCTGTTTCTGAACTCCCAGAGTCTCCCTCCTCTTCAAACAGACAGGTGACTCTGCCCTTCAGGCTTTTCAGGTTCAGTCCCAGCTCCTCTGATTAACAGTGGGTGAAACATCTAGGCCTCTGTGGCCTCATCTGTACAGTGGGGATAGGAGCAGCAGCAACCTCCCTGCACTGTTGTGAGGGTTAAATGCAGGTGAAGTGCTGAAGGCCTGGCACACAGGGCTGTCAGACTTGATGTTGTTCACTTTAAAACCCACTCGTGAAGGATCTTGGGGACCCTAAATCCCAAGGACGGAGCATGACCAGGGCTAGGTAAAATAGGTGCCCCTGAGCAGAGCTCCAATCTCAGGAAAGGAGATCAAGAAAGCAGTCCCTAAGGCTGCTATGCAGGCCCAGAAGAGGCTCTCTAAGTCAATCAATCTATCAGTCTTACATTGTTATGTGCCAGGTGCTGTTAAAAGTGCTCAAATAATACATTACTCACTCCTCACAATAACTCTGTAAGAGAAAGGGAGACGAGGCACAGAAAGGTCTAGTGACTTGCCCCATGGCAGCCAGTCAGTAGGCAGTAGAGCTAGGATTTGAACCTAGGCAGCCTGTTTCCAGACCTCACACTCTCAGCTACATTCTGCTGCTAACTCCACTTCTCTTCTCTGAAAGAGGTAAGAGAGTCCCTGCTCTACTCAGGGTTGTCTTGTGGGTAAGTCAAGACCAGGGTTCTGGAGAAGCTGAGGTAAAAGTCTGTCTGGAGCTTGCTTCCCTGTTTCCTCTTAATTTAGTCACCCCTACTTCATCTCTTGTGCTTTCCATTAAAATGCTCATGAAAGGACCAGCAGATGGCATAATGGTTACGTTGCTGGACTCCCATGTAGCTAACCACTGTTCGAATCCCAGACCCAGTGGCTTGAGACTCACTCTGGGCACCTGTGTGTGTGTGCCCAAGATCCCAAGAGGTGACTAGAGGAGAGGGGATTGCAGCATGGCCATCCTCCCTGGGGATGATTTCTTGCTTTCTGTATCTCTGTCTCTCTGGCAAGCGCATATGCCCTATAGCAAAAATCTCTCAAAAAAATTTTTTTAATTAAAATTTTAAAATGCTCATGAAAACACACAAATACTGTCATGCACAAGAACCCTGGAATACTAATCAATAGTATGCACATAACTTCCACCAATCAAACCTTAGATGAAGTCTTAAGGCAGAACGTAGGGCCACAGAAGGAAAAGGAGGGTGGTAGCCTCAATCTCCGCACACCCGTTCTGTATCTACATTGTCAAATGCTGCCTTCACCAACGAAAAGAGAGGAGCCCCATCCTTTCCCCGGTGGAGCTGTGTTCTGCAGAGGCTGAGTTCTCTCATCCAACTCTGGAAATACTCTTCCACCAGTATAACACCTGTGTTCTAATGCTACTGTGCATGGGTAGGACAGGAAGTAGCAATGGACATTCTGGCATGTGGCACCGGCTCTGGGCAGGGGTTGAACCTACAGCAGACATAAGAGTTTAGGGGTTGCAGTTTAATTTACTGTTCACACAGATTTGTTCAGGAACCTGTGACCTTCCCATAGTGACAGGACCAGCTGGCTAGTTCACGAGGAAGCTTCACTTCCAATGAGCCATCAGACCCATGGTAATGTGAGATTGGGAAACCTTAGAATGTTCGACAGAAGTATCTTATGGGCCAGCTTTCTGGCATAGGTTCTAGGCTTAAGGATTTGAATAGCAGCCAAGTAATCAGCAAAGGGGAACCAAAGAAAATCTTATTTTGTTTACCAGAGAAGTCGTATGTCTGGGCACTTCTTTCTCCTTCCCTCCTTTTTTTTTTTTCCTTCCTCCTTTCTATACCTTTCTCCCTCCGTCCCTTACATCTTTAAAATAGTTCCCCCAAAGTTTAAAAAAAAAATTAAGAGAGACCAGAACAACTCAGTAACTATTGAAGGTAAACTAGGAGAGAATTTTCTTAGCCATAAGAAAAACTTATTTTATTGAAAGGTCCACAATGTACTTGGAAAAATTATCAACAAGAGATCAGTGTTTAGCAAATCTAGTGTTTTACAGATATTTTATCCTGCTTTATTCATCCTTGATAGCATTGACCTCATGTACATATGAGTTTGTTGCTTCTCATGCATACACATGTAAATTCCATGAGGGCATGGGTTGTATTTTATTCACTGCTATATTCTCAGTACTGACATTAGTGCTAGATAGGAAGACCTTGATAAATACTTGTTGAGTACATGGATGAATCAGTATTAACAGGATTGTTATAATGGGATTTCATGGACGGTTTAATTTGGGAAACTTTGCTTATCATACCTTCATTTGTGGGGAGTAGTAATGCCTGAGGCATATTTTCTTATCATACCTTCATTTGTGGGGAGTAGTAATACCTGAGGCATATTTTCTTTTTTTTCCTTTATTCATGATAAAGCATGTGTGTGCTTCATGATAAAGCATGTGTGTGTATGTGTCTGTATGAGAGAGAGAGAGTGCTCTCCAAAGGGTCTGGTTGTACCATGATCCCCTTCCTCCACCCGCTGGATCTTGGGCATTCTTGTGCACTCCTGGTGTGTTTCAGGCTGACCAGACCAGGGATTTGAGCTGTCGTCACACTGTGGGATCTGGCTTCACTTGAGGAGCACATTACTGCTGTGCCTTGATATGTATTTTCCATGTAATCCTAGCTTGAGAAAGGCTGCCCTGTGTACACCCCGGTTAAGTAGAGTCTATATGATCTGGTCCTTCATCACGACTGTTCTCAGCAGCTCCTGCTTTTACCCTTGCTCATTCTTACTCTAGCCACAACATTCTCCTTATTCTTCCTCAACATTCTGGCCATGCTCTCTGTTCAGGGACTCCACATATGCTGTTCCCTCTGCTAGAATGTGCTTCACCAGATAGCCATGTGGCTTACTCCCTCACATTCTCTGGGTGTTTATTTGAATGTCATCTTACTAAAGGGTTTGCTGATGACCTATAAAACGGTCATGTTCAATGACCTATGTCCTTCCCAAACTTTATCCTTCTTCCTAACATGTGCCATCCCCAGAAAAGTATATATTTTATTTATTCACTTTATCCTC
>NW_006159579.1:8325580-8327007 GCF_000334495.1 Tupaia belangeri chinensis | reverse complement strand
CTAATGTTTTGGACTCATGAAGTCAGAGCTTTCTTTAGATCAGTACTTTACACATAGTAGGTGCTCTGCAAATATTTGTTGAGTGTATGGGTTAATGAATGCATGAAGCCTATAGATGTCCAGGAAGAAATCAGTTTTTCCATAAAAGATAAAGATCAGGCTACTTCCAGACTTTGCCACAACTTTGAAAGATGCAAGACAATGAGACAATATCTGTGGAATTTTACGAGGGAAAGTTATGACTCAAAACTGTACTCTTCTCAGTCACGCTGTTTAATTATGAAGACAACAGAAAGACGTACATGCAAAAACGTGTCATTTGTGAACCCATCCTAAGAACAAAAAGCAAAGCAAATAAGGATTTTGAAGGTGTACCCCACATTAATGAGATGAATCAAAGTTGGGGACACAGGAGTGGATAAATGAAGTTATAAGTTAGATAAATGAATATTAAAATCAGTTAAACATAGAACTGAGTCTATTATTTTAATTACCATAAATAGTTACATAGAAATGCAATGATCTAAAAACAATTCTTAGAACATAATATAAAACACATAGAACCAAACATTCATAAAGTAGGTCTAAAAACTTTAGATTATTTTTATTATTTTTTAAAAAATTATTTCATTTAATTTTATACATCATCATCATCATTATTTTTATTTTTAATTTGACCAGACACAGAGAGAGAAAGGGAAAGTAAGAAAGCAAGTTACCACAACCAGAACTCAAACCGTGCTTGACCATGTGGGAGTCCAGCACCTTCACTACCATGCTACCTGCTGGCCCCATAACTCTAGGTTATTTTAAGGAAACATGACAGTGGGTGAAAAGGGGATTGGAATAGGTTTAAATGTGCTTTTTTATTCCTCTTAAAGAAGAATAAAAAGAGAAAGAGGGATCAACAAAGATGATTTAACTTATTACATTGACTAACAGAAAAATATAGATTCGGGTACAGTTTTTTACCAAGAAAAGATAATCACCTAGAGGAATAAAAGGAAGTGTTATTTCTTTTTGGTCAGCCAGAGGAGAAAAGAAGCAAAGAGAATAGAATTTATAGAGAAGTCCTTACATATTATTACTAGTGCATTTTCAGGTTAATTTTTTTTTCAACAAAATCAGGCATAGTACTGATGTAAAACAAAACTAATAGCAAAGGAAGCACAAAGACTAGTATAAGATAACGGTGCAGTAAAATCTTGAATTCTGGGCCTTTACTTAGAATGAATCTTATAAAATATATAGACTTCCAGGTGGATTAAGGCAAGCGAGTGAGTGATCAAATAAGCAGACAAAGAACACCTACAAACTTTGTACAAGATTTAAACCTAGGGAACCAGCAGTTGGCGTAATGGCTATGTCGCTGGACTCCCACGTAGTCGACTGTGGTTCGTGTCCCGGACCCGGTGGCTTAAAACTCA
>NW_006159579.1:8306722-8325349 GCF_000334495.1 Tupaia belangeri chinensis | reverse complement strand
TGTCGTGTCCATCCCTGCTGGGAGGTGATTTCTCGCTTTCTGTCTCTCTGTCTCTCTCTGTCTGTCTGGTGAGCACCTGCTGGTTCTTAAACTCAATTTTTTAATGTAGAGTCGCTACTATTAAGCTATCCTTGTAGTCCTGAATAATCATGTGCTATGGTGGAATGTTAGCTTTCTTTTTTTAAAAGAATTATTTATTTAATATTATTATTTATTATTATTATTATTAATTTGACCAGAGAGAGAGAAGGGATGGTGGCATGGCTATCACCCTTGAGAAGTGCTTTCTCGCTTTTTCTTTCTCTCTTTTTTTTTATCTCTGTGGTAAGTATATGTGCCCTATAGTAAATTTAAAAATAATTTTAAAAAATGGATCTTTTTTTTTTTTTGGAGAGATTTTTGCTATAGGGCGCATGCACTCGCCGGAAAGACAGAGAGAGACAGAGAAACAGTGAGAAATCACCCCCCGGGGATGATGGCCACGTCACAATCGCTTCTCCTCCATTCTCTTCTCGGGGTCTTGGGCACACATGCACACATGCTCGGTGTGAGTTTAAGCCACCAGGTCTGGTACTCAAACTGTGGTCAGCTACATGGGAGTTCAGCAACATAGCCATTATGCTAACTGCTGGTCCCAAAAAAATGGATCTTTTCATGATGTTCCAAGATGAGTTCTGGTAATTAAGCAAAGATGAGACCACAGCAAGAGAGAAAAACTCATCGGTACAAACCATATCCTATTCTGCTAAAGTTCTGCTCTCTACCATTTGTGTTACCTTTAGACTTACCACCCACTGGAACTCTGTTTTTGCAAGTAAATTTACTTTTTTAAATATATATATTATCAGTCTAGAACATATCTGTTAGCAACACAAACACAGACTAAGACATCCGTGTTCCCTCCTGTGATGCACACCTCAAGGTATAGACTATGTTCTAGAGAAAAACCTTCTTTTCAAGAACTCTTGGTGTATGAAGATAAATTATTCATAGATTAGCCAAAAAGAAAAGGCATCAAAGGAAAGTTGTATGTTAAATCCTCTGGACACAACATAATAAAAGTAATATATATATATACACACACATATATATATATATATGCATATAATAAAAAGGGTAGAGGAGAGATAATTCATTAATGAAAAGGAAAAGTAAATTTTTGGGTTAGAAAGAACATAAAATAGTAGTCATAAAGTAGTTAAAAGAGAAGATTATTTAGCAAACATGTGTGATGTGGCCAAAATTGTACTTAAAGGTAAATTTGTTTATTTATATGAATTCCCTGTGTAAATAAAAAAGGATTTAAAAATAAAATGAGCACTTTCCTAAAAAAATTAGAGTAACTGTGCATTTTAGAAAGTGTATTGAGTTAGCAGGTGGCATGGTGGCTAAGGTGCTGGATCCCATATGGCCAACTCCACAGTTTGAGTCCTGGACCTGGTGGTTTGAAAAAAATGCTGGTCTCATGTGAATGCATGCTCAAAATCCCAAGTGGAGAAGGGAGAAGAAAGGATTTCAACATGGCCATTCCTCCTAGAGGTGATTTCCTATTTTTCCTCTCTCTGTATCTCTCTGGCAAGCGTGCACTAGAGAGATGTGAGTGTATACTTTTGGCAAAAGCCTAAAAAAAGAAAAGAAAAGAAAAAGAAGATAAAAAGTAATATTCAAAGACAAAAGCTGAAAGTAATCACTTAGAAATCAGAAAAATAGTAAAATTGACAACTATACCCATGGGAAGTTCCATAGATCCATAGACGTCAATAAAATCTTTTGCCTAGCTAATAAGATGGTCAAGATATGACTCAAACATTAGAAATAAAGAGACTTTAATTTTACAGAGAGAGTTTTTAAAAATGTTAAAACTAGAATCAAGCATAAGGAGTTTTATAGGTTCATCTTTTCTAATATATAATCTAAATTTTTAATCTTAAAAAAAATACTGTTTCAGAGTGTAAAAAGGAAGGCAAAATTATTATAATTCCTTACCCAAATGATATAAAGACAGAAAATTCAAGACCAATTTTACTTTTGAATGTCGTTATGAAAAATTATAGAATGCTAAGTCCAGTCTTAAGATAACAATCTGCATCCAAAAAAAGAAAGAAAGAAAAAAGAAGATAACAATCTACAGGGCCTGCAGGAGGTATGGTGGTGAAGATGCTGGACTCCCACATGGTTGATCACAGTTTGAGTCATGAACCTGGTGGCTTGCTTTCTCACCTTCCTTCTCTCTCTCTGGTCAAATTAATAATAATAAAAAATAACATTAAATAAATAATTCTTTTAAAAAAAGAAAGCTAACAATCCACCATAGCACATGATTATTCAGGACTGCAAGGATAGATTAATAGTAGTGATTCTACATTAAAAAATTGATTTTAAGAACCAGCAGGTGGCATGGTGGTTAAGGTGCTGGACACGCCCACATGGCTGACCACAGTTCTAGTTCCAGACCTGGCAACTTGGTTTCTCACTTTTTCTCTCTCTCTGGTCAAAATAAAATAAATGAATCAGTGAATAAATAAAATTAAATAAATAATTTTTAAAAAATAAAATTGCATTTCTGTATGTCTATTACTTGTCCTGTGAAAACACCTGAGCACATTTTTTTTTTCAAATTTAGAGGGTATGTTTGAGATTGTCTTAATATTATCTGATTCTGTGGCATAGGAGAAGTTTATTTTGTGGAACTGAGAATCTAGAAAGACCTCAAGAGAATAACAGTCATTATTTTAAACAACTGAGGGCAGAAAGAGGTTCATAGCATCCATAGTTAACTATTATAACTCAAAGAAATAAATGGTAGCTTCTTATATGGGTTCCTATTGAAAGCCACAAAGGCAGACACTCCAAATTACTGGCATTGATTTGTAATCAAGCTGCTTCTCACATGGACAGTTCCTTATAGTGTGCTACAGGGGAAAAAGCATCAAGAATATACTTACTTAACAGTGGTCAATGATTTTCTAAAGTAGTGTTAGTGGAGCCAAGAAGTCAATTATTATAATGTAAGAATAGGTTAAATGTAAAAAGCAGTACTATCATCTTGAGTATTATAAGATAATTTGATAAGACTCTATTTACGATTCAAAAAATATTAGTTAATAAAGGTTTAAAGACTCTGTACTCAACCTAATTTATGCCTTAAATAGCCAAATTCATATATAACGGTAAAACACAAAAGAAATTTCATTGAGTTTAAGACCAAGATAAGAATACCCCTCTTCTCACTAGAGGCCAGTAATATTTCCCTGCTGTGATGGCCAAAAATGTCTGTAGAAATTGATGAATGTCCCATAGGGAGAAAAATCATCTCCGATTGAGAGTCACTGTTCTAAAAGTTATAGTAAATACAACAAGACAGGAATAAAATTACAAATTATAACTATTAAAATAATTATTATTATTTATAGAAAATATTTTATCATCATAGAAAACATAAGAAAATTAACTATGAAAAGATTATCTATTGGGAGTAACTGAAGGAATTCATTAAGGTGGCTGGATATGGAATAAATGTACAATAAAATCTATCCAAAATTCCAAGGATAACCAGTTAGAAATATAATGGACAAAAAGATTTTATTCTAAGAGCAACGAAAATAGAAAATTTTGAGTAATAAACTTACAAAGATACATACTGAAATGCATATGAGGAAGCATACAACTTATTGAGGAAGATATTCTTTTATTTTTACTGCCAGAGAGCACATGCACTCTCTAGAGAGAGAGAGACAGTAAGATAGAGAGAGAGGAAGAGAAAAAGAAAGCCCCCATGGGGGCATAGTCATGCCACAATCCCTCTCCTATCTCTGTGTTCTGTCTCTCCATCTTGTTGGAATTTCAGGCATACACACACACTTGCTAATGTATTTTTCAAGCTGCTGGGCCTGAGATTCAAACTGTGATTAGTCATGTGGGATCCAGTTCTCTTAAACACTCGGCTACAGGACTGCCTCAAAGGAGATATCTTAGAACCACCTTCCAAATGACCTTTTTAAACATAAATATATTACTTATTGCTTAACAATTTCAAAATAAAGACTTAAGTCTGAAACATGCCTTCTTTGGTCCTTGTTGGTCCATGCAGAGGTTTGTTCCTGCTCACTCTCTGAGCTCCAGGAAGTTCCAGTATATGTAAACACAGTATCAAATGCACCCAATTGTGACTTTTCCAGGTTTCCACCCCGGAAATTTTGTCTTGTATAATGCAGTTTTTACTTCATTATCCTTCTCTATATACATTCCATTATCCAATCAAAGTCTTCTTTAAAGCATAGGGTCTAGAACTGAATACAATACCCCAAGTGTAATCTGATAGAGCAAAGTTTTGTTTCTTCTTTCAATTAATATTTTTCATATTTATCCATTATCACAGAAATGCAGATGAACTTGTATTTAATTCCTGGCTCTGCCATTTACTAGCAAAATACATAACCTCTTTGATTGTCAGTTTCCCCTTCAATGGGTTGGAGATAACATTGCCTTCTCACAAAGCTATGGTGTTAGCTAGCACATAGCACCTGTTCTTATTCCCCTTCTGTGTCCCATTTCATCATACTCCAAGTCTCCTACTAATTTTTCCCCTTCATCTTAGAGCCACTGTCCACGACCAGATGATATCTTGGTTGATGCTGACTGGTCAAACCCCCTGCCTCCATTTATTTCCCTTAAGTCCTTTTTGTGGAATAATCTTCATGAAATACAAGCTATATAAATGAATTCCCTTCCAATATCTTTGATGGTTCTTCACTGTATTCCAAAAGTTAAGTCTTCTTTTCCGCAGTTCGACTTTTCCCTATCATCTCCCATTCTCTCCTGGTGGGCACCCCACACCCCAATCTGGGCTCAGCAGTTCCTTGGCTTGCAAAACCATGGCCTGAGGAAGGAGATTATTCTCACATGGACCTTCCTGTTCCAACTTCTCTTCCTTAGATGTATTCTTTCTCTTTTTTTTTATTTTTGGAGAGATTTTTGCTATTGGGCGCGTGCGCTCACCAGACAGACAGAGACATTAGAGACAGAAAGCAAGAAATCACCCCCCAGGGGGGATGGTCATGCCACAATCCCTTCTCCTCCATTCTCCTCTCAGGATCTTGGGCACACATGTGCCCGGCGTGAGTTTTAAGCCACCGGGTCCAGGACGCGAACCGCGGTCGACTACGTGGGAGTCCAGCGACATAGCCATTACGCTAATTGCTGGTTCCAAAGTATGGATTTATTTATTTATTTATTTATTTATTTATTTATTTATTTATTTATTTATTTATTTATTTATTTATTTATTTATTTATTTATTTATTTATTTATTTATTTATTTATTTATTTATTTATTTATTTATTTATTTATTTATTTATTTATTTATTTATTTATTTATTTATTTATTTATTTATTTATTTATTTATTTATTTATTTATTTATTGGAGAGATTTTCACTATAGGGTGCGTGCGCTCGCCAGCCAGACAGAGACATTAGAGATGAAAGCGAGAAATCACCCCCCAGGGGGGATGGTCACACCGCAATCCCTTCTCCTCCATTCCCCTCTCGGGATCTTGGGCACGCACGCACACGTGCCCAGCGTGAGTTTTAAGCCACCGGGTCCGGGACGTGAACCGCGGTCGACTATGTGGGAGTCCAGCGACATAGCCATTACACTAACTGCTGGTTCCCCTTAGATGTATTCTTAACCAACAAGGAAAAGATCACAGCAGAGTATCTCCCTTCAGAGCTACACCAAACTGCTTCTCACCAGAGAGGGGGCGGGGCAAGGGAAGTCTGGTTGGCTGCTTAGGGGCAGCAAGAGAGATTTTAGGTGGCTTTCTCTCCCAGAGCTAGGGAACTAGCCCTGGGGCTCTGGCAGCCCCATTTCTGAGCACGACAACCTCCCCCTACCCAACACCTCATTGGTCATGGACACTTCCATTTCACGGTCAATTGGCCATAATTTCAATTATGTAGGAAGCTTTTATTTTGCATGCAAATTCCAAAATGACTGAAATTGTTGGAGAGGTCTAGGTATAAAGGGCCAGGAGTTTAAGTCTGAGAAGTGGGAAATACTCCATATTCTACATAACCATCTTTTCTGGCTCCAGCACAAACATGAGGGTGTTATGAACAGCAAGTATGAGAGAATATCATAGATAAAATGTCTGGGATATACTAGACACTAAATATTAGTTGGTTTAATGGTTTCTACTTATTTTCTTTAACCAAAGTCAGTTTGCTAAGTGCATACCTAAGACATGTTTATATTTTAAAACACATGTATATCAATACACTCACAAATTAAAAGATCTTTTTGGTTAGACTATGAGTCCTAGGGGTTTGTTTTTAAATTTTTATTTTATTGTGGCAAGAACACTTAATATGAAGTCTTAATACATTTTCAAGAATAGAATACAAGATTGCCTACTATAGGGACAATGTTGTACAACAGATCTTCAGATTTATTCATCTTTAATTCTTAAATTTTGATTTGAAAATTCAGACTCAAGTTCAAGTGAGACACTTTTAGCCTTGGATGATGTGAGCTTCTCCCTCCTCCTTACTGCCTTGGGTTAAACTAACAATGACAAAAATGGCTGCAAAGCAGGCCATTCAGGGTCTGGCCCCGAAAGCAGCTCAATAAATGGCAAAGACACTCTTTAGACAAGAGGTTCTCAATCATAATTGACCATTAGGATCACTTGGGTAGCTTTTAAAAGATTCTCAGGCCATCGCCAGGCTAACCAAATCAGAACCTCAAGGGATGGACCCCAAGTATCAGGACTTTTTCAAGCTCCACAGAGACTCCAATGTGCAGCTAAGGCTGAAGACCATCATTCTGTCGATTCCTTTCCATTCTCTCCCATGAGAAGAAGTCTATGAACACCACTGTTATAATATGAATGCTTCCCCTCCAAGGTTCAAGTATTGAAAATTAATGTCTAGTTCAGTAAGATTAAGAAGCGGGGCCTTTAAGAGATGATTAGGCCATGAGGGTTACTCCTTCATGAATGGGATTAAGGTCCTTATAAAAGAGATTTTAAAGCAGCATTCAGCTCATGACCTAATGCCATGTGAGGACATGGCATTGCTCCTTTCCAAAAGATGTAGCAACAAGGTATCATCTTGGAAGCAGCAAGTAGCCCTCACTAGACAACCAAACCTGCCAGCACCTTAAATTTCCAGCTGTTATAACATGAAAAAAATGAATTTCTACTTTTTAATTACTCAGCCTCGGGTCTTTTGGTATTGAAGCACAAATGGATTAAGACAACCACTATGATGCTGTCTGTAGGAGAAAGAAGCAACCTAACATACGCTGAGAACCTGCAATGCATCAAATCCATGCTGGGCTTGGTTCTTCTATTCAATCTTCAGAACAATTCTGTAAGTAAATATTGTCTGCATATGTAAGTGATCAGAAGGTGAGTGACATGCCCAGGGTCACTTAAGCCCAAGAAAGTACTAAGACCAGTTGGTGAAACAGGTCTTTCTGGCTCCAAAGCCTGCGGTCTTTCATTTTCTTCGAGATGTTATTAATAACATCTAACAATAATAGCATCTAAGTGATGCCTGGGATGAGTTTTTGGCTCACCTTCCTGTCCTAAAGCTGCATTAAAAATTTTGTTCTGCCTGTCTCAGAGTAAAAGATATAAGATTAAAAAAAGAAAGAAAAAAAAAGCTGAGATGCAAGGAATATCATACACCCTTATTTCTGATCTTACTGAATGTTTTACTACAACTTCAGGACTCAAGACATCTTTACTATATGCAATCCTGCATGCCTGCTACATGTACAAATACAGTTATATATGCATACAGCTATTAAGCAAATTCTTATGGAGAACTTGTGACATACCAGGCACTGGATGAGTGAATATGCTTCATTATCATGGTGAGGGTTTGCTGAAGAGGTGAAATGTATAAGGTCTGGGGGCCAGCAGGTGGTATGGTGGTTAAGGTGCTAGACTCAACCACAGTTCGAGTCTTGGACCTGGAGGCTAGCTTTCTCACTTCCCCCTCCACCATCTGTCTCTCTCTGGTTATTAAAAAAATAGTAATAAATAAAGTTGAACAGATAATTCTTTTAAAAAATGTGTAAGCTCTGAAGATACAGAATTTGGATTCTAAGCTCACTTTCCCAGCTGTGTAAACTCAGCCAAGTCACTTAATTTGCAGTTTGTTCTTTTCCTGCCACTGTTACTATATATAAGAATCATATAGACACATCTTTCTGGGTGTGGAGCTGGAATATAGACAGCTCACAGACCAGTGTCCTCTGAGTCTGAATCTCTCTAAAGTTGTGCTGAGGCTCTGGTGGTGGCAGCAGTGTCTGTCCTGATCCCTCTCTGCTGAGGTGTCAGCTTCCATGGAGATCAGGTTTCAAGCCAGGCCTAGCCAAGGCCAGTCAGAGGAGACCCAGAGGTTGGGATGTCAGTGTGGTGTGTCACAGTTCCTGGGCATCAGCATGGGCTGCCCACACCTGGACTCTTCCTGATGCCTTGAACAGTGGGGACAAGCATGGGCAGACTTTGTCCCTCCTGGGATTTGCCTGTCTGCTCCCAGGGCTGAGGCCTTGCTTATAGCCTCACACACAGATGGACGGTTGATCAGGCAGATGGATATTCCCAGGGAGGTAGCCCAACACCATGGATAGGAGCATAGACTCTGGCCTTGGACCTACCTGGGGGACTCTCAGTCTCCCTCTGTGCTTAGCTCATGGCCTGGTACATAGTTATAGATCTCTGATATCCAGTGAAGGGCATATGTTCACTTACCGTGTTTTAATACTCAGACTTGTTCGAGTTTTCTGGCTTTTGTTTAAAAAAAAGGAAATCAAACTGACTTTGAGAATGTTTTAATCTATCAGAAGTCTTTTTCTGCTGGCTGGACTTAACAGGGCCCTATAGTGTCACAGTGGAAACAAACGTGCTAAATCAAAGAGGTGAACCCAAACTCCATCCCTAAATCCATCAGAGACCCTCAGGGAACAACTTTGGCAGAAGAACTGAACCATGTTGGCCTGGGGAGTCAGGAGACCTGGATTTGAGTCTAGATTCCACCACTGTGCAACTCTTGGTATGCTTAACCTCTCTGAGTTTCAGCTCCCTCCTCTCTGCTTTGAAAAATGGTCTCAAATAGAGTATATTATAAACTACTTAATTTAACCATGCTACTTCCCTCTGATGTCCTAAACAAATTTCCCAAATTTTCATTATAATAATACCTTCCTTGAGACCAGTAGTTGGCATAATGGCTATGTCACTGGAATTCCATGTAGTTGACCGCGGTTCCAGTCCTGGACCTGGTGGCTTAAACTCACGCAGGGCACATGTGCGTGTGTGCCCAAGATCCTGAGAGAAGAATGGAGTAGAAGGGATTGCAGCTTGGTCATACCCCTCCTCCCCAGGGGGTGATTTCTCGCTTTCTGTTTCTCTGTCTCTCTCTGTCTGTCTGGTGAGTGCATGTGTCCTATAGCAAAAACCTCTCCCAAAAAAAAGGAAAAAAAGAAACAATACCTTCCTCTATAGACCTCATTCTTGCCATCATAAGATTTTTGTTTTGGAGTTTGGGGGATGATTTGATTACAATTCACTTGAACATCAATTCCATGAACAAGGACCCTGTTTGACTTAATTAACTTACTTCCTGTTTTAACTTTAGGGTAGCTCAGGGCCTGGCACACAGTAGGTGCTCAGTAAATTTGTTGGGTGATGAACTTAGGAGTGACCAATCTCATACAGTCAGATTCACTAATTTTAAAAAATGGCCTGTGTCAAGGATTCCTGGGGGCATCATGTCAGTGGAAAATCCAATAAACGGACTCATTTTACACAAGGTAAATGACCTCCATGCCTTCAGGCTGAGCTGCCTCAGACAGAATAAGAGAGTACTAGAAGAGAGTTCTAGGAAAATCATGCCCTTCTGCCCTGCAAGACTATTCCCATGAGGGTTGATAAGGCTGTGGGTGGGCTCCTGTATTCCCAGGACATTGCACCTTCCTGTCCACAAAGACATTGCACTGACCATTTGCCGGTGGGAAAGCAGGACTGTGCTTGGGTCTGGGAGTCAGGAGGCAAAGTCCCCCTGAATGCCTGATGCAGCTGTAGGGCCTGAAGTAGAAGCCTGGTTGTCTCAGATAACAGTGGCCCTATCACCCAGTTGTCATGAGGATTCCATGAGATCATGCAATTCAAGCATCAAATGATGACATCAATGGCAATGAATTATAGAACACTGGATCAAGGAAGAGTCTCTGAGTCCAAAGTGTTTGCCATAAGTGAACAAATGTATGGGGCTCAGCTGTAGTGGGAGTGCTCACCAAGAAGCTATGCTCTGTAGGCTGGGGCTGCATAAGAGGCCCAGGGTTGATTTCCAGTCCAACCTAAAGGCCAAGTGTGGTGATATGTGGCTGTGATGCCAGATACTTGGAAGATTGAGGCAGGAAGATCGTGACACAATGAGATTGTCCTAAAATACGTACCTACATAGATGGAGAGAAGGAAACATTCTTATTTACAGTACAATGCCAACTGGAAAATGCACAAGTCATGATGGATTTGAAAAAAATAAAATAAATCACCACTTTGCAACCATCACAGTGATAACTGATTCAGGCAATGATCACCTATAGGGACTAAAACAAGTGAGCGCAAAGGTATCACCTCATTTCGAGGTATCTCCCCATGAATTACAAAGGGAAACTAATATCTTTACAATGGAGAAACCTGGTATGACCACTTTAACCCAGTGACTGAAATTAACATCACCAGTACTGGGACAGATAGGATGCACTGAGGACTCAACATCACTTTTGTAGCATTTTAGCCAAAACTGCATAACTGAAAACTAATCATGAGGAACCATCAGACAGACACAAACTGAGTTATCTTCTACAAAATAACTGGTTTGAGCTCTTCAAAATGTCAAGGTCATGAAAGGCAAAGAGACTAGGGAACAGTTCTGGATTGAACAGTTGAAAGAGACATGGTACAGAAATGCAAATTGTCATACATAATTGGACCCTGAACTGAGAAAATAATGGAATATAAAGAGTCTTATTGGGAGAACTGCCAAAATTTGAATGTGGACTCTGAACTAGGTGACAATGATGCACCCATGTGAATTTTCTGGTCTGTAACACTATACTGTGGTGTGTTAGAGAATATCCTTATTCTTAGGAAATATACCCTGGAATCTTTAGGGGTTAAAGCAGAAATGAGATAATACATTGGGGGCATTGGCTCCAGGCAACATTTGAGACTGGATACAAAACTACTTTCTTGGTGGTTTCGCCATAATACTCCTCTGGACAGAGGAACTCAGACATTTGATGAGGGATGAGGTATTGCCATGCCCTACAGAAAGATGTGAACAGAGTAGAATTAACCCTCAGAGTTATGTCACCAACCAGGTGTGACTATGGATGAGGGTTCTTATCGATGATAATCCCCACCCACCCCACCCCAATGGCATCAACTCCCCATTAGAACAGGCCAAACCCACTAGACAGTACATAAACACTAAAATTTGTGAACTATGGTCCCAAATACTTCTCCAACTCCCTGTCCAGTTGTTGATGTCACCAGACTGAATCTTTGATTAATGCAAATTCTGTTGGCTCACTGACCTGTCTCACTTAAAGGAGAGATATACCTGTTCCTTCCAGTCAACCCACTAGAAAACACATGCAAACAAAATTAAGCTGACAGGGAAATAGGTATTTGAATGAAGCTTCTGGTTAAAATGGTAATTTATCACGTTCTATCATACATCTCTACAAAACCAGGATCATGGGTGGTTTAGCTGAAATGAGAGAATTCATTACTCCTGGAACATTTCTAGAACTCATTTCACAGGGGCGGGGAATGAACGAGGGAACAGACATTGGCCGTACCCCTCATGTGCCAGACACTGTGGGGGTGTTTCCATGCATAGACTTGACCGTGCAGTTACCCTGGAGGTAAATAATAATACCTGACTCAAGGAAATCAAGACTCTTGGGAGTTCAAGGGCCAAGTTTGTGGTCACCTAGTTAGGAGGTGATGGGTCAGTGTTTCAAGATGGGAAGAGTCACCATTACCCCCATCAAGACCAGAATGGGCTGCCTCACTCCCTGTGCAGCTTCCTGACCTCCTAAGTGGGCTAGACTTGATTCTGTGGGTGTGGCAGACATACCTACCCTGGTCCCAGGACACAAACTCCTTCTGGGTGCTCTTACAGAGGCCTAGCAGATACTGGGTAACCGCAGTAGAGTGGAAAGTAGAGTGGAAAGAGGAGCCCCAGTCAGAGGGCTTAAAAATGCAGTTCATGATAACTTACCAGCCATTGACTCATTCATTCATTTTGCAAACAGAGACTAACTCCTACTGCATACTGAATGCTGGGGATATAACACAGACTTTAGAGTCTAAGGTCTCCAAATGTGATCTCTGGACCAGAAACATCACTTAGGAACTTGTTAGAAATGCAGATTCTTGGGCCTAGTGCTAGCCCTACTGAGTCAGGAGCTCTGTGAAGTGAGGCCTGGCAACCAATGTCTTAGCAAGCCCTCCAAGTGATTCTGACACATGCTAAGGTATGAGAGCTACTATACCCAAGAGCATAAAAATTAATGACAGGTTGTAATAAGAGTCAGGGGTAGGGGTACTTGGCAACCTTAGGGCTCTGATTGTAGTAGACAGAGCCTAGGACTGCAGAGATGACCTCATCACTTCTATCTTGCCTGGGAGTCTGGTCTCTTCTTGGCTCTAACTGAGCAGCTTTATGGTGTATCAAACAATTGAGCCTTGGTCCAGGTATACTGGTCCTACTGGGAGTCAAGGATTCCCCGAGGGACCATGGTTGGGGGAAGCTGACAGGAACGGAGTCAAA
The DNA here is from genome assembly GCF_000334495.1 of Tupaia belangeri chinensis. Lineage (NCBI taxonomy): Eukaryota > Metazoa > Chordata > Mammalia > Scandentia > Tupaiidae > Tupaia > Tupaia belangeri. Next base: position 8,312,489 of record NW_006159579.1, on the reverse strand, counting down.
TGGGCTACAAGATAGCAAACGCCTCCTTAGGGTTATATCTCTCCTTTAAGTGAGACAGGTCAGTGAGCCAACAGAATTTGCATTAATCAAAGATTCAGTCTGGTGACATCAACAACTGGACAGGGAGTTGGAGAAGTATTTGGGACCATAGTTCACAAATTTTAGTGTGCAAAAAGGGGACACAGGCATTTATCAAACCTGTGGCAGATCTGGGGGAGGCTTGCACTTGAGATATCTTGTAAGCCCCATCCTGATCTCAGTGCAGGTGATGTGCAGAACACCTTTGGAGAAATATCGCCATGTGAGTTGTGCTCACAGGGGCTGATGCTCAGTCAGAGCCATGTGCCCAGGCTCATAAACTGACTACCCCCGGCTTCTGGCAACCTGGAGACAGGTTAGTGTTTCAGTGCAGTTTTCTCAGAAGATGGGTAACTGCTTTTGTCTGATGGGTGACAGCAGAGATTAGAGGAGATTTTAGCCTAGCTGGGGAGCAGTTAACGGTCCTTTCTGCAGCAGAGAAATAATAAAGGCTTTCTCATTTTATAAAAGTTGCTTTGAAATCTAATTAGAATATGAAAGTTGAGAACTCAGTCTATTTTTAAACAAAGCGTGAGTTGAGCAGGAATAATCAATACTGGTGCTGTGAGTTACCCATCAGTCTTCACTGGGGCAGACAATGCACTTCCTTCTGGAAGAGTCTTTGATAACGGGTCACATGATGAAGGAAGGGACCAGAGTTAGAACAGATGGGTTCTACGGATGTGGGAATGTTTCACAGGAGTGATGGTTATGACATTTCCATAGCCTCTTAAATGTCCCATCTGCACACCTGAAGACAAAGAGCAGGTGGCTGAGGTGTGGATGGTGTGTGGTTTCATCTATTAGATTAGAAGAAGGAAATTCACCTGATTTTGATTGCCAAAGAGAACTATAGGATGCCTTCTTACAAAGGATTATGACCTTTTGGAATCAGATCCTAAATTGAAGCCCAGTCTCGCTCCCTTAGTCACTGTATAGTTTGGCAAAACTTGTAATCTTTCTAAGCCTCAGTTTTACCATTTGTTAAGTTGGTGGTAATAATACTGACCTTGAGAAAAATGAGATGAAATTAAAATAGTAATAACTGCTGACATATATGAAGCATTTATCTTGTGCTTTTTGTGTGCAGTATTTCACTTGGTCTGTACCTATTTCACTCCCTGCACCTATGAGGTTCAGGGAGGTAGAGGGACTTATTAACACAAGGAAAGCAGTCAGGGTAGGGTCTGGCACAAAGGAGGTGCTCAGTTAATTTGTGTTTCTTTCCCCTTCCTGGGGATCATAAGGAGGCATGTTTTTGGAGAACTGAGCACTCTCACCTGCTGCATTTTCCTGCTGGGTGGTGGTGGCCTATTGCTTATGTCTCCCAACCCAGAGCAAGGGTTCCAGAACCACCTGTGGGGGTTTCTGATCCTGGAGTTGTAAAGGCAGAGCAGGCAGAGTTGGCAGCTCCAACATGAACCAGTGTGCACAGAACCCAGAGACATGCATGTGACAACTGTTGGGCTACTTCCCGGGAACATCCCACCCAGATCTGCCTTCCTTGAAGAAAAGTAATGCAAAAGGCCATTTTTCACTTTTAAATAGCTTTCATTCTATGTCTTAATAAATGCACGTTTGTTGATTTGTGTAAGCATGATGTGGGAAGTCTGCAAATGGATGTAATCTGCACCGAGGGCACATGTAAGCACCAGCGAGCACTTTTGAATAATGAATCCCTCCCGTAAAAGACGGACGCTATTCATAATAATTCCTTGCTTTTCTCATTTTGCCGCGTATAGTAGCGATTAATCAATTTGCAATGTTATGTCACCCGCAACAAATTGCTAGCACCAAGACAAATTTATTGCTTTATGATAAAAGAACTTGTTTAGGTAGAAATAAATTAAATTTGGGGGGTTGAGATTTGGGTTGGATGTTCACATAGGTGACCTGTACAGAGTGGACAGGGAGGTGAGTGGTCCAGGAGATTCTTGTCTTGACTTGATACCTTGTGAGGGACACAAACGGAGAGGATGTTTGCTCAGCTACTGGCCCTGCGACGGGGCAGCTCTGATGGGAGAGCTTGAGGTGGTTCTCAGGTACAGCTGCTGGGCGCTCTGTGCCAGTAAATATCATTTAGAGCTTTCCGCAGAGCGATTTGGATAATCAGCAATGCTCAAGGGAAACAACCTTCTGCTTCTATACGTCATCTGAAACCTAAGATCCCAATTAGCTTTGAATAGAGAGCGAAAGAAACCTACATGACCAGAACTGAGAATGAAATGCAGAGGTCAGAGGGTAAGAAAGACCCTGATATTTTCACATATCAGGAATCCAGATGTATTAAAATACTGAAGAAAAAAAAGAGGCCAAAATGGAATTACCCTCTCTGTGATGTAATAAATCCTACATTTAGCACACGAATGCTTTCTACACATACAAAATTTAAATCTGTATAATTGTGCTAGTAACATGGACACTGTCCAAAGGTCCAGTGTGAGAACTTTCAAGGTGTAAAAGCGAGGCTGAATGGGTGTTGTGGTCCCTGCCAAGGGAAGGGTGACCGGGAAACACACAGTCCCATTCCTCTCTATGAGATTCGTAGAAAAGCAGTTCAGGGAAGCACTTTGCCGGAGGGCTCAGAGTCAGGGGGTGTTGGAGAAACGTTGGGCTTCCAGGACACCACACATGTTACTCATTAATTTATACTCCATTAATTTGAAATCTGCTGTGGAATCAGGGGCTGATGCATTAATTCTGCCCTCCCCCAACACACACACACACACACACACACACACACACACACACGTGCAGGGCCAATTTTATTTTTGTTTTGTTTTGTTTTGTTTTTGTTTCAAACTGATAGTCTAAATGATTTGTGAAAGTCAGGTTTCGATTAGGGGTAATGTTGGTTCCATTGCCCATGGGTAATGGATTTCTTTGCTCCGGCTCATCAAAATCCAACCCCCATCTCCCTCCCCTGGCCCCTGCTCTTACAGCAGGCCTTGGGACCACCCCCTGGACTGTGTTGATAACACCCTGTCCAACAGCCAGAGAAAGGGCCCCAGCTAATTTCTTGGGCCACGGTCTCTTTCACCTGGTTTCATTTCTGCGTTGAGGGAGGGAATGTGAAGGCCTCCCGCCTGCGGAGGCTTCCGCAGCCTCCCTGCAGTATCTGAGCAGCCTCTTGGCTGCCCCCCAACCCCAGCCCCACATCCAGAGCTCTGTGAGCCATGGGGAGTGGAGAGCTCAAACCCTTTAGTGGCATCCTTTCCACTGCTTTGAGATAGTAGGGGTCCATGGGATGCATGGCAGCCCCAGGGGTGTTGGACTCACCTGGTGATGGCTTCTTTTTTGTCTTCCATTCTGCCTGCTCTTGGGGCTCCGATTGGCCCCCAATCCCTCCTGTGCCTATGCAGGCCTTCCCCTCCCATAGACCCCAGCCTGGGGTCCTGAGAAGCCTCCAGCCCTCTGCGGGGCTGCCTTGCCCCTGCTCCTGCTGCCCGCCTGCTGGCTAATTCTGATTATTTCTCTTTCTCCTTGCTCTCTTGGGCGCCTTTATTCCTGACCGTGCATTTTCTCTGGACTCAGGATTAAAAAAAACCCACACTGCTAATATCCTTGTCAGCCTTTTCCTGAATCATTGCTGCACAGCTCCAGGGAGCCACGGGCCAGCGCCTTCTGACCGGCAGACTCCGTTCCTGGGTCTTCTGTCCTCGGGGTGCTGGAGCCCCTGTCTGGGTCTCCTCGCCCCCTCAAGACAACACCGGGAGGCCTAGGTTCTCTGAAAAATACCCAACTAGGGGAGGCAGATGGGGCCAAGGACTGCGAATCTGGCTAAGCCTTTCTGCTTCACAGGTGACTTCTCTTGAATGCTATATATTTTTTAAACTTTAAAGTGTTTCCCTCTATGCTCTTTCATTTACTGTTATTGTTCCTCTCTTACAGATGAGCAAACTGAACATCCAGGAGCTTAGTGATTTGCTCGAAGTTACACAGCTTGAGGGTCAAGACTGCTGTTTCCACAACACATACAGAGGTAGGAGGAATCTGAGGCTCAAGTTGCTGGAAGGACTTGTACCAAATCATGCAGCCACAGAGTTGGTACCAGAAGTGTCACTCAGGTATCCCAGCATCCAGGCCAGAGATGCAGAGCTGAGCTCAGCTGCCCCTGCCAGCCTTGTTCACAGGGGCAGTGCTCAGCTCTGGGCAGGTCCACCCTTTTGGGTTGTGCATGAAGAGTCAGGGCAGCCCAGGTGGGCAAACACTCACCTGAAGGCAACGCCATAGCCTCGAACCCAAGAGTCAGAGGAGGCAGGGGGTGTCCTGGTTATTCTCATCTTGTCATATGAACATAAGACTTGGTGGGGAGCTAGTGTTTACGTTTCAGGGGAAAAGGCCAGTTAACCTCCTAGGTCACCATGCTGTTTGGCTCATCTCAGACTGCTTTAGGGATGAGTAACCAAGTATGGAGGGTTCTGGAAATTATGGTTCAGGTGCATATCTTCAAAGATTCAGGAAGACAGTCCCGATCAGCAAATGTCCCCTCTTCCAGGCAGCCCTCCCTGACTCTCTAAGACAGAACTGATCTCCTTCTCTGGTCCCACAGCATCTACCTCTCTGAATGGTCAGATTCCTCCTGATGGGACTGACTGTTCCCCATCACTGCCCACCTCGGCTGAGTTGTGGGCATAGAACCCTTTATGAAGGCATCATACCTTCATGTGCCCACAGATGCACAGACAAGTGTGTGCCAGCCACCCTGGTCCTCACGGAGAGACACGGCACACACAGACACTGGCCCACACATCACTGGACGACTCAGTTTTGTGCATGCATGAGCTCTCTCTGTCTCTCTCTCTCTCTCACACACACACACACAGAGAGAGAGAGAGAGAGAGAGAGAGAGAGAGAGAGAGAGAGAGAGAGAGAGAGAGAGAGAGAGAGAGAGAGAGAGAGAGAGAGAGAGAGAGAGAGAGAGAGAGAGAGAGAGAGAGAGAGAGAGAGAGAGAGAGAGAGAGAGAGAGAGAGAGAGAGAGAGAGAGAGAGAGAGAGAGAGAGAGAGAGAGAGAGAGAGAGAGAGAGAGAGAGAGAGAGAGAGAGAGAGAGAGAGAGAGAGAGAGAGAGAGAGAGAGAGAGAGAGAGAGAGAGAGAGAGAGAGAGAGAGAGAGAGAGAGAGAGAGAGAGAGAGAGAGAGAGAGAGCCCTGCAGACAACCACAGGACCCCGTAGAGACAGTTTCATCTCTGAGAATATACAGGCTGCTTCTTCCAAGGCATCTGCCTATCCTACCCCTGGTAGTCTGTGAGTCATTGCTAAAACAGTGCCCACACTGACTCCGGCCGACAGGGGTTGGGAATGTGACCTGTGCAGGCCTGAAGCTTGCTGGGTTCCCACACTGGAACTTCTTTCTGGACCAATAGCCTATTCCAGTTGGGGCCCCGGCTTTGCCCTCTTTTCCCCGGAGAGCCCAGCCGCGACTATCTCCAGGTAGAATCTGCCCACATCACAAACCCAATCAGATAGACGTCCTTCCTGTGGGCCTCCGGGCCCTGTCACCACCAGGCCTTGCCACCTCGGCACTTTCTCAATAACTCACAAAGGTCAACTGTTGCTCACTCAGCGATTTACCCCCTTCACCCTCAATGCCTTGTTTTCCTCAGAACGGATGTCTTCCTATCCCTTGCCTGGCTCTGGAGCTGCTGGACTAGCCAACTAGCAAGGGACAGAGGGAGTGTCCCTGCTGA
>NW_006159579.1:8282477-8306394 GCF_000334495.1 Tupaia belangeri chinensis | reverse complement strand
TCTGCTTTGTCTCTGGCCACAGAGAAACAAAAGTCCTGGGGGTGGGGGGCACAGTGACAGTGCACGGATCCTGGAGTCTGATGGGTATGGGCTTAAAATCCAACTCTGCCTCTTCCCAACGGTGTCACTTTGGCCTCTGCCAGCCTCAGTTTCTGCTTCTGTAAAATGGATGTAACTATTTGAACCTTACAGGATTGCTGGAAAAATTAGATGTGGTTAAATGTTCATATAAAGCATCTAAGCCAGAGTACTCTAAAAATGTTAGTGAAGAAGAGTTATCATAGCAAACGAATTGTAAGGAAGTTGTTGTTACAGCAATGACTCTGTCCCCATTACCCTGCCCCTATCCTCATGGTCTTCTAGGCCTCTGTGAGACTCAGACAGGGTCTGAGAGGTGATTTGCAGAGGGCTCAGCCTCCATGTGCAGCTTGGGAGGGAGATGAAAAGCTGGGGAGGGGACCGCAGTCTCTCTTGCTAAGTAGGAGAGAGCTAGATAAAGATTTTCTTTGGTAGTGTGGGCTGTCTTCAGACTGCCCATCGCTCGTTGTTTATTGCCTGTAAGGCCCAGGACATTACCTTTTCCTATGAAACTGGGAGGGGGAACTCGTGGACAAGGAACTCTATGTGCATAAGAGCCACAGTGATGCAGGCTGTTTTCACACATATTATCCCATTTAATTTCAAAACACTCCAGCAAGTAGGGAAGCTGAAGCTCAGAAAGATAACATGGCCCCTATGTACCTGAGTTGAGACTTGAACTCTTGATTTTTGACTTCACTTGATGGGTTGCTCCCTGTCCTCCTGGTCACCTCTGGAATGTGAAGAGCAGAAACAGCAAGCTGAATTGAAATGATAAAACCAGCTTTCATGTCCTTGCAGGCAAGAGGCTGAGCAAATCCATCCTGTAAGCCGTCCCCACAGCGATCGTATTCCACAGAACAATTTAGACAAAGACCTAGTTTATGCAGCTGAATATGAAATATGGCTTGTGTCTTAGGACATTTGTATAAAAAGACTATTTCTTTACTGTCATAGCCTCAAAACCACTTCTGGGAGTACTGCCTTCTTACTTGATGACAAAACATCAGGCCAATCTGGAGGCAGAAAACGGGGGAGTGGGTGAACTCACTCAGGGGCCTCCGGTAAGCTTCATTCTCTTTCTGAGACTCAGTTTCCCCATCCATGAAAGGACATAGTTTTCTGGGGATGATTTCTCTGGATAACTTCTTATTCTCCCCAAACTCTGGCTGTGTTTTTCAATACAAAACTCATGACAAATCAACAAAGTATTTTTTTTGTTCCCAACTGGTGAATTCCCTTACTAGAAAATCCTAACAAAGACAGACCACTTAAATAGCATTTGGTTAATCCAAGAATAACTTCACATCGGGTGTAGAAGCCTAGATATAAATGGCTGGCCCAGTCTGACTCTGTGACCATCAGAAAAGAATTTTGTGTGTGTGTGTGTGGGTGTGTGTGGGTATGTGTGTGTGCGTGTGTGTGTCTGAATCCTGTGTCCTTGCCACTGATTTAAAGTCCTGGCTCTCCTTCATTTAAAGAAAGCAGCGAGGTCCCTGGTCCCAAGGTGAGCAGTTCACCTTTGTCCCTGTCTGAGGTGACGGAAAACCTTTGCAGGAGCCTTTCAGAAACAGAAGGATTGGGGGTGGGGAAGTACTGGGGGGTGGGCAGCAAATTTGGAAGCCTGGCTGTGGCAGTCCTGCCAGGAAGTGGCAGTCCTGGAAGTGCTGGGGGTGGGAGGGATCACATTTGATTCCTGCTACAGACAAATCAATATGTTGACAGAATCGCCCTCCGCATGTGTCCATTTAAACACTGATCCCCACACGGGATTCGGGTTGACCGACTCCCTTTGCCAAATGCAAATGCATTAACCTTACAATTGGGTAATCTAATAAAAAGGATCAATGGTCTGATTCGGTGCTTATGGACTCATTTGCTGCAAGCGAGAGCAATTTAGCCAGGACCCAGATGAGCGGCTTGGGGGAGCCGAGAGGGAATGGCTCAAGCCGGCTGTCCTCACTGCCTTCCGGAGGCACAGCCCGCCGCTCTGCCTGGAGAGGCTGTGCCGAGTGGGCAAGGGAATGAGGAGGGTGTTATTCATTCATTACTGCCACTTTAATCACTTAGAGGTTCAATTACGTATAAATCATTAGTGGTATTTCAAGTTACTTTACCCAGGCCTGTGCAGAACACCCTTGACTGGCGGTGGGGAGCTTTCTGTGACTAGATTTAGCGTGCGACTGAACAAGGCAGTCATATGGGTTTTTCTGCTATGAAATTGATAAATGAAGCGGGCATTCGAGGTACAGTAGTAATTTCTGTGGTGCAGTCAAGTGCTCGCTCCCTTGTCTCCTCCAGCAATGAGGGCATGGGCCCCTTTAATATGGCAGCTTTCCCCTGGGGGCCCAAAGGCCAAGCTGGGCTGCAGGCCTAGGGTTTATTTCCTTGCAGAAGTTCCCAGAGCTAGCCCTAGTTCATTAGTGGGGATATACCTGGGGACGAGGGGGAAAAAAAAAGGGAGAAAAGAAAAAGGTAGGTTCTTTTACCCTTGTTCAGTAGCTCGGATGCTGTCATGATTTTCCCAGGGTGGCAAGTGCATGAAGGGCGACATCGGGTTTGTCACAGCAGCTCGTTTCCCTCTTCCCTGGACGCAGTTGTCCCCTGTGGCCGGCATCCCTGTCTGGAAAGCATATTTTCTCCTAATCGGTTTTACAGCTCTTTTAAAGTAATATGTCAGATCATTTTCCCCATATACATAGTTAATGAAAGTAACCCTACAAATTCATTTTAAATAGATGGAAGTTGTTATAACCCTGATCCAGAATTTATTATGTTCATTACAATCTTGCTGAAGTAGGTAATGTAATGGGCTATTACTTTTATTATCTTTTTAATCCCTCAAAATTATTAGGAACTGACTAATATTTGGCATCACCCTGTTAATGTTTAAACAGAAATTGATACTTTAATTCGTCTAATAAATGATGGGGGCACTTTGAGTGGAAACAAAAGCCTGATGGGATTTATCTCGATCAGTCCCAAAGACTTTTAAGTGGGACTCAGGGGTCCTGAATGCAATTATTTCCAGGCAGGGTATCTTCATCAAGTACTCAGAAAGGACAGAAGAGCAGAGATGGAGATAGTGACAGGGAGACCCAGACGGACGGCGACAACACGGAGGCAGAAAAGTGAGAGGGAGAGAAATTTCACTCAACCATCTGAGTTCTAATTCTGACTTACAAAAATCTCCGATGTGAGCTGATAACCACCAGAGTGAGCTGGATGGATCTTTTCCTCCTTGCCCTTCGTCTTCTCCCCACCTCCTCCCTAGATGAAAAAGATTTTTCTTTATAACCATTCTTGTGTTAGTAATCAGCTTTATGGCTAAGAATTCTCAAGTGCTCTAGAATTTGTTCATTGCTGAAACAAATGATTGGGCTGCATTCTCCTCGTGAGGAGTGGAGACCCCACTTGCTCCTTGGAAAATAATGATGGCTGCTCAATTTGCAAATTACCAAATCTCACAGTGAAATGGGAGGGGCTGCGAGGGGGCACACTGTTGTGTCTCTTCCAGAAGAGGCTGTGTTTCCCCTCCATTTCCTGCCAAGCGGGTGACAGGTAGGATTTAGGAGAAATGGATCTCTTGCACTTTCTAGTTTTTACAGGGCAACATGCAATGCTAGTCACCGATTGAAAATAATTTTAAAAAATAAACAAAATCTAGTTTTAACAGAGTGAGAGGAACAAAGTATTTTCCTTCCTGGTTGGTTAAGAAAACACAAAAGGAGGTAACTTCAGGAAAGAAAACGCTGGCATTTTGTGTTACTTTAAGGCAAGGGTGTGTTTTCTAACAAAGAAAGCTTCACTAATTAGCACAGAGAAGCTCATTAGAATTTAAAGCTGCTTTTACTGTGTAGCTCACTTTGCTCTATCTAAATGCCCTGAGTTTCCAAAGCAGCAAAAGTATTGATTAAATTGACTCAGCATGAAAAGCACCCCCTTTGTGACTACTCATAAAGGGGTGGGCTTCTTGGTGTTCCAAGCTGAGTGTCCTATGGGCTGTGTCCAGGCGGGTGGGCTGGGGGCTGCGTCCTGCCTGTCTATACCTTAGCTGGGTTGAGGGCCAACTACACATCCCTTGGCTAAAACCCAGTTTTGATCAACGGAAGGGAAACCTGTCCTTAGCTAAATTTGTGCCTCATATCTTACAAATCTGGTTGTGTACATGCCGGTGGTGTTCGTCAATGCCGAGTTGACAAGGACTCCACGTCATTTGGGACTTGATAAAGAGACTAAAAGTCAGCTTCTCAGCATGTTTATTTTTAATAGACATAAAAAATGAAAACAAAAACAGAGGCTTTCTCCTGCTTTGGAACCCTCGTTGGCAGAAATGTACTGAGTGCACAGGCGTAGCAAGATTGTGGGGATTCTGGAAAAGGTCATTTTTTTTTTTTAAAACCCAGATAGCTTCATGAACATGAGGACAACTTCTGAACTGAGAAAGAATGGGTTCCGGAAGGCTCCATCACTTCCTTCCCGAAGTGCCACATCCCATGTTCCGGCATCAGTCTGTCGGAACCGTTCCAGCATTCTCTGTGCTACCTTATCTGCTAGAAATGCAGCACTGGGCATGGAAACATCATTGGAAATGAAGACTCCCTCCCTTTTTCTAAGTCTCTACTTTAGAAACTCCTTTTTTAACTCCTTGCAGCTTTACTAAATGTGGATGGCCCTAAGAGAATTTCATGGAGACCATCAAGTAGAAAGAATGTAGCTTTAAAAGTCGATTTAAAAATAAGTACAAAAAAATGAGACAAAAGGCTAATGACTTCCATTAAAAAAAGCGCTTCAAATTGATAAGAAAGATACTAGGATTCCCAACATAAAATAAAGAAAGTATATAAAAAATAATTTACAAAAGAAGAAATTCAAGTAGCAGGTATTTACTTAACTCTTACTATATGCCAGGAGTCACGTACATGGGACTCTCATTCATTCTTTTTTTTTTTTTTTTGGAGAGGTTTTTGCTATAGGGCGCGTGTGCTTGCCAGACAGAGAGAGAGATAGAGAGACAGAAAGCGAGAAATCACCCCCCCAGGGGGGATGGCCATGCCGCAATCCCTTCTCCTCTGTTCTCTTCTCGGGATCTTGGGCACGTACGCACATGCGCCTGGTGTGAGTTTTAAGCCACCGGGTCCGGGACGCGAACCGCGGTCGACTACGTGGGAGTCCAGCGACAGAGCCATTACGCTAACTGCTGGTCCCTCATTCATTCTTTATAAAGACCCGATGAGGTAGGTATTATTCTCATTCCTATTTAAACAATTAGGAAATAATCATCTCCAAATCACACATAATAAAGCAGGGAGCTGATATTCAAAACCAGGTAGTTTATTCTAGCAGGGGCTCTTCTTTGCCATAACCATGCCAATTTACAGATATAATCATGTAATAATAAGCCTGGATAAATTTACTGTTTACTAGTAAACCAAGATCTGTTGATTTGAAACAATCAGAAAACTTTCATTTATCATGTTAACGGAGAATTTAGAAATGTTAATATGCAATGTTGGCAAAGATGGGTTGAAACAGACATTCTGAAATGTAAAGTGCAATTTGACAGTCTCTATCAAGAGCCTTTAAAAGTACAAATCCTTTGACTTAGTAATGCTCTTGTTAATCATTTATTCCAAGAAAATAAAAATGTGAAGCAAAGATCCAGGCACACAAGTCTGCACTATAGTACATTAGATGCCTTATGGTAGGAGGATGTTTGAGTACAGTAGAGCCCACCCATTGGACAATACTGGTAACAATAAAAATGATGTCGTCAAAAAGTTTCAATAACACAGGAAAATGCTTATACTAAGAGAAAAATATCAGGATATAAAATTTCACATGCTGTCAATTGCGCAAAATATTAAGAACAGAAGAAAAACAAAAAAGTGTGAATGAGGAGTTCTCTGACAAGAGGATTAGGTGTAGCCATGTCTTTTTGTTACAAATATTTTCCAGAGTAAACTTTTTTATTTTTTAATAATTGGGGTGAAGGGAAGAGGACTTTTACAAATAATAATTTCTTTCCCTTATGAGTGAAAGAGACAGCGAGATAGCACCCCCCACTGGATCCTGATGGCGTGATCCACCACCAGATCTATGCCCGGTTTCAGCCAGCCCTGGCTCATGAGCATGAGCAGATGTGCTCAGGGAGGTCTTCAGGGAGTGAACCTGGAACCTTCCCATGTGAGTCAGCCTGGCAGCGCATTGTATTCCACCACCGGGTCACCATGCAGCCCTCTTTATGACTCTTAACAATCAGTTTCTTAACTTCAATGTCAAATCCATTAGGAATGAATCAATGGACCTCAGAGAACCAAATTAACTTAAGATCCTGGGTATCCTTTTTGTTCTCTGTGTGGACCCAGGCTGCCTAGAGATAATCCCGTGTGTTCTTCAACACCCTGAGCTTACCCCTCATCTGTCATGTGCTCACTCATGGGATTATTGTCAGGATAAGTACAGAGGCTTTAGAATGGTGTGGCCATTCAGCAGATGTAAATAGTAATAATACCAGTAATATATTAATTACGGTCATTATGGTTGTTGTTTTGCTTGTAGGAAGGGCAGAGCATCATCCCATAGGCACTGAAAAGTGTAAACAGATCGACTTGTTCTGAGAGGGGGTAAAAACATAGTTCAGTCCTAGATCTGGGCTCCTGGTGCTATCCAAGTCTTCTATCAGCTGCTGCACAGGCAAAGGGGGTGCTCTTCGGGTGCTCATGGACGTGCGTGTAGACCCTTGCTCAATTGCTAAACACTGCCGAACTTCTCATGCATGGCTTTTCCACCCATAACTTTGAGAAGCATCTCTGCTTTATTGCTCAGAGACTAGAAGTCACTGTCCTAGGTCACAAAGCCAGGGAGTGGCAAAGCTGGAGTTGGAACCTACATTGGTCTGGCTCCAGAGATGTCTGAGAAGAATGACAGTTATTGTAGAGAACACAGGTTCTGGAATCAAAAGGACCTGGGGGATTGACTTTCTGTGTAGCTCTTCAAGCAAATAAAAAAGGTGCCTTCGTTTGCTCATCTATGAAGTGGGACTTAGGGCACTTGTATAGCGAACCATTATTTTACAAAACATTGAGAAAAATGGAATCATTGCCAATGATAACAATGATATAATACTTTCATTTAGAAGGAAGAACTTTTCATTTAATTCTTTCATTTATCATTTAGAATTTTAATTTTATTCTTATGGAAGGAAACTTCAGGTTTATTTAGAAAGAACTGTAGAATTTTTTGTTGTGTGTTTTTAGCTTTGCTTTAGAGCATGTGCACTTATCAGAGAGAGAGAGAGAGAGAGGAAAAGTGTGAAATCATGCCCCAAATGGGAATGGCCATGCCACAACCCTTTCCCCTTTATTCTCTTCTTGGAATTTTGGTTATGCATGCACACTCACCCAGTGTGATTTTCAAGCTCCCGGGTCTGGGATTTGAACCACACAGTCAGCCATGTGGGATCCAACACCTTAACCTCCATGCTACCTGTTGTCCATAGACATAGATTTTTTTATCCTCAGTTCTTTACATATACATAAAGAGGAAGGTATAAATGAGATAATTTGATTAAGGTAATCTTAAATCTTCTTCATATTCAGAGACTGACTCAGCATTGTTGTCACCCATGTTTTACAATGTCACATTGCAAGCATTAGTGGTAGCATTTCTTTCAAGACCATTCTTGTATCATCCTCAGAATTTTAAGCTGTAAATATCCATTCTTCAAGTTCTGATGTGTGTTCCCTGATGTGACAATGACGTCAAGAGTGTTGCCAGGTCGACAGCGATCGTAATAAAGCATCTCAATTTCAAAGATGTTACAGTGAGAAAAAGAAAATGTACGTCTTAGAATTGATGAAGTGTAGTAGCAACCTTAGAGAGTTGTTAGGAGAATTCTTGTAAAGGACGTAGACACCAGACTAGACACACAATTAAGTGCATCGTCATTATTGCTATTATATCCTGGTCTCTGAGATGTATTGCATGTCTGTGTGGCCATGTGGGAGCTGTCTCCACTTGAAACCAACATGCAGTGCTGACGAACTTCTGAGCCCTGGGGTAAAGCCTGTCCCATTTCCCTTTTGGTTTCCCTATCTCTACCTGCTTTCTGAACCTTTTTGCTCTCCCCTGCCTCTCCCTCTGTTACCTATCTTTCTCCTCCTCTTTCTTCTCTCTGCCTCCACTCCCCCCTCCCCCAGCATTTCTGTAAATAAATGGCCCTGTCACTCCAGCTCTCTTACAGGTTTAGAGTGAACGAAAGTGTCTTTTTGAAAAGCTTGTTCTGTCTGACATCCTGACTGGCTGGGGAGCAGGGTCCTTTGCGCTCTCCTCCCTTCTGCTCAAGATCTGCTCATTTGGTTAAGGATTTACAGGGCTGCCGCTGAGCACTGAGCCCTGAGTACTTCACCCACAGCAGAGGATGCTGGGCCGTGCCCTTTGGGGGAGACCCATGGCAGGCATAGATGGGTGTATTGGTCCTGCCGCGGGTGGCTGTAGGCAGACTGGCTTAAGACCTGCCTAAAAAGAAACCATTTATTCCCATTTATGATTCTTTAAAAAAGAAATTCACAGCATTTATGACAAGCCTTCTACATGCATTTAATGACATGAAAGTATTTGATTATATGCATTAAGATGAGGTCTGAGAGTTCTCTGGTGTCCTTAGTTTTAAGTATATTTTTAACTGCCTACAATGAAAGGAACAAGACCAAAAACGAGCAGTGGCAGCATCCTCGTAAATTCTGAGCCATAACTGACACACTTTGGCTGCCATGAGAAGTGGCCTGGGGAGGGAGGTCAGAGGAAGAGGAACAGCAGAGTTTCTGTTGCTCGTGGCTATGCTGGGCTCTTTGCACACATTACTGTGTTCAGTTTCTGCAGGGAGGAGTCGTTAGCCCTGCCTTCTGGATGAGGAAACTGATCCTCAGCCAAGTAAAGCAACTTTCTTCAAGTGGGCGAGTATGAGAGCCATTATCCAAACACGAAACTTTTTCATACTAAGGCCTCAGCCCTTTGCACAGACACTGAGTGTGGAACTCAGAATGGCACCCAGTTGTGGAAGAGTTAACCGAGAAGGAGGAGGGAACAGATGCTGAGGCCGGGGAAGCCTAGGCCTTCAGAGAAAAGCTTCTTCCTCCCTCCATCTGAACTCCAGTCCCGTGGAGGAGGCGTGCATCGTGGTGGAAACGGAATCAGGACAGAAAAAGCCACTCGAAATGAACTACACCCAGACAGGCCGCCATGGTGGCGTGATTGATACTGGAGCATGTAGGTGTAATGAAACTGATGCCGGCTCCTCTGCACCTGTGATTTATTGAGGACAAATTTAAGATGAGAAAGGGCCCCATACCAGGAGCTGCATCTTCCCCTCCAAGGGAGGGTGGTCATCCATCACCAGCCATTGCAAGGGCCCATTGCAAGCGGCTCATCAGATGAGCCAATAGTCTCTTTGTTGGGGTTCCTAACAAGTGTTGGATCAGCAAAAGTCTATTTATACTGGTGGACCTTTCAGGACCAATTTGTAGTGGGTCACTGATTCTGCTGGGGTATTATCTTCTTTACTACTCGGGCCAGTTGGGGAACGCGGCAAAGATTAATGGTTTTGGCTGCCGACTTGCCGCCGCAATCTACTGCTTCTGGACCAAAGATTAAGTTTTTTTGTGTTTTACCAGAAAGGGCCCACCTTGCGTACGAAATGTGCTTTGATTTACTGACTGGCTTATGGAGAAAGGAGTTGTGGAAATGTACTTGGTGAAGGTGAGGATTTGGCAGATAGCTGTTAGGCCTGGCATCCCCACTCTTCACCCTAAGGGCCCGGGCAGGGAACAGGCAGCTCCTAGTGCCACAGCATAGGCCCTGCAGCCTGGGGCTTGTCGAAGTAGGGGGATCCTCCTTAAGCCTGCAGGATATCAGAGCCCTGTCTGACACCTAGCAGCTGGCCCTGGGGTCAGAGAGGCAAGTGGTACCCTACAATTATGTTACTAAAAAAATAGT
This sequence comes from Tupaia belangeri chinensis, assembly GCF_000334495.1. Lineage (NCBI taxonomy): Eukaryota > Metazoa > Chordata > Mammalia > Scandentia > Tupaiidae > Tupaia > Tupaia belangeri. The sequence goes on along the minus strand of NW_006159579.1, from coordinate 8,296,320 downwards.
TATGGCCTTTCCTTATTATTTGGAGAATGGCACATGCTCTTTTAATACATTTTGGAGAAAAATATCCCAGAAGCAAATAAAACTCTTTTGCTATGCGCAGATAAATCCATGCTACTTTACAGAAATTTATTCTCATCATTTTAAAAAGCCATTTTCTTCCGTATAAAGTTGGGTTGTGGGACCAGCAGTTAGCATAATGGCTATGTCGTTGGACTCTCACGTAGTCGACCGCGGTTCGCGTCCCGGACCCCGTGGTCTGTCTGTCTGGCGAGTGCATGCGCCCTATAGCAAAAACCTCTTAAAAAAAAAAAAAGTTGGGTTGTAACATCTCTAGTGCCAAAGGTTGACTCTTTTATTCAGCAGACACTTGCTGTGTGCGTCCCTAGACTAGTCTGTGTGTCACCGTGCTGAGTCAGACACGGCCGTCCTGGAGTCAAGGTGCTGGGATTTGCCCATGGGGGTGGCATGTGCCCCGCGGGGTACTCTCTTACATACATCTCTCCTGAGGGCCCGGAACACTGCCCATGCCTTGGAAGCAGGGGCCTGTCACCCTCAGCCCCTTCCAGGTCCCTGTAGAATCCTAGTTCCAGAGGAGGAAGTGAGGATTCAGTCCTGCAGAGAGGAGCCTGGGGTTGCCTTTGGCTATACTAGCGTGGCTTTTAGGGGTATTTGAGAGCTAAGAACCAAACCCTCCTGTATTAACAATAGCAGCTCAACCTTGGAAAACTGGAAAAAGAACCCAGCAGCTCCTGAGGTACCAGCCACCCTGGGCAGATGCAGAAACTGCCAGGGGGACCATAACATATGACCAAAAAACCCCAGTGTGGCCTTGGGACTCAAAGAGACCTGAATTTGAATCTCCTAGCTGATGACCTTGAGTAAGTTGTGTTTCCAAGAGCTGTGTTTCCCCATCTGAAAAATGGGGCTTACACCATGCCCCCGGCTCTTTTGTGCTTGTTGACCATGTGGAATCTTCTGGTGAAGAGTGGGTGCTCAACCCATGCCAACTCTGTCTCAGGCCCATTTTCCGGATGCTGCGCTGACTCAAATAGATGGATGGGCTCTAATTGTTCCAACAACACTTCTGAATTTCGCAGGCCCTTTCCTTGGGAGCCTTTGTCTCAGGGCCATTAATCACCAGGCTACTGTCCCCACGGTTGGCTAAGGACTTCCTTTTCCTGGCTGAGGCTGGCTGAAGGAGGGAGGGCTTGAAACGAATACAGCCCTGCTTTTCACCATTGAATTTTAAATCTCTCATGGGGAGGGAGTGCTATTTGCTCTGAGATTCAAGTGGTCCCCTTTGTGAGGGTCTCTTTTCTGCCCTGGGGCAGCCTCCCTTCCTTCCTTTCCACCCTGCTCCCAGATCAAAATTCTTAGAGGCAGTAAAGCATTTTCTCTAGACTGCACATACACAAACTTTTCCAATACCCATCCTGATAACTTGCAGGAGCATTTGTCAGCTGGCCCAAGGCCTCTGTCTGTAAGTGATATGTTCTGTTTATGGGAGAGAGATTTCTCTTGGTGCAAGAGCAGCCCTTAGCAGCCCTAGATGTCTCCCAGCCTGCCACTGTCTCCCCTCCCTCTCTACCTCCCTTACTCCCCTGCACTAAGCATTCTTGAAAATCCCTGGTTTCTTTTTCTTTGGGTATTTTTTTCTCTGGTTCCTTTTTGTACCAGGACCTTTGCTCTTGCTGTTCTCTTTGCTGAATGCCCATGCTTGAGCTTTTCACATGGTTGTTTTCTTATCAGTGAAATCTCAGTTCATGTGTTAATCGAGAAACCCTCCCAGACCCTCTGGCTGCCTGCCATAGACCAAGTCACATCCCCCATGTTAAGCTCCTTGATGGCATGCATTTTTCACATCCTTCCTCAGATTCTTCATGGTTTCTGAAGATACAATGGGCTGTTGGAAAAGTCATGACGCATTTCTGCATAGAAAAAGACAACCTGAGATTTATGTGATGGCAGATTTAACAAGCATTCAACTGTGCCCCTGCCCTGACTGTCAGTACCGTCTTTGCATCCTCAGTGCCTTGCTTGGTGTCCAGTAGTGTAGGTTCTCAGTAAATAAGTGCGTTGACTGAACACACAAGCAAATGATGGATGGTGGGTGGATGGAGAGTAAGCAACTGAATGAACAAGTGATTTCAAAGTGGAGTGCAAAGGCTTGCTTTCCCTCTGACAGCCTAAGACTAGCTAAGGGACATGCAGCTTTTTGGATAGCCAAGGGGTTGAGAAGACTTCTCAGTCTTTTCCATCTCCACAGGGACACACCTCCCTCATTAAGGAAACCTGTGCTTGTAACTCTTCTTACTTAGTGGTCGGCTTCCCATCCACTGCCTTTTATGTTTTAAGATTTTATTTTGAAAGTTTTCAAATGTCCCAAAGAGAAGATGACAATAAACTCTCACATACCTTTAACCCTGTCCCCTTCTTGAAAATTTAAAACAAATCCCAGACATCAGCTCATTTCATTTATAAATATTTCAGGGGTATTGCTAATGGATACAGATTAATTAATAAAATTTATTTTAACATAACCACAATGGCATTATCTAATATCTAACAAAATTAGAAAAAGAAGTCCTTTAATATCTAATATTTCATTGCTATTCAAATATTTCTAATTGTCTCACAAATATCTTTTTACTCTTAGTTTATTTGAGTCAGGCTATAAACAGTGCATTTGACTGATGTCTCTCATGGTTCTTTATAATAATCTTCTCTCCTTTATTTTCTCTTTGCATTTTAAAATGTTGAGACCAGCAGTTGGTGTAATGGATATATCGTTGGACTCCCATGTAGCCAACTGTGGTTCGAGTCCCAGACCCAGTGGCTTAAACTCATGCTGGGCACGTATGCATGCATGCCCAAGATCCCGAGAGGAGAATGGAGGAAAAAGGATTGCAGCATGGCCATCCCTGCCCTGGAAGGTGATTTCTTGCTTTCTGTCTTGTGGGAGGCTGTGCACTGTCTCTCTGTCTCTCTCTGTCTTTTTGGTGAGTTCAGGTGTCCTATAGCAAAAACCTCTCAAAAAAATGTCATTTATTTCTCTTTTTAAAATTTTTAAAAAATCATCAGAGGTCATGTGCACTTTCCAGACAGAGAGAACGGACCCTCCCACTGGGGTGTGGTCACATCAATCCCCCTTCCTCCATTTCTCTATCCTGTCAGGATTTTTGGCATGTATGCACATGTCTGGTGTGTTTTTCAAGCCAATGGGGCTGGGATTTGAACCATGACTGGCATATAGGATCTAGCTCTCCACACCCGGGATTGAACTCCTGTGTTATAGAGCCAGCTTAGAGAATGCCTCTTATTTCTTGGTGAATCCAGCTCATTTATCTTGCAGACTGTGTCAGGTTCTAGGTTCGGCCACTTGTCTCCTCGTGGTGGTGTTTAACATGTCCTTCCATCCCCTGTGTTTCCTGGAAGCCGGCCATGAAATCCAGCAGCCTGCTCAGAGTCATGCTGGGTTTGGCGAGAAGCCTCTGCAGATGGTGCTGTGCACTCCTTGTGGAGCACACCCGAATGTCTAGTCGTCTCTCCTTTAATGATGTTGAGATTGATCTGTGGCTCATCCTGCCCTTAATTAACTCCCTACTCCCATCCCTATTTCCATCACTATATGAACTTGTGTTGCCAAACAAGTCAGTTGAGAACATTGATCACTTTGAGCAGATGTGGAACCAGCAAGGTCTGATGGCAAATGTACCAATTACAGCACCGGGGCATCAGGCCTGGAACAAGGTTTACGCTCTTTGCACTTCCATTTCCTTGCATGTAAGAAGGAGTAAGAGTAGTAGGTGATAATAGTATCTTTGAGAACTAATATAAAGAGGCAACGTTTGATTCTGAATCAGCAGCACGCAGACCAAAATGCTTAATTTGTACTCACTCAATCCTCCCTCTAATCCAGTGAGGTATGTGCCACTATTAGTACCACTATACACACGAGGAAGAGGACACAGGAAGGTTGGGCAACTTATCCAAGGGCACAAAGCTAGTAAATGGCAGAGCTGGGATTTGAACTCAGGTTGTCAGACTCCAAAGCATAATGCAGACTCTTAAGCATGATGCTATGACACATAACAAGACAATAGAGAATTCCCTGCTTTCTCTGCAGGGTGCTCGCGAAATCATGACAGGGACTGGGCACCTGGTAGTTCCCACCTTCAGGTACGTGCAGGGTGGAGTAAGGCAGCCCCCAGTGGCCAGATGGGGTTACTGTGTTTTACTCTGAGCTTTTATAGCCATAATCTCTCCTCCCAACTATTGTTAGCAGGGACAGAGCTTACTAAATTCACAAAGAATTTGATCTCTCTTGAAAAAACTCTTCTGAAGTCCCGAGAAGTTAAGTGACTTGCTCAGGACCACACTGTAAACTTGCCACTGCGCTAGTATTAGAACCCCCTCAAGTCTTGGATGATTAAGTCTAGATCCCCGAGTCTTTCTAAACCCAGAAAGAGGAGGCTATCCCACCACTCCTTCCCCAGGGCCCCTGGTTCATGTTCATTTTTTCTAGAATTCATCTGGGGGGATACAAATGGACAAACATGCAGCCATTTGGGGCTCACCTGGCATGTCATAGACATTCTCTCTTGGACATTCCCTTCATAGACATCTGGGCCTGTTGACCTCACTTTCCCAGTGGCATTTTGGGAATGACCTCTCTTCTCCTCTGTCCTCAGTCTTAAAGCAAATTTAAATCAAGGTGTAGAACCATGATTTGGACTCGATTCTCCTCACTCCAAGTTTAGAAGGACCAGAAGTAAAAAGTAAGTCCATGATTATTGGTGGCTTCCCAGCTGGCATTTCTACCACCCTGTCTTGCAAGTGATAGAAGTGAGATCAGAGAGAGGTAGCAATTTAGTGAGGTCACACAGCCTCACCTATAGAATGGGCTGCTGCAAAGGGACTAGGCTGTTCTTATTGTGACCCAGGGGGTTCAGAGTGGTCTCCTGTACATTGTGGTCACCTACATCCAGACCTGGAAACTGCATAGTGGGATCAGACGGTCAGGGCTGGGGGCTGAGAGCTTAGGGAACCAGCCCATGGTTTGTGGGACCAATTCATCTGATTACAAAGTTCATGTGATTGTCTTCACCAAGAAAATAATTGAAGGTGGCTCTGGGTTCCCCATGTAGGATCTGGCGCCAATGCCTGGTGGCTCCATTGGCGCCTTGAGCCTTGGGCATTTGCTAATGGACTGTGGCTGATCCTGGGACTGATTGGCAGCCAGCCCTAAGATCCTCAGGGTAAACCTGCAAATTGTGGTCTTTAGTCTGGAGACACTATTCTTTCTGGGAGCCATCACGGGGGCTTCTAGCTGGCCCAAGAGAGACGTGCTTCAGAACCCATAGGGTGAGACAGAGGGGCGATGAACTGATGCCCTTTCCCCCTCAAACACCTGGATGGACCAGGAGGTGAGGCTCCCAGATAGTACAATACTAAAAGCTGTCAACACAGTCCATTCCCTTATCTCTTCTTCCTGTTGTCTCCCTCTCCTGCTGTCCTGGGTGGCCAACATCATACCCCCATGCCAGCCAGAGTGGTAGTGGGGGCAATAAGTGTGCTTGAAGGTGTTCTTGAATAACACATTGCGGTGGATGACCCTGAGACAAGCTTCCCAAGGGATTCTGGGATCAGTACTCTCAGAAAAGAGAAGAGGGGAATACACTCTTGTGGAGATCTCTGGGGGCTGAGGGTTCCTCTGCTGTCTGAGAAAGGTTTCTAGGGCCCAAGAACAGCACAAGAACAGCACAAGCAAAGGCACAGAGGCATGCAGGGGATAGCATAGAGGTAGAACATTGTTCTCTGTCCTCTGTCTAGGATGCCTGCCCTTTACTCCCCTGTTTAGAAATGTCCCTACATCTCCCAGACAGTACAAATCTTCTACTCCTTCTGCAACACTGTCACTAGTCCCCATGGAATTCATAGACTATTTATTGATTATTGCTGAGAGACAGGTGAACTAGAGGGGCAAGCTTTGAAAGCAATGCAAAAATCTCAGACCTTAACTGGTTGGCAGTAGGAATCCATGGAGGGTTTTGAAGGGAGGACAGGAAAGAGGAAACTAGAGTCTGCCCAGAGTCATGGCTTTCTTAAGCACAGGCAGGGCAAAAGGCAAATATTGAAGCACACGCATCTGACCTTTTTCTAGGACACCCAATATTTATGCACTTTGCGCATCACCCAAATTTTATTCATTTACCCAAAAGAGTGTGAAAAAGGCGCTTTAGGAAACTGCTATAAATCCAGTGCAAGTCACCATGGTAACCTGATTAGCAGCTAAATTAAGTTCATGATTAAGAAGAAATAAATAAAAATAACTCTCCTCCTTGGCTGGGGCTACCCACTGGGCCACTGGCAGCTGAGCAGATGCTGAAGCCTTGTAAAGCAAGGCTAAGAGCTGAGTCTGAGCCCCCACCGAAGAGTTGGGGGGATGGGAGGGATTGAGTTGCTGCAGGGAAGCTGAGAGGCCCCTTTGTTAACACTGCCTGGGAAGTGGGGGTCGAGGCCCCTAGTGGACAAACCAGGGAGTGCAAACTGTGTGTCTGAAGGCCCACGCAAGAGCTTTCATGAAGGCTGTGTGCCCTCCACGTCTTCCTGGTGTCCTGGACCAGCTTTCCTTTATCTGATTATCCTGTCCACATGTTGTCACCCTTCCTGTGCCAGGTCCCTATGTGCTGCCTACTAGGAACTCTGAGATGATTTTGGTACTAGAAAGGGGCTGAGTTTGGAAGTGGACACAGATATAATAGTGTACATAAGTGCTATGGAAACATGGGCCAACCTGGGAGGCTTCCTGGAGGAAGTGATGTCCAAGAAAAAGACATGTGGCTGCCGAAGAGTGCCTATTCCAGGTGAGCATTCTGGGCCATCTTCTTAGAGCTGACATTGGCCCTGGAGAGACTAAAAGGACCTTCTTGGGAACTGTGGTATTTGTGTATCCCAGGGATGAGCAGGAGGGAAGACAGGTGCAAAGAGGGAAAGGAGCTTCCCTTGTACCCTCTCCAAGCCTCCTCCTGACCACAGCAGTTAGAGCAGTGGCTAGGGGCAAACAGGCTTTGAATCCTCTTTTTTGCCACTTGCTAGAGGTGGCCTCTGGCACAAGATGTAATTTGTTTTAGCCTCGTCCTCACTGCCTGTAACACAAAGTGATTGTGAAAGCAGTACCTACCTCACAAGGTTCTTGTGGAGGACTCAGTGAGGTGATGCAAACTAAAGGACAGACACTAATTTGTTACCTGGAGAAGTCTGCCTCAGCTGGGTGGAAGAAGGACCAGGGGGTGGCCATGAATTACACTGCTTAAATCTCCTTCAAGAGACATTGCTGTGGGGTGTGCAGTAGATGGACACCCCAGCTGCCACCCTCTGGCTCCATCAGTGTGTTCCAGCTGAGCTTGGGCTTCCTCCCAGTTGCTTCCAGCCAACTGAACATAAGAGCAGGAGGGTGGTGCTAGGGCTGACCTCATTCCTTCAAGATGTGGGACTCCCAACAGGCAACTTTGGCCTGGGGACTCCCCGGGCTGCAACCTTCCTGAAGCAGAGCTTCAGCCCAAGACTTTTTTCCCTTCTCTCCAATAATAGGTGGGAACCCTGCACTGTGGTCTGAAGGCTCTCATTGCTTTTTCTCGCTCCTCCCTCTTATCCTTCCTGGGAACTCCCCCAACAAACCTTCCCTGAGAAATTCCACATTGGCTTATGCTTCCCAGAAGACCAAAAATGTTACCAAGGGTCTCTGAGGAAGAGTCTCACAGCTGGCTGGTAGTAGAGGTGGAAATTAGACCCAATGGCAGGTCATACTTACAGGTGCGAGAGGTGCGAGAGTCAGGGCCTCTGAAGACTCTGGGGAAGAAATGACAGTATGTGTGTGTGTGTGTGTGTGTGTGTGTGTGTGTGTGTGTGTCTCCCTCTGCCCTGTCCTCTTCTGTCCTCTCGTGTATGTGTGTGTGTGTGTTCCTATGTGTGCATAGCCCTTGAGCATGCTCCCATCGCTGCCCTGACCATAGTGTAGTGAAAAAAATCTGTTCCCATCAGAAGATGAACCCTTCGGTTTCTGTTCTGACACTTAGTCCTGCAGAAGTTTTGGGGCACTAGAGATGCTCAGTCAACAAACAAATAAGTAAACAAAACAACGACAACAAAGAAAAACTGAGCACCACTGGGACTTGTTTCTATCTTAAGTTTTTCTTTGAACCAATTCTGGTTTCATTCTCTGATATTTCGAATTACATCACATTAGCTTATTTAAATTTTTAACCCTGTCTTTGCAGTGTCTTTATTCCATGCCTTTTCTTTTTCTTTTTCTTTTTTTTTTCGAGAGGTTTTTGCTATAGGACATGTGTGCTCGCCAGAAAGACAGAGAGAGACAGAGAGACAGAAAGCGAGAAATCACCCCCCAGGGGGATAGCCACACTGCAATTGCTTCTTCTCCATTCTCCTCTCAGGATCTTGAGCATGTACACACACATACCCAATGTGAGTTTAACCTGCTGGGTCTGGGACTTGAACCACAGTCGACAACGTGGGAGTCCAGCAATGTAACCATTACGCCATCTGCTGGTTCCCATGTCTTTTCTTAGACTGGTCCTGCTACTGGATCTCCTGGTATTTCTGTGTTTGACGCATTTTTGCTGAACCTTCAAAATCTTAGTCAGGTGTCATCTTCTTTCTGTAGCTTTATCTACTACTCACATCCCCCTTCCCTTCAATGAAACTGAGAGCATATTTGCTTGGGACCTACCAGCATTGCTGCTACACTACCACGGAATACCTTTCCAGTTGCAATGGGAGGGTTTGTAATTTCCTTGGTGGGGGGTGTCTCTGTCTGTCACACAGAGATGTAGGACACATGCCAGCAGACCCTTTGTCTGCCCCCTTGTCTTCACAGAGCCTTCTGCCATCCCTTTCTAGAAAGGAGCTTGAGTTTCTCAGCTTAATACGGCTGGATGAATCTTCTCTGGTCCTCTGCTCCCCCCCTCCCACCTCCGGCTCCCAGCTCCTTCCCCCAATCTCTTCATCCCTCCACAAGATCAGGGAGGCTGCAAACCCAACCCTTACATCAAAAGAGAACTTGAAAAATACTTGGAGCAAAAACTGCTAACTGTGCATCCTTGCTCTGAGCTGGCGCTGATATTAAATCAGGAAATGGCACTGAACAGCCGCTCCAAACACAGAAACAGGGGTTGTCAACACAGAAACCAAAAGCAATCTCTAACGGGCAGAGGTTAAAGGGACCTGGCACAAGGCCGATGGGGGCCTGAAACCCAGGAAAGGATTCGATTCTTGAACTTGGCTTGTCCGTGCCACTCTGCAGTACCCAGAATGGAGCCTGTCTCCCAGTTCCTGGCATCTGAACACTCCTGTCTCCCTGAAGATAAAATATCTCCAATATCTTTGGGAGTCTCCTTTTTCATTTCCATAAATATTTATTGAGCACCTATTATTGTATGACTGTGAACCAAAAGCTGTCTGTCCCTGTTGACATGATCTTCTTTGGTGTGGCCTTCAAGGCCCTTCACGTGGTGGCTCCGGTGCAAACCTCTGCTCTCTCTCCAGCCCCTCTGAAATAGCTTCCCAAGTGCCTAAGGATGTGTCTTTGCTGCACGCCTTTTCTTAACCTGGTCCTACCACCGTGCCTTCTGGTATCCCTGTGTCTGACCAGTTTTTTGCTTAACCTTCAGAACCTTAGTCAAGTGTCATCCCCTTTTTGTAGCCTTGTCTGCCACTCATCCCTCCACCTCCTTTCCCCCAATAAAATCAAAGGCGTATTTGCTTGGGATCACCTGCATTGTGGGTCCATTGCTGTCACAACATCCTTCCAGCTACACGGGGAAGGTTTGCAGTTTCCTAGAGAGGAGGAAAGAAACCACATTCATCCCTGAACCCTCATCTCCCAACTCTGGTGACGGAATTGACATAAATAGAATTGACACACAAATGAAAAACCCTGATAAAATTCATGGTTGGTGTGACGATGGGGGAACAGGTTATCCTCATTTATTCTGATGGGAAATTAAATAGGCACAATCTTGTTAGAGGCTAATTTGACAGTGTTAACATTGAAAATACACATCTTTTAATCCAGCGATTTCATTTTTTGCTTCCTAGAGAAATGCTTGCCCATGTGCAAAAAGCAGCATGTAAAAAGCTGCTAGTTGCAGCATTGTTTGCAATAGTGAAAGATTAGAAATAGCTTAAATGTCCATCAATACAGGACTGGATAAAAAAAAATTACATGACATCTATTGGCTGGAATGCTGTGCATTAGTTAAAAAGGAAGGAGATCTCAATGTATTGACACAGAAATTGCTGAGTGAAAATAAAAGCAAGCTGGAGCTCTAGACATAGATGTTAAAAACTACATTGTTGCATTTTTTTCCTACAATGAGAAAGTGGTCTTATGTATCTTGTATAAAAAGAAGGGAGAAAAAGAGTGGTAGCGGCAGCTCCTGACTGAACTAAGCCTGGGTTTCTGCAAAGCCAAACAGCACCTTTTCCTCCATCAGCTCCAGGCAGCAGGTCCCAGGGCAGTGGGAAGGGGATACTCATGTCTGCTGTGCTTAGTAGTTTGGTCCCAAGCTGTGAAGAGCATGTGATGGGAAGCAGAACCCCCTAGGTGCCTTCAGAGAATCTAGAAAAAGAAGAAGGAAAGTAGGAAAGCCAGTGGGGTGGCTCAGAGCATCCCATTTCTTCTGACCTGGTTTTTAGTGTCAAGACGGAGGAGTGAGGGTTGGTTCAAGAACGATCACTACATAAGGGAGAGGAGGTTGAGAGACGTCACACACGGCATCTGCCTGATCATTAACTTCATTCGTGCGTTCATTTATCTCACAACTGTAATTGTGTTCCTCGGATGTGGGCATTGCAGTGGTTCCTATGGACACAGGGCCACTTCCAACACCTGGGAATTCCCTCCAGGAACTCATGGTCAAGTTCTGTCTACTAGGAATAACGGAAAAGTCATGATACAGTTTTTGCATAGAAAAAAACCGTCACGACTATTCTGACAGCCCAATAGTTTCTCTTAATGTACTTCTCAGTCCCCATGCCTCAGAATTACTCAGGAACTTAGAAAAGTGCAACTTGCTGGTCTCTACTCAGATCCATAAACACAGACTATGGCTCATGAATCTGTGTTTGTATTATGTTTACAAGTGAAAAGCATGTAGATTAGCTGACAACACCCTTTCTAGACCTCCCCTGTGTTACTTCCTAAGGCTTTCCCCAAACCTGAGGTCTCACCTGGTGCAGCTTGAAGAAAGAAGAGATAGTGGTATGAGCCCTGCCGCATAGCTCTGCGGTGATGATTTCCCTAACACGACTAGGACCTTGCTTTGCGGGTAGGCTCTTCTCCCCGCCCCCCTGCCCAGGTACATCCACACCCTATGTGAGGTCTGGGACGATCCACACAGAGCCTCTTCTGCATGTCTTTCAGAAACAAGAGATTGACAGTGGGGCTGGCTTAGGCAAAGGCCCTGTGGCAGAGGCTGGGGGAGAACAATGTACCTGGAACATTGTGAGGGGAGAATGTGATGCGAGATGAGGTTGGAAGGGTTAGCAAGGGTGAATCATTCAGGGCCTGAAGAACAAACCAAGGAGTTCAGTTCTTTTCACCATGTCAAAGGAACTGACATTTAAGGCAAGGGGCAGTTGTGGGTAGGTAGAATGATCAGACTCACATAACATGAAAACTGGCTCTGTTGCCTAGTGGAGAAGCAGAAAGTCAAAAGTCAAAGCTTTTAAAAATAAAAGGTATCTAAGCAAAACATGCAGGTGACTTGGATGAAGGTAAAGGTACTAAATGGAAAAACAGAGTTCTTGAGGTGGAGGGACAGATAGACAGATGATGGTCAGGCTATGGGAGGTGAGGGTCTCAGCCCTGGGGAACATCAGTGAGTCTTCAGAACCTCTAACCCTGGTCCTGGCGGTTGTGGGAAGGGAGCCAGCCTGGTCATCCCTCACTGATCAGTGGCTTTGAGTGGCAGCAAGCTTCTCATCAGTACTGAACCATCCTTCTCCCTGCACACACACCCTGGAGAGACACCTTGATATTTAAGAAATGGGTTAGTTGGAGCTGAAGGTCAAATTCAGGTTAGAGGTCAGGCTGATGCCAAGAGTAAAGGACAGGATGAGAGGACTGCAATGTCTTTCTCTGTGCACCTGTCCTACAGTGTCAGGGAAGAAGGGAAGGAAGAAGAATGAGACCAAGGATGTTGGATGGCCATCACTGAGAAGGCATATTAAACCCTGTCTTCATAACTCAGTCCTTGGCATGGACTTGACACTTGGTAGAGGCTTAGCCGTGGCCTGGACAGAGTTGATAACCCACAGAAGTTGGAAAGCCTGATCCAGAGACAGCTGCAGAAGGACTGTGCTGACCTCTGCCCACCCCCCCCATGCTGCTGCTCAGCCCAGATAAAGACCCCCGCACTTCATGGTATTCAGAACCCAGGCCTGGGGGCTGAAGATCCAGCTCATCACTGAGGTGTAACTTTAACAAAATCACTTACCCTCTCAAAGCCTCATTCTTTGTATAGGATGGAGATAATCTTACCTATCTCATAGGGCAGTGGTGAGGATTGAACAAGCTGATAGGCATAAAGCCCTTAGGAGACTGCTCTTTAAATGAAGGTCTTCTTGGGACCAGCAGTTGGCATAAGGGCTATGTCACTGGACTCCCATATAGTCGACCATGGTTTGAATCCTGGACCTGGTGGCTTAAAATCACGCCAGGAGCGTTTGCGTGTGTGCCCAAGATCCTGAGAGGAGAATGGAGAAGGGATTGCAGCGTGGCCATCCCCCGTGGGGGGTGATTTCTGGCTTTCTGTCTCTCTGTCTCTCTCTGTCTTTCTGGCAAGTGCATGCACCCTATAGCAAAAACCTCTCCACAGCAATAAAATTTAAAAAAATAATAAAATAAAAGTCTTTTTTTTTCTTAACCTACCTATTTCTGTTAAATAGGGATAACAGTAGTGCTACCTCATGGAGTTATGACAATTGAATGAAACAGTGAATGATAAAAGGCATTGTAAATCTCTGTCCAAATAGGATATGCATTCCTATTTGGACCCAACGCTTAGATGCATATCCCATCTATGTTGGAAGCAACTCAACACTGCCTAATTGGGATAGGATGTGAGCCACATATATGATCTAAAATTTTCTAGCAGCCACATTAAAATAAAGTAAAATGAAACAAGCAAGGAGCCACAGATGGTGTGGAGGTTAAGGCAGCTTGATTCCACATGGCTGACTGTACTGTTCCAGTTCTGGACCCAGCAACTTGAAAAACATGCCAGACGCATGTATGCACCCCAAAATCCTGAGAGGAGAATGGAGGACAGGGATTGAGGAGTGACCATTCCCCCTGGAGAGGTGCTTTCCCATTTCCCTCTCTCTTTCCCCGGCAAGCCCAAGCTCATGCACCCTGCTGCAAATTTTAAAAGAAAAAAAAAAAAAAGAAGAAGAAGAAGAAGGAAAAGAAAGGAAACAGGTGAAATTTTGTTCTGATAATACATTCCCACTCCTGTGTGTGAGTGTGGGTGTTGGGGGCTCGGTCCCTAGAGGAGAAAGTCAGGGTAGAACTCTGCAAACTAAGTGTAACTGGCTCTCTACTGGGACCTGCTGAGTCCATTGGCTGACTCAGAATTCCAAGAATACTATGTTGGAAGTCCTGGTGGAGCAGTATTATGTGGAGCAGGGGAAAGAGGAAGTGACAGGTGCCTTTGGGAAAAGAAGAGGAAGGGCAGAAGAACCTTTTGCCTCTCCGTGGGAGCCACAGACCTTGGGAAGCTCCTTCCCACTGGGCCCGTAGAGAGGTGCAGACACCTCAGGG
>NW_006159579.1:8278870-8282446 GCF_000334495.1 Tupaia belangeri chinensis | reverse complement strand
GAAGAGCGGGTGACACTACATCTGGGTGATCAAATGGTAGATGGCAGGTTTCTGGGTGGATCCCGCTGACGAAGGCTCCTGCCTGGCAGAATTCAGCGGGGGGGCCACGGACCCCCGGCTTGGCGATCCGGAATAGTAAAACCTGCCAACCCAGCGGGCTCAGAGGCCACGAATTTCAAACTCTCTGAATGCGTGTGCTGCATCTTCCCATCCGTCTGTGTCTCTTTCTCTCTCATACCCCTGTTGCGCACCTCAGCTGCTCCCCTGCACTCACAGATTCTTCTACTCGCTCACTAAACACTTGCAAACCTGTAGCTTCTCTTCAGTCTGGAGGCGCACAGGAGGGCGCACCGCGGGGCTGCTCGGTTGCTACCTGGTTGGCTAAGTAAGGCGGACTGGGGCAGTGCGGCGAACCTCACACCCGACCATTGACTATGGGCTCCACGGTCCCTTAGCGAGTAAATTCTTCTACGCCTACACCGAGTGTCCTGAGGTTCTGCTGCGGCTCGAACGCTGCAGAGCCTCCCCCATCACCATCTAGCTAAAGAAACCCAAGGTGGTGCTTCTGGGACGCATAGCCTCCGGCACAACCTAGGGTGGGTGGAGAGAACAGTCTCTTTGTGCGAAAACCTCAAATTGGAGTTTTAGCGACTGGAGACCACAAACTATTGGGGCTCTGGCCGCCGCCGATCCTCGGCTTCCCTCCAAAGAGGCTTGGGACTGCGCTCCGCTCTAGCTCCTGCGTCTCCCGGCCCGCTTCCCTTCGCTTCTACTCCTCAGCGCTTCACTTTCTCCACCATCCCGCCTCTTTCTTCCCGCGCGACGGGCTCCCCAGTCAATGGGTATGCAGAAGCGCACCGACTATGCCTTTCAGAACTGGGGTACACCCTCCTGGTACTGCTGTGTACGGATAACCGGGAGCCGGACACGCGGATCCAGGCCCCCTGGCGTGGAGTGGCGGCAGCCCGCAGATGCAATCGGGAATGGGTGGGTGGCCGTTTGGGGTTCCGCGACCCTTAGGCGGAGCTCAGCGGGAGCCGAATGGGGAGGGTCTGGCCACTGAGGGCGGTCGGCTCCCCATGCGTCGGCCTTTACTCCTGAGTGTCCTGAGCGCCTCTATTCTAACTCATCCGTAGCCTGGCAGGGGTGGGGCTATTTCCAAGTTTTTTTGGGGGGAGTGGAGGTAGGGTGGTCGGGGGATGGGGAGAAGAGCAAGTAACTCCGCCGAGAGTGCGGCAATGAAACGGATTTGGAGGTAGGTGAATGTAGGGACAGACAGATATTTCGGTCAAACCGTAGGAGGAGTGACTGAAACAGAGACAGAGGGACAGAGACAAAGAGGAGCGTGCGTGCCCAGACAAAGCCTGAGCCGTAGAGACCCTGAGACGGACGCCCGCAGGAGAACCGGAGGTTTGGAACCGTAGAGCTAGGGCCACGGGAACTTCCAAGTTCTCGATGGGCCGCACTTGGCGATTGGAGTTTCAGCCCTCGGCAGCGACGGTCAGGTGGACCCGAGGGTTCAGGCGGCGAAGGGCGAGCACAGCTCGGTCTGCCAACCTCGGCGCACACTAGCGGACTGCCGCATTAGGCACACTCAGGTAGCCAAGTGTCTATCGGCCGAGGAAGACGACACTGCCCGCTGGGGTTCAGTGGTACCAAGAGGGCCCGGTGTGTCTGTCCGGTCCTGGGCACCTAAGGTCAAAGCTGTAGTCTGCAAAGATCGGTAATCGCCTGGACAGGGTGACCTCGAAACCTTCTCCTCTGAGCTGCGACCAGAGTGTGTGTTCACCTGGTGTGAATGCGACAGGGACACATGTCCCCACAGGACAGGTACATGTTCCCATAGCCTAGCTTTGTACAGGGGCTGCGCTGCCGCTTGGCCCGAGCTCTCTCCAAAGGCGGCCAAATCATTTCTGCAGAGAGCTCGGTTCTCAAAGAGGGCTGCAAGACGGGGTCTCCCAGCACTAGAATCGCTGATCCATACCTTTTAGTTCAAATGTATTCATTTTATTAAAAATAACCCTCTCAAGACGGCGCCCTACTCCAGCCTCCCCGAGGGCTCGAGAAAATAGGGCTTTGGATTAGTTGGAGGTATACACTTCACCTTCTAACACTTAAAAAAAATCTGGCCGCATTCGCATTGGCGTGGCCCACTCGACCCCCACGCGCGGCTTCGGTCGTCCGGGTCCCACGCACACAGCAGCCGGACACACTCACCCAGTGCACGCTTCTCCTGCTTTTCGCAGCGCGCGCCCAAAGCTGGAAAGCGTAAGGCGACGCGGGAGGCGGGTCGGGACTCCGGATCCAGCGAATTCGCGATT
This sequence comes from Tupaia belangeri chinensis, assembly GCF_000334495.1. NCBI lineage: Eukaryota > Metazoa > Chordata > Mammalia > Scandentia > Tupaiidae > Tupaia > Tupaia belangeri. Next base: position 8,280,125 of record NW_006159579.1, on the reverse strand, counting down.
TATCTGGCTTCAGCGTCCGGGCAAGGGTCTCGAAAAGACCTATTTCCCGCCATTCTTGATCGGGGTAGGGAGGGCGCGCAATGCTGGAACGGTGTCTGGATGCCTAACACGTTACGTTCCTCTTTCCCGTCTGCGCTCCGGGGAGATTTCTCACCAGACGCCCCGGGCCCCCTCGCTGTGTTATTTCCACTTTTGGCCTTTGGCCCTTCCCCGCCCAGGAACTTCCCTCACCGGGAGCAGCCAACAGGCACCCCGGAAGGCTGGGAAACGGAATTTCAGCGGGGGCGACCAGCGCGGGGCTAGCAGCTGAGTCCGAAGACGGGACTAGAGGACCTACGCGTGGCTCGAGGAGCACCTGTACGGGCCTCCGGGTCACACACAGCCCGCGTTCCAGGCTGGCTCACGTTGGGCCAGGTAGAGACTTGGCTGGGTCCGAAGCGCCGTCCAAGCCTTCCGGCTGTGGACCGAACGGTTCTGGGCGCCTTTGCGCACTGTGGCCACTTGGGGTCGCACTTTATGCCTGTTTGAGCCTCTTCGCGGCGAGCTGACGCCGGGATCTGCTTAATCGTTACAAAACGTTCAAACAAAAACAGGGCCAGTTCTCCAGCAGCTGAAAGCCACCGGGAGCATTGGTCCCGAGCTGGCCTCGGCCTGGAACCTCCGGGCGCTTAGTTCTGTGCTTCTAATGGAGGAAAGGGATTCAGAGTCTTTTGGCTATTCTGTCCCCCGTTACCTTCACTATGAGCATTTTGGGGGTGCACTGAGTACAGGGAGCGGTGGGGCCAGTGGTGTATCTCACTGTGCGGCTACCGCACCGGCAGGAGGGGAGCAGACCCTGCTTGGCCCGAGGAAGGTCTCCTGAGGTTAGGAGTTGGTCTGAACACAACTCTTGGAGCCCCAGTCCCGCCCCTCTAACCCAGCACCAATACGTGCAGACCTCCAGAAACACAAGCGCTCACCGCACACACACGGCCTGCAGCCGCGAAGACACACGGAGCGTCGCCCACTGGGCGGGGGCCGCTTGGGAACAAAGGGCCCGGGAGGCTTCGATCTGGCGCTCATTCCGAACCTCCCTGGGGATGCTGGGGCTGAGAGTGGGGGGTGCAAAAGGTACTGAAGGCGGAGAGCGCCCGATGGGGAAGAAGCTGCGGCTTGGCCCAGAGGCGAGGTGCGAACGGGAGACGAACGTGCGGGGCCTGGACCTGGAGGGTGTGGGGGGTTGGGCCCAGGCCGGCCGCCCCACTCGGTTCCAGCC
>NW_006159579.1:8278042-8278437 GCF_000334495.1 Tupaia belangeri chinensis | reverse complement strand
AATGTTCCCCGCGCACGGGTGGCAGCTGCGCCTCGCTTCAGCGATGGCCGCGGAGCTGAGCATGGGGCCAGAGCTGCCCACCAGCCCGCTGGCCATGGAGTATGTCAACGACTTCGACCTGCTCAAGTTCGACGTGAAGAAGGAACCTCTGGGGCGAACGGAGCGTCCGGGCCGGCCATGCACGCGCCTGCAACCAGCCGGCTCCGTGTCGTCCACACCACTTAGCACGCCGTGTAGCTCGGTGCCTTCGTCGCCCAGCTTCAGCCCGACCGAACAGAAAACCCACCTCGAGGACCTGTACTGGATGGCGAGCAACTACCAGCAGATGAACCCCGAGGCGCTCAACCTGACGCCCGAGGACGCAGTGGAGGCGCTCATCGGCTCACACCCAGTGC
>NW_006159579.1:8239261-8277999 GCF_000334495.1 Tupaia belangeri chinensis | reverse complement strand
CCCGGGCGCCGGCGTGACCCACGATGAGCTGGGCCCGCACGGGCACCCGCACCATCACCACCACCACCAAGCGTCGCCGCCGCCGTCCAGCGCCGCCAGTCCGGCGCAACAGCTGCCCACCAGCCACCCTGGGCCCGGGCCGCACGCGGCGGCCGCAGCGACGGCGATGGCAGCGTGGAGGACCGCTTCTCCGACGACCAGCTCGTGTCCATGTCTGTGCGGGAGCTGAATCGCCACCTGCGGGGCTTCACCAAGGACGAGGTGATCCGCCTGAAGCAGAAGCGGCGGACCCTGAAGAACCGGGGCTACGCCCAGTCGTGCAGGTATAAACGCGTCCAGCAGAAACACCACCTGGAGAATGAGAAGACGCAGCTCATTCAGCAGGTGGAGCAGCTTAAGCAGGAGGTGTCCCGGCTGGCCCGCGAGAGAGACGCCTACAAGGTCAAGTGCGAGAAACTCGCCAACTCCGGCTTCAGGGAGGCGGGCTCCACCAGCGACAGCCCCTCCTCTCCCGAGTTCTTTCTGTGAGTCGTGGCGGGTCCCGGCCCCCGCCCTTGCCCTGGCCTGGACTCCCTGTCCCGTGTTCCCCCGCCCTGGACTCCCCCGGACCCTGTCCCTGCCGTGGTCCCAGCCTTGACCTGTTTGACTCGAGTGAGAGGGAGGAAGGGCGCGCGGGCCGCGGACGACAGGCGAACGCGCGGGCGGGCAAGGGACTTTGGCTAAGGCGAGAGTAGCGCACGCCAGCGCCGCCTCCTAGACTCGAGCAGATCCAGAGAGAGACAAGGGGTTGGGAGGTCCCAGAGCAACTTTTCTCCAGGCTTGAGGGCGGCGAGGCATAGTCCTGAGGAGTCGCCAAGGCCGTCTGGAGACTGCTGGCTTTCTGAACTTTGCGCTTTAAGCCAGGGCTGCTTCCTCGCAGCCCGGAGCGCAGTCCGCCCCAAGAGGAGAGCAGCGAGGAGAGGAGAGGGACCCTGGCGTCCCAGCAGGCACGAGGCGATCAAAGGAAGGGACAGATGGACTTGTCTGTCTGGAGTCCGGAGAACACTGGCTTTCAGCCCTGAGACTCGGGCCTCAGTTAGGACGTTCGGCGCGCAAATCTCATCAGTTTTATTGCCTGCTCGATTATATAGAAAAAAAATACGAAAATCTGCATTAAAAATATTAATCCTGCATGCTGGACATGTATGGTAATAATTTCTATTTTGTACCATTTTCTTGTTTAACTTTAGCATGTTGTTGATCATGGATCATAACCCCCGTGTTTCTTTGGGTGAGAAGGGATCGCAGTTCGAAAATTCCGGTGGCTGCGAGCTGGTTTTCAGTCCGGCTGTCGCTTGTAAATACCGCCCCGACAAACTGCTTAGAGAACGTGGCAGCAAGCTGAGTGTCTTTGTTTAGGTTTCTTATTATAACATTTTGCCCCTTCCCCTTCAAAAGTTGAAAAAAAAGGGGGAAAGAAAAGAAACTAAGAAAGAAAAATGTCCTGGGCATTTTGCATCACAAAACAACTTTGTCTTAGGGCACCCTTGGAAGTTGCATGTTGATTCCTTTGCCCTGTCCCATTAGGTCCTCTTTTATCCCTCTGGCTTTAGTTTTCAATTTTGTTGGTGTTGACAGAAAGAGAGGACAGGGGTCCTGCTCCTGAGTCCAAAGGCAGAGCAGTTGTAGAGTCTGCACCCAGAGGTCCTGGGGGGTGTTGGCTCCTTGCCTTTGTCTTATCTACAAATTAACACCTTTAACAAGAAAGGAAAGGAGAAAGGATCTGCTTTTTAACCAGAATTACCCCAGAGTCCCTTCCAAACCCTCTGGTCTGCACTATACAGGGGCTGCAAGATGAGCAGCTTTGCTGTCCCTGACACTGACCAGGGATGACCCGAGCTTGCATTGAACCAACTGCCACACTCAGAATGTACCGGAAAGCCAAACACTGGCAAGTAATTTTGCAACTTTCAAATGCGTTCTTTAGACCAACACGTTATGTGTTTCTTTTCCTGCTCTTGAGATAGCAGGAGTTATTGGTGGTGTCGTTCCCCGCCCCCTTTGGTTGTACAGTAGTTATAGAGAAGATCTGGGTGTTTTTCTTTATTATTACTTTTTTCTTTCTGCAGGTCAGTAAAAGGATTTAAGTTGCACTGACAAAAATACCAAAATGAAAGCATATTTTTTAGTTCCCATTTGAAATTGCTGGCGCTGCTGGCCGGATGCATTTTTGAGTTTGTATTAGTTGATAAATTAACAGTAATAACAAGATTGTATGAACCGCATGGTGCTTGCAGTTTTAAATATTGTGGATATTTGTCCTGCATCAGAAATGAGCTTCGGTTTTTACGGATTCAACTGTGTTGAAATCAAATTTGCCGCAACAGAAATTGTTTTTATTTCATGTAAAATAAGGGATCAATTTCAAACCCTGCTTATGATATGAAAATATTAAAACCTAGTCTATTGTAGTTTTATTCAGACTGGTTTCTGTTTTTTGGTTATTAAAAATGGTTTCCTATTTTGCTTATTAAAACCACGGAAATGGTGTTTATTTAGAGGACTCTGCGTTTGCATGACTTCAACTTCTCTTGCTTCTTAAAGAGTTGCTCTTACTTTTGGGCACTGTCACCACCACCACCACCCTCCCCCCCAACCAGTGGAAAAGCAAACCAAGTCTGGGCTACTCTCGCCCTTGAGTATGTGAGTGAGTGAGTGTGTACTTGAGCCTCAAACTTGTTATCTGCTTCTAACCTAGGTACAAATCCTGATCAACAGTCAGTCTCTGAGCTGAGCGGTTACAACTCCAAAAGAACTTGGAGTCTGGATGGGGCACTTTTTCAGTGCTTTCAAGCTGGGTGGCTAGCCTGCCTGCTGCAAGGGAGGTAGCAATTGGCAGAGATCAGGAAGCCGAGTGTTGCTGCCCGATGCGGAAGCAGGGTGTTTTCTGTGCTCAGGCGCAGTCCCCCTGCTGCCCTGACCTTCTTGCCTGCCTGGCACACCTCTCTGGGAGGTAACAGAGCTGCCCAGAGCTAAATCGCCTGCTCAGAATAGAGGCCTATGCCCCTCCCTCCAAGGTTGGTGGAAGCAGGTGTTCCCTAGTACCAGATATAGGATGCAGGACCTTCTGGATAAAAGCCCCTCTGTGCAGACTTTTTCTTTTTTGGAGGGGGGCCCAGGGTGCACCAGCAGCTCAGGCCTGGAATTCTCAGCCCCACATAAGGGCACCGTGTGGCTGGGCCTGGATTTCAGTGGTGCCTTGAATCAGGGATGGGAGGAGTGTGGATAATGGTTCTGGTCCCAGCAGCTCTGATTGCAGCCTGGAAGACTACTCTCTCCTAGCTCCAGCCACCTCCATGCATGCACTGGGAGATGGCTGTAAAACCTTTCCTTTTCCTGAGTTTTGGAAGAGTAGTGTCCACCCAGGTCCCTGCAAACCACTCTAGGCCTTGGGAGTCTAGCAATAGCATGGTTGCCTCAGATACCTCAGAGGTGTCTGAGGGTGGCAGGGGCAAAACTTTCTTGTCCCTGAAAAATTCTGTGATCTGTTGGCCGTGGCTAGCTCCAAAGACTAGATATCTGCAGTCCCTGAGGCTCAGCCTTCAGCCTGAGGTTCTCTGTCCCAGAGATTCTAACTGGGAGTTTCAGGACCAGAACAATGGGCAGGTGCAGGCGACCCAAGCTGTGGAGGCCAGCCTGGAACCTCGGCTGCCTGGAGCCTAGGAGAAGGAAGTGGAGAGAGTGAAATAATCGGGAAAAGACTTGGCCTGGATCCCTAGAAGTCTGGGTTCTGTAGAAGAGGAAGAGGGACCTAAACAGTAGGGATACGGATAATACTACTACTAATCTACATTTATGTAGGCTGTGGTGTTTTTGCTAGAAGGGAAGCTTGGGATTCTAGCTAGGATTTAATTCCAAGGTGCAGCTCTTTTTACCAACCGAAAGACACCTTAGGCAGGGAAGACTGGGTGTGATCTGGGAGGAGGAGGAGGAGGAGGCCCTGAGCCCCTCTGTGGGGTAACTGCCAGCCTGTGCTTGAATGAAGGAGCGGGTGTGGGAGTGGGTGGGAGATTAGTTGGGTAATTGCATGTGCAAGTGTTCCTGCACAGAACTTGCCCACATGTACAAATGTGTTCCCCTTCGGCTGGCTCATGGTTCCAGAGCCCAAGGAAAATCACAGACTCTTGGTGTTGGAGGCCCTAAATGCGATGGCCTGACTCCCACTGGAATCACCCCAGACAGGCTGGCATCAAAGCTGAGAGGGTTGCAAACTCCAAAGCGCTGTCTTTCTTCCCTAAGGCACAGAAGCACAGACACCTGCTCAGTGACGACGCCATTGCTGTTGCAACCAGAGCGACAAGGTGGCTCAGGCCAGTTCAGAGTGACCAACCGCACCTCGGAGAAGCTGCCAATCTCACGAAACTACCTCAGTGACACACTGACACACAGATACACAGCCACTCATATCCTGCACTCACACTGACGCCCGACGGGCACTGTCAGTCCTTGCACCAACCGTCGGTCCTTGCACCACCTCGCCAGTTGAACACCAACTGGCTCTGGGCACCCGCGGGCGAGAACCAGCCAGAGCCCACAGCTTCTCCGAAGCCCGGGCATCCACAGACTCCAGGGCGGGCTCCATGCACCAGGCAAGCCCCGGCCGCGTCTCCGCCTGCAGCCTGTAGTCCAGACTCGCCGCGATGCCGGAGACTCGGCGCCCACAAACTCAGGCAAAGCAAATTAGGTCCTGAGGCCCTCCAATTCGTCTCACCCTGGCGGTACCTTGCAACCCTCACCCTCCTTTTCGTTTCTCACTGCTCCCCGCGCCTCGCGATCTTTCACGTCCCTGGGGGAAAATCTTCCCAGCGCCGGGAGTCTTCCAAGCCTGCACTGGTCCCATGTAGACAGGCTGGCGCCTGTACCCAGAGACGCACGTGGAGACAGTCACGGGCACTGAGACTGACGCGCGCATGGGGCACGCACAGGCCTCAGGACAGTGCCTCCGCTCCTGGCTGCGCCTCTTTTGGCGGCCGACGTTCGGTTCAGTTCGAAGCCCTCTCTTCCACTCCGGATCTCACCGGTATGCGGGAAGCTGTGTGGGTTAGATTCGCCGCAGACACCTTCAGCGAGGCGGGCGGCGGCAGGCGCTCTGCGCGCCTGGCGGGGGCCTGGGGTCCTCGCATTCGCGGGCAGGACGGCAGCATCACCCCATTCCCTTGCCTCCTGGCTTCCCTTCTTGCTTTACTGTTTCCTTCCTTCCTCCGTAGCCTTTTTCTTTACAGAAAACTTTCTCCTACGTTGTGTTTTTTGCTGCCTGGCGGTAAGGCTATTGGAAAGTGTGAGGTGTCTGCAGGATTCACAGAGGAACAGGAAGAAGGGGAAGGAGAGCCAGGGTCGCAGTCACCAGAGCCACCGCACAGCGCCAGGCCGGGGCCAGCTGCCCTGGGCTGTAGCCTCGACCCCTCTAGATACCCGGCTTTCCCTTCCATCCTTTGGCAGGCGGCCAGAGTAACGGGATTGGCAGGGAGGGCGAGTGTCCAGTTGGTTGTGGGCCGCCGGCCGGGAGGCAGGCGAATCTCGGCTCGCGGGGAAAGGGATCTCTGGGGAAGCCTAGGTTGGCCCTAGACCCAGACCCATCTTTCCGTCCCGGTCAGCTTTCCCCAGACCCCATCTCAGCATTTCAGTAGCAGGCCAACTCCCGCTGCCGCGCTGCCTGTCAGAGGGCACTCAGCTCCTACCCGCTGCTTTAGCTGGTGCCTGCCCAGGGACACTCAGTGTGGGAGCCGCCAGGAGCCGCGCCAGATACGCCAGGCTGGTCACTTGGCGTTTTCTGCGGCATGGGGTTTGTTTAGCCACAGCGGGCATACCCCCTACTCCCTCCTCCTCCCTCCCCCACTCCCTAACTCCTCCTCTTCAGGGCTCTGGAAACTGCGAGTTTAGTTTCTAATCCTTCCCTTGAAGGCTTTTAGATGCAAAACCCGCATTCTAGGCCCTTCCGTTTTCAGAGGAAACCCTGAACAGGCTTCTTGCGTAACCATAACCCTTCCCTCGGCAGCCAGTAGTCTAAAGGCTATGCCTCTCTTCCTAGAGATAGTTGTTTGGATTTGTTATGTAAGGAAGGGAGGAGCAGAGGTTTGCTCTGTCCCTCCTCTCCCCACCAAAATAAAAGCCCTCAAATGGGGCATTCTTTAGGTGGCATCTTGTAGGGGAAGCTCTCCAAGAAGTCCCTCTGGCTGGAAGAGTTGTTGGTGCTTAGCAGAGTACCCGAGGAAGACAGTCCAGCTGCAGTGAAGGGAGAGACCTGTGTTCAAGAGTGTCCCTGGTCTGTGTAAGCAGCCACCATGGGGCCTCATGGGCTGGGGCCCTCCTGGCCCTCCTGGTCCTCCTGGCCCAGAAGCCTAGCCTCCTTTTGGAGAAGGAGCCACTGCTGCTGGAATTTCATCCTTTCTGCAGTTCCGGCCAAGAATAGGTGTTCAGATCATGGGGTGTACGTCCTGCATGCCTTCCACGCCGCCTCTCCATCCCGCGTGTCTCCTCCACGTCTGAACAACCTTGCCAGGTTCGGCCTCACACTTCTCCTTAGTCTTAACCTTTTGTCATTGCTCTACTCCTATTATCTTTAAAGATGCATTTAGGTAAGAAAATCAGAGCTCATGGTTCTCCTTTGGAAGAAATGAAATACATGTGGTAAGTTGCTGCTTCAGTGTGGAAAACCACCTAAATTAATGATCAGGATTTGTTCCAAAGCAAAACTCAGTGTTAGCTGCCTCTCTGTATGTGGAGTTACTTTCATGTAACATGAAGTTTGTATCAAAAAAGGATGCTGTCTTTTGAGCTGCAGGGGAAGCTAGAGGGGCAGTGGGAGAGGGTGTGGTATTTTCTGGAAGAAGCCAGTTTTAGCCCAAGAAGGGACCTGACACCCACAGACCCAGTATATATATATTTAAGTATATTTCTTTCTTTCTGCCATTAGAGAGAGAGAAAGAGAGAGAAAGAGAGAGCACTCCCAATGTGGTCCCCGTGTTGCCATCTACCCCCAGCCTCAGCCATCCCTGGACCACGGAGGCATGGATGCTCAGCAATCTCAGGCAGGTCTCCGAATGCAAACCCTGAACTTCCCCTATGGCTCAGCCTTGCCGAATGTTGCATTTTACTACTGCACCACCATCTGGCCCGACAAATCCAGTATTTACATGGTTGTGTATGTGCAATTTTTGTTGTTTTCCTCTGCATATCTTAAAGGCTCTGACTCTCCCAGTAAATGGCAGGGAGCAGGTGCCTTTTTCAGAGATGTGGAGAGTGGAGCAGACACAGATCCTGGACGGTGCCTCCATCGGAGCCAAACAAGCTTCCTTGTTTCTTCCCCTGATCCATCACCTGCACTGTCCTGACTCCAGTGTTACAGACACCGGAGTCCTTCTTAAAAGGGGCCGTGGGCCCAGACTGGCTGGGGGCTCAACTCTGCCTGTCTGGAGTGGGCGGAGAAGAGCTGGGCTTCCCAGGGCAGGGCTTAGGATCGTCCCTCCTCTGTGTCTTGGTAGCCAGTGCCTGGCACACATGTCCCCTCCCATGGGTAAGGGGCAGACAGGGCACAGAGTGCAAGCGGGTTGACCAAATCCTGAGGTTAGCCCCATTGTGACATTTCACTTAGCTCTATGAAATGTGGGCCACTGTTTTGCTAAAGTTCATTTTATTGAAGAGGGAGAAAGAGACAGCACCCCAAGAGGGTTCTGGAGCCACAGTTCTCCCCAACCTTCAGTCAGCCCCACTCATGGACATACATATGCCTGCATACTCAGGGAGGTCTCCAGACCTGAACTGGGAACCTTCTCATGTGGGATGACCACTGCACCTCTGCCTTCCTCCTGAGTGTGGGCTACTATTATCCACGAAGCCCAGAGTGTCATGTCTCACCCAGCATCGCCTAATGGAGGACATAAAGCTTGAATTTTCCTCCGATGGAGCCTGACACCCAAATTTGTATTTTTGCCATCAAATTCCCCAAGTCCACTATCCCTTACCTGAAACACTTAGGTGGCTAGCACCAGGGCCATAGCGAGGTGAGAAGTACCTGCTTTGGGGACAATTTCCTTTCTAATTCCCTTTGCAGAAAGTAGTCTATTTCTAGGGGACTTCATGTTCTCTATCCATAAGGCTCCCTGCCTGGGCAAAAAACTGGGTGATGAGGACTTGGAGATGCAGTAGGACAGAGTGTTAGAGGGACACTGCAGCTCTGTTGCTCATTTCAGTCTGAAAGAGGAATATGGTGGTGCAAAGTATATGAGTGTGCACACATGTGCATGTGTACCTGTGGTCCGAAGAGGCCACTTTGGGCGTTGTTGTATTGAGACATTGGTGCTATTTTTAATTAATGATGTTCTCTCACCCTGTATGTGTTCTCAATTGGACTTTCCAATAAACATATTATAATTACCTTAGTGTGTGTTTATAGAAGCAGTGGCCCCTAGGTTAGGCAATTTTGGGGTGGTATTGAAGCTTTGGATCTGTGCAGAGCTGTGCTTATGCTCTTAGGATGGGTGTGCACATGTACACACTTATGCTCATATATCCAGTGTCAGGCATGTATGTACAAGCACAGAATCACTTGCTATGTACACACACTCCTATTCATGTAAATATACACATACGGTGCACATATATCTATACACATATATCTATGCCTCTATACATGCATGTTCAAATGCTCATGCACATGCATTTCACACAGAGTGCATACAGTGCTTACGATTGTGTGCATAGCTGTGTGGATTTATATTCACATTGAAACATAAGGCTTGCACCTGTCTACATACCCTCACAATGGTATATCTGGGTATATGAATATCAACACGGCAACACATATGCATGTGTTGTTGAACACTGGCCTTCACTTTCATCCACATAGTCTCCCTGTAACAAGTGAAACACGGCACTGGTGGGGTTAATGGAGGCCCAGACTCCCATAAATATTTATACAAAGCACTCAAGCTCTCAAAGGGAGATGAAGCTTCTCCCCACAAGTCCTTGTAAATCACACAGCTGCTGAGGGGGTTACCTGTCAGATCCCGGGCTGTGCAGTCCAGGGCTTGCTCCACGAGACAGCCTCATACGTGCTGGAGCACACGACACTCTTCATGCCTAGCCAGGCACCGCAGCAAATGTGCCACGGTCAGTCTCACTAACAGAACTCTTCTGCGAGGAGTGAAGGAGTTTTCCAGAGCCGCTGCTGCTGCCTCTGCTGCAGCCGCTGCAAGTGCGGGGCTGGAGGGGTGGGAAGGCTCTTTGTGAATATATGAGGCTTGGCTTCTGCAGTGAAGACAGAAGTTATCCTGGAAGGATGGCATGTGGGGGCTTCAGTGAGGAGGTGGGTGCAAGAATGAGATGAGGTCCTAGACTGCGTTTTGGTGCAGTAGGGACTCCACTACAGTTTCTGGAGCTGTTCCCACCCACCAAAGTTTCTCAGGAGTCTGCTGGGTTGCAGTCCTCCACAGCTGTTGTAAGCCTGTGTTCGGCAAATGCTGTTTCCAGTCCTGCCTCCTAACATCATTCATTCAGTCATTCAACAACTGTGTCATTCACATGGCAGGCATTGAGCTAAGTGTGGGCTACAGAGCAATGGGCAGAAACAGAAACAGTCCCAGCCTTCATGGAGTTTACAATCTAATAGGAGAGAGAGAGAGACCTTAGTCAGACATTTACTAATGAGTGTACAGTTTGAAAAACTGCTATGATGTAAAGCAATCTGACCCTCTGAAAACACAGATGACCATGAGACTGACATCAAGATGACCATGAGACTGACATCAGGGAGGGCTTCCTGGAGGAAGTCATGTTTGAGCTGAGAATGGAAGTTATCCACGTCAATGGGAAGGGGAAGAACACTCTAGGTCAATGTCATCAGATAGAATTTTCTGTCATCAGAGAAATTTTCTATATCATTGCTATCCAAGGTGGTAGCCATCAGCCACAAATGGCTATTGGGCCTGTGGATGGGGCTTATGCAATTGAGAATGTGAATTTTAAATTTCATTTCATTCTAATTAATATTCAAAGAAGTGGTCTGACCTCTGTCCCAGCTCTGATGTTCTCCTCCTTTACTTTCTTACCCCACTCACTCTCTCCCAGCCCCGCTGGCTGAATTCCTGGTCCTGGAACACACTGGCATTGTCCTTGCCCTTGTCAGGCGTTTGCTGGAGTCGTCCCCTCTGCTTGCATCACTGATCCCCCAGGTATACCTCTCGCCAACACCCTTCCTCCTCCAGTCTTTGCTCAAATCTCACCTCCTGGACTACTATATCTAATCCGGCAAGTTCTCCTTCCCTCAAACTGGACCCCCCTAACCTGCCTTATTATTTTGTTATTTCTTTTCCTTCCTCTTCTCTCCTCTCCTCCAAGAGCACGAATCCTTAGAATACTGGATTATTTATTTACTTATTTATTCTGTTTTCTGCTTCTGCCTGCCGGCACGTAAGCTCTGTGAGGTCAGTGCCTGATAACTGCTCTATTCACTGTTCTTCGTAAGCCCCATGGAGGATGCCTAACACTTAGTAGGACCTCAATAATCCAATAATTGGGTGAATCAATGTGTGTTGTGTAAACTGTGTTTAAAGAGGAAATGTCTTTGAAAGCATGAGTTTGAGGTCCTGGCTCACTCTATCTATCACCTCTCTATCAATCATCTATCTAGAAATCTCTATTTCTCTTAATATCTATCTATATCTATATTAATCTATCTCTATCTACCCATATATCTATCTCTATCAATTTATCTCTAGCTTTCTCTATCTCTATATTTATCAATCTCTCTCTCTATTTTTTTTTGGAGAGTTTTTTTGCTATAGGGCACGTGCACTCACCAGACAGAGAGAGAGAGAGAGAGAGAGAGAGAGAGAGACAGAAAGCTAGAAATGATCCCCTAGGAGGGATGGCCACACTACAGTCCCTTCTCTTCCATTCTCCTCTCGGGATCTTGGGCATGCATGCACACATGCCTGGCGTGAGTTTAAGGCGCTGGGCCCAGCGCTTGAACTGTGGTCGACTACATGGGAGTCCAACGATATAGCCATTATGCCAACTGCTGGTCCCAATCTATCTCTACATTTATGTCTATCAGTATCTCTCTCTTATTATATCTGCCTATTTCTCTCTGCCTGCAACACTGTTTTATACACACACACACACACATAAAATCTGCGTGTGTGTTTTTGTGCTACTTTTTTTTTGGAAAAAAGAAGTATCTATTTAATTTATTTATCATTGTTATTATTTTTAAATTTGCTACAGGGCATGTGTGCTTGAGAGTGAGAAAGCAAGCCACCACATCCAGGACTTGAGCAGTGGGAGTCCAGTACCTTAACTACCACACTACCGGCTGGCCCCTTTTTTTCACTTCTCTTACAAAACTACCTTCCGCTAAATTTTTTTTACAAAGCTAGTTTGTGTACCATCCTCCAAAATCTTGCCTACCAGCAGTGGTGCACTCTGGGACCCGTTCCTGTGCCTGTGAGGAGGAGGAAGGGGGTGCAGTGGGGTGGAACAGCGGGGGGTGGGAGTGGGGGGAGCCCAGCGCCACCTCCTCATTTTCCCCTATATTCTTCCTGTGTCTTTGAGAGAATAAGTCAGGAGGGGGCTGATCAGAGAAGGGCCTTTGGGGGTTCTGAGTGTGCAGAACTGATCAGCCTCCCACCTGCTTCTGACCTCCCTTTCATCCCCAGTTATCCTTTCCTATATCTAACCTCATCCAGAAATAAAAAAAAAAAAAAACCAAAAAACAAACAACAAAAACATCCTCTGAAACCAAACTGTTCCCCCTCTCTGTTGCTTTCTGCTGAGAAGAAAGCCTCTTAAATACTTTTGTCCCTTGACAAGTTATTTTTAAAAAGAAATAATGTCTCTAAATCTGACATGTGTGATGATATTTTTTTTTAAAAAAGAAAACACTCCACAAATCAACAGCTCTCTTGTTTTAAGCTTTTGCTAGGGTTTGGAGAGCAGGCTGCTTGGTAAACACACTTTGTAAACATCCAGGAAAGATTGTATTCAGTGTCCTCAGGTCCAAATCAACCTTCCTGAAGCTCTTACTTTTCTATTTCATTGATGCAGGAAGAGGCTCTGTAAAGGTGGAACTGGGATGGAGGGAGGCTGACATGCTTCCAGAAGGACATTTCTTCTGGGTAATGGGGTTAGGAAATCAAAACACATCTGTGAGCAGCTTCCTCACCCCTTCCACCCCGCTGTGTTCCTCTAAAGACTTCTAGGTCTTTCCTTCAAACTGACAGAGATCAGGTATAACTGTCACTAGATCCATCTCCCAACTAGGTAAACTAAGTTGGGAGACTCTTGCTTCTAAGCAGAGCTGGGGAGAATGTGTCTCCAGGTGCCTGCCAGGAATATTGGGCCATGTGGACTCCTTAAAATCCTTGTTGCTTCAGTTCTTTGAAAACAAGCTGATTTCTTGGGGACACATCTGTTCGCATAGCCCCTCTCAGAGTCAGAGGCACCCCCCTGGCTGTTTGTACCACCATACCTTTGTCTGGAACATCTCCACTTCTTTTGCAGTCAATCCCTAGAGTCCTATAACTCTCCAAGACTGCCGGGATCCTCTTTCAGGACATTATGCTCATGTCACCGCCTTGTTCATAAAACCAACAAGTCTTTAGTTCGTTTTTGCCCCAGAAGATAGCAATGCTTCACATTTCAGTTCTGTCCAAATCATGGCTTTGACAAGCCAACATGTTGAACTCAGGTGCTCTGGTGATTTGGGGAAGGTCAAACTAAATGCACAGGCCCCTGGCAAGAGCCTACCCTGGTCCTCAGATCACCTTCTGAAGGGAAGCCCTGATTGCCTGCCTGTCAGTGAGCTTGTCCAGCCTGTTTCCTTCAAGGTCAACAGAGTGTAATGTTGGGTCTTACATTTTTATATAGCAGAACAGTTATACATCATTTGGATTGTAGATACCATACATCTAAACTACTTCCTTCCAATTGACATTCTGAAAAGGATGACCTCTTTTGAGTTGCCTAGTTTCTTCTTTCTGCTTGCATGAGGAAGTAGAATGTACCAGAACACTAAAAAGGGTTAAAAAGTCCAGCTTTCAAAGTAGAAGCATTAGGTGAACCTTATAAAATTATTGAGAGATAATAGATTCATTCTGTAGATTACCTGTGAGCCCAAATATTGCAGGGCGTATTATTAAAGAGACAGTTTTGGGGTAGCAAAGAAATTGGTGAGCACAAGGACCCAGAAGAAGATCACTTGAAGAACATAGTGTTAAGCTCATTCTGCTTTCATCTTTGTTAGATAAGTCAGGGGCTGTGAGTGCAAAGATCCTTGTTTGCTGAATGCTTTCTGGATGCCTGGCATTATGAGATGTTTTAAAACTATCAACTCATATAAACCTCCCAGTAATCCTGAGAAATAGGGGCATATTATTATCTCTATTTCCAGGATGAGGAAATAAAATCATAGACAGGTTAAGCAACTCGCCCAAGGATGCATAGTTAGTAAGTGGTATTGCTAGAATTCAGACCCAGGCAGTCTGAATCTGGAGTCTGTTTTCAATCATTATGTTCTGAGAATGGGGGTTGGATGCTACAAGGGGTGGGTAAATTTGTTACTGGTTAAAAAATGTTTGGGGATTTTATTCCGTGGAGACTTGACTCTGGAGACGAGCTCCCTCTTCAGACCACTGTGCATCTTCTTTCTAAGCCATCTGTGTTTCATTGAGGTCCACTGCATTGTTTTTATTCTTTTTAAAAATTTTTATTTTTTAATTGTCCAGAGGGCATATGCACTAGCTGGAGAGAGACAGAGAAAGTGAGAAAGCACCTCTCATGAAGGATGGTCAGGCCACATCCCTCCTCCCCCAGTCTTTTTTTTCAGGATTTTGGGCACACACACACACAACGCTCAGCATGTTTTTTAAGCCGTGGGTCTGGCGCTAAAACAGTGCAGTTGGCCATATGGGCCCCACCACCAGCTGTCTTGGGGACATTGCTTTTATTTATTAATTTGTTTCTGAGATATCGACAACTAGTTCTGCATGGAAACCACTGATGGCTCCCCAGTGCCACCAGAGCAGAGCTCTGACATTTCCGCCTGGCCTTCCAGCCCTGCAGCATCAGCCCTTGTGCCTCCACTCTTCATTCTCCTATGCTTCAGTCAGACTGAGATGGACCAATGACTTCAAGCCGGCTCACTTCTCTGAGACTCAGTTTTCTCTTGGTCAAACAGGGACCATCTTGACCCCTGAGGTTTCTACAGATTTCTTTTGTGCTGGAGCTTCTCGGGGATGCATGGCGTGTAAGGGTGTAGTAAATGGGCCTGATGTGAGGATGGTGACATGGCGGGGCTTGCGATGCCTCCCCAGGAAGGTGCATTCTTGCAGGAGGACTGAGTCTGAGCCATTTCTGGTCCCTGGCAGTGTCTCAAGTCAGGTTTTACTGAAAGGAGCAGGAGCTCAGGAAAGGCTCCTGGAAGCAACCGGGAAGGAATTAAGTCTTAGACTTAGCTGAAAGCCCAGACTCAGGCATTACAGCTGGGGTGACAGAAAGCAAGTCTAACCGGTTCCATCCTCTGGCCAGGAGACCTGGTACAATTCACACTGAAATTGATTGGCAGGGAAGGCCCTGAAAGGCAGCGTGTGCAAGCCACAGAAGGAGCTCCTGGGAAGTGGGATTTACAGCTGTGAATGTACAGCAGGAGAGTCTGGAGTTTCAGCCCTGAGTGCGAATATTCTCACCCCTGCAGGCTTTCTCCAGATGTTCTGAGCCTGGGGAACCTCCACTGATAGGGCTTGCCAGCATTTTCTGGGGAAGGAGCATTTGCATGATTACAACACACTCCCACTTTGGGAGCCACTTTGTGGAGAGAGTATCTGAATCCTTAGATTGAGAGCTTGGGTACCTAACTTGGTGATGCCTTTTTTTTTTTTTTTAATAGTTTATTATTTATTCAGAAAGAGATACAGGAACCCCCAACAGGGTCCTCTCTTCACGATCTACTCCAGTCTCAACTCATATAGACCGTGTGTGTGTGTGTGTGTGTGTGTGTGTGTGTGCATGCTGTATTCTTAGGGAGGTTCTAAGATGCAAATCCAGGGCCTTTCCTGTGTAGGCCCAGCTGTATTACCATGTACCACTGTGTAGCCCAACACAGGACTTTTAGCCATCCATGTCCCTATGAGTCTGTGTGGGGCGCATGTGTCCTGGTATGTGTGCGTACTTGTGCATACAGACCCATGGAGGAGCATGTGTAGTCACACACATACCCACCCCCCCACCCCCCACACACGATGAAACACCAGTGTGCCTCAGTGGTTACAAAGTGGGAATGGAGTCAGGTGGCCTGGTTTGATAGTCACCTCTGCACTGACAGGCACCGTGACCTCAGACAGATTGTCGCCTCTCAGGGTTTCAGATATATTTTTATTCTCAGAATGGAACTGTAATGATGTCAGGTGTTAAAGCTCGTGTGAGCGTTAGGTGAGTTTATGCATGTAAAGTGCTCAGCATAGTTTCTGATGCACAGTAAATGCTCAATAAATAGTGATCGCTATTTTAATCATATTATAAATATACCATAAGTATTGTGGGTAGGAGTGCAGACTCTGAAATCTGAATGCCAGCTTCTACATGTTCTACCTGTATGATCTTGGACAAGTTACTTACCGTCTGGGTTTCTTCATCTATAAAGGGGATAATGCTTGTGCTTGTCTCATAGGGCTGATGTGTCATAGAGAACTTAGAGCAGGGTCTGGGAGCTTCACGGTGCTCTGCATGACAGCTGTTATTGTTATGGCCATGGTAATCTCCATTGCTACCACCACCACCACCACCACCACCATAACCTTGCCAGTTATTATGGGCATCCACTTATGGATCTAGAGAAAACTCTGCTGCTGACAGCCCTCTAAGGCACTTGGTTTATGTTCAGATCTTAGAGTAAGGCCTAGTGAAGTTCCATCTACAATAGTAGGTGGCTCTGATTTCAAGTCCTGCCCCTCTGCCTCCTGCATTGGTCCCTCTGTTCACAAGGTGCTTTCAGCCATAGTCTGTCCATTTTTTTTTAAAAAGAAAGTATTATATTATTTCATTTTATTCACTGTCTTTATTTTATTTTATTTTATTTTGTTTTATTTTATTTTATTGAAGTTAACCAGAGAGAGAAAGAGAGAGAGAGAGAGAAGGAAAGTGAGAAAACAGCCAGTTATTATGGGCATCCACTTATGGATCTAGAGAAAACTCTGCTGCTGACAGCCCTCTAAGGCACTTGGTTTATGTTCAGATCTTAGAGTAAGGCCTAGTGAAGTTCCATCTACAATAGTAGGTGGCTCTGATTTCAAGTCCTGCCCCTCTGCCTCCTGCATTGGTCCCTCTGTTCACAAGGTGCTTTCAGCCATAGTCTGTCCATTTTTTTTTAAAAAGAAAGTATTATATTATTTCATTTTATTCACTGTCTTTATTTTATTTTATTTTATTTTGTTTTATTTTATTTTATTGAAGTTAACCAGAGAGAGAAAGAGAGAGAGAGAGAGAAGGAAAGTGAGAAAACAAGCTGCCAGGTCTATGGTCAGCCATGTGGGAGTCCAGCCGCTTTAATCACCAGGTCACCTACTGGCCCCAAGCCTGTCCTTCTTAATACACTCTGTGGTGTGGATGAGGGTCTAGCCCTCTGCCACCTGCTCCGTACCTTGCTAGGAGGAACGTAAGAGCTTGTCTGGCCAAGTCTCCTGGACCCTCAACATCTGACTTGTTGACTCTTGCCTCCTTGTAAAGGACCTCCAGTCCAGTCCTCAGGAGAGAAGGGCCAACCTCCCTCAGAACTAGGCAGGGGGTTCTTACTGGGAGTTGGAATGGGATCTTCACTCTGGCCTATCAACAGAGCCCTGTAATTTGTAGGCTGACAGTCCTGGTCTGAAACTCCAGCTCCACCTGGGTTGACTGGACAGATCAGGGAATCTTTCCAAGCCTCACTTTCCCCATTTGCAATATAGGTATAACCTTATCAATCTGGCAAGGCAGTAATAAGAAGCAAGGGAAGAATAAGAACATGCACATTAAGTGGTCAGTGTGGTGCCCAGCACAAATACCATTCCCTTGCTACCTTCCCTCTAGGACCCTCCCCACTGAGAGGCCCAGGGGATAGGAGATGGTCAGGAGCTTCAATTTATGGGGCTCAAATGACCTTCTCCCCTAGAAGCAGGGACAAATGTGGGTTTTTCTGAAGGGGAGGCTAAGGATGGGCCAGGCCTGAGCCCAGGGTCTGTTGAGGGCTGTCCCCTCTTACCATACCCTTCCTGGTGTCCCTGGCAACTGCGAGGGTCATAGGCATTTGCTCAGCAATCAAGAATGGAGTGTACAAGGAGTCTTCAAAAAGTTAATGGAAAATGTATATTGTGAAAAAGCAGTGCCTGATTTAAAAATGTTTTTTGAGCCCAAATAAACTTGTACTTTAATTTCATACTTCCATGAACTTTTCAAAGCCCTCTTGTGCGTGAGAGTTAACAAGAACACACTCATCTACAGGCATGAATACTCTCATTCACTTGATGACCATGTGACACCTGTTCCAGGCTGGGAACCTCCACATCCCACCTCATTGATTCCTGTGCACCCTCACAGTAACTCTGTGTGACTGTCCATGGGTGCTCCCAGAGATGGAGGGATTTACCCAAGTCATTCTGTTCAGTGGCTTAGGTAGGGTTTGAACTGAGATCTTTCTTTCCCTCAGATGGAAGCTGTGTAAATAGAGTGAGTCAAATCATATTCAAAATTGGTGTTAAAAAAATAAAAGGAGTTAGAAAATCAAAGCAAGGTAAATGAGTGAAACTGAATCAGAGTGATATTATGACAAAGGCTATGTTGAGATGGGCCAAAAGCTGACTCTGGGTGTCCTAGTGGCCAATGGGAAGGGGGCAAAAGATCGACTTGGTGTTTTTCAAGGAAAAGCAAGCCCACTGCTCAGGAGAGATATAAACATTGCTGATTCTATGGCTGGAAAGAAATTTCTCTGGTGGAGTGTCAGTTACCTGGGCAGATTTTTGTTTAGAGGGGAGATGAGTGGAGGTAGCAATCCAGTCTGGGAGTCAAGAGATTGTATTCTGGTTTGAACTTTGTGACCTTCAGAGGTTGCTTAGCTTGTCTGAAGCTTAGTTTCCTCTGCTGTAACACAGAGGTGCTGCCTTAGAGGCTGTGAAGACGATCTGGCAGATGCAGAGCAAGTGCCCAGTACACAGGAACTGGTCAGTAATGCTAACCTGTTCCTCTCCCTCCATCCCTCCCAAAGCTGCCTCCCTTTAATTAAACCTTTTATTGTTCTTTGGCCCTCTCTTGCCTAGGGCCAGCTCCTCCCAAGGTCCGCCCACTGCCCCTGGGATCAGGGCATAGCCAGGAGGCGCTGGCATGGTGACTCTTGAAATCAGCAGAGGCCATAGTGCTCTGCTGTGCCTGTGTCCACAGTTGACCTCTCTGCAGAGCAGGCTCTGCCGGTTCATGTTCTCCCAAATCCTCCGCTATGCTTGGACCTGGGCACAGCTGAGAACTCTGCCCACCAGTCCAGCCTTGCCCCAATCAAGCACTCCCCTATCACCCTCTACATCTTCTTAACTCCCACACAGACCCCAGGACAAATAATTGTCTGTGCGATTGGTGTGTTGGCCCCCACCTCCCAGCTACAATGCTTGGGTCATAGGGCAATGGCATGTTGTTCTCCACTCTCTTGTTGGGAGCACCTGCTTGGCACCTGCTACAGAGCTAGAGCTTGAAGTATATTGGTTAAATGAATTACTAAATGAATGAATTGAACACAACCTTGCAATGGTTGATCCTGTGGGCTCAAGATCACTAACTCCATTGGCTAAGGAAACTGATTTCCAGCTCATCTTTCCACTTCCTCACCAGGTCTGTTTCTACTCATTCTTCAGGCTTTTGCCAAAATGTTATTATCATTGGAAGGCCACAACCAAAGTTCTGAACTGATCTGCACACTCCTTGTCTCCATTAGAGTTAACCTCCTCCACGTCTCCAAGGTTTGCTCAAATTCCCTTCCCCATACATTTACCACCAGGAACTATTTATTTGGTTTCATGACTGCCCTCCCCCCCCCTTTTTTTTACTTGCCAGAGGGTGTGTGTATTTGCTAGAAAGCAGAGAGGGAGAGAGAGGGACAAAGTATCTTCTAATGGGGCATGGTCATGCCACAACTCCTTCTACTCCATTTTCCATCTCGTTGGGATCTGGGACATGCACACACGCACAGCCTATCTTTCAGGCCACCAGCGCTGGGATTCCAATGGCAGTTGGCCACATGAGATCCAGTTCCCTTGACCTCTAGGTCAGCTATGGGGCTGACCCTGGATTTGTGACAGTCTTAACTTCATCAGTTTTATAATTTGTAGAACCCAATGCATAATGAAAAAAAGAGCCTCTTGTTTGAAAATTATTGAGAAGTTCGAGATGGCAAAAGCAGAGCATAAAACCAGGGACAGACCTATCTTCCTTTCTTTCCTTCCTTCCCACCTTCCTTCCTTCCCACCTTCCTTCCTTCCCACCTTCCTTCCTTCCCACCTTCCTTCCTTCCCACCTTCCTTTCTCTCCTTCCTTCCTTCCTCCCGTCTGTCTTTTCTTCCTTCCTCTCTTTCTTACTCTTTCTTTCTTTCTTTCCTTTTTCTCTCTCTGTCTCTTTCTATCTTTCTCTCTCTCTGTGCCTGTCTCTCTTTCTAAAAAATTGCCAGAAGTCAAGTGTGCTTGTAAGAGAGATAGCGGGGGTGAGGGAGAGAAAGCACCTCCCAGTGGGGCAGAGTTAAGTCACACTACACCCTTTTCCTTCATCTTTCCACCCTGTTGGGATTTTGAGCACACATGCACATGTGCCCAGTGTGTTTCTTAAGCACCCAGGACTGGGATTTGAACCAAGTGTTTGGCTGTGTATGGTCCAACTTCTTTAACCATTAGGTCACTAGGCTGATCTAAGACTTCCCTTTCTAGTTATAGCATCCTGTATGACTATGCAAGTTGCATGCCTGTGAAGATGGTCCTGATTCTGCAACAGCATGGACATCGTAGGTCTGGTTGACTGCTGTTTCCTGCTGGCCTGAGTCTCACACAATGCTTGCTCTTCATTGGCATCTCATTTAAATATCAAGAGAATAAATGAATGAATGTGGATACATGAATAGATGTTACATGCCCTCTCCAAGAGTTTTCCCATCTGCAAAATGAAAATATCTTGCATTCCTACCAGATAAGCAATGAGGACATTCTGAGCTTTGGGGCTGCTAGGTCACATGGTCCATGTCCCAGAACTAGTCAGGTCTAGGTGGTCAGAGGACAGAGGGCAACCCTGCGGGGAGCAGAGTGAGGCTGGCCTGATAAGGCCCATGGACTCTGCCCTCTTCAGGTGGCCAGTGTACATCTGATGACGTATTCCTACCTGGCTGGAACTCAGGAGCTTGGGGGAGGCTGTGAGCCTCTTATTTTTATTAACCCTATTTACTGAGTATCTATTATATTCAGATTGAATACCCCTTACCTATAATGTTTGGAACCAGAAGTGCTTTAGATTTCAGATAATTTGTTCTTTTGATTTTTGGAATATTTGCATGTACATAAGAGATTTTTTTGGGGGAGGCAATAGGACCTAAGTTTAAACATGAAATTAATGTATGTTTCACATACACCATAGGCGTATAACCTGAAAATGATTTTATGTAATACTTTTGTATTGCAGAATTTTAGCTGTGACCCATCATGTGAATCAGGTGTGGAATTTTCCAATTTGTGGCATCATGTCAGCACTCAAAACTCTTTCAGATTTGGGAGCATTTTGGAATTTAGGTTTTTTGGGTTAGATATGCTTGACTTCTGTTGAGTGCCATGTGAGTCACTTTGTATGTATCATGTCTTTTATCTTCATTTTGCAGAAATCAAGGACCAGAGAGTAAAAATGGTGTGTCTGATGTTTGTCAGTTAGCTGAAAAGGGGTGAGTCAGCCATGGAAGCCAAGTCTGTCATCACTAGACCAGTGGCTGCTGAGGACGAAATCTAAGCAGTGAGAGTGGGATTTGTTCATAGAGCTCTGTGTGTATGTATGAGCTTGTGCGTGTGTGCGGAACTCCAGAACACATCTGGGTTTCACCGTTAGATACTTCTGACTTTCTCCCAGGCCTGAGCCATGGCTGTCCAGGCAGGCCTGCCAGGTTCCTGGGGCTAGAGGTAGCACAAATCCAGATCAGCCTTGACCAGGGTCAGTACCAGGCGTACCCAGTAGTATCAAAACTATGTGACAAACATTGCCTATCTTACTGGGATACAATTTTTACACAAATAGTTGATTGTACATCCTTCTTTGCTTTTATTTTTTATGATTAGAGAAATAATAGTTTTTTTTCTTAATTTATGATAGAGTGCATGCACATGCATGAGAGAGAGAGAGAGAGAGAGAGAGAGAGCAAGTAGCACCCTCTGCAGGGTCTAGTCACACCACCATCTCCTTCCTCCAGTCCTCTAGCTCATTGGATCTTGGGCACTCATGGAAGTGCCTGGCCTATTTCAGGCTGACTGGGTCAGGATTCAAATAGTGGTCACCATGTGGGATCTGGCATTTCTTGGGCAGGTCATTAACGCTGCCCTGGAGCTGGACTGAGAAATAATAGTTTTTAAGCTTAAAATTGCATTACAATACTTGAGATACTTTATAAACTTGTTTTAAAAAAGTCAAGGAAATGTGTGATGTAAACAACAAAGATGAGGAGTCAGAGGTCTGTATCTCTTCTCTCCCACTACAAAACTATCAAAGCATGTAGTTACATACACACACACACACACACACACACACACACACACACCATACCATACATACACTTTCTTTCATTCTCATTTAAAAGACTACAGAAGTCAAACTCCAAACGTCTACTTTGAAGATGGGGGTTCGGACTTTTTTTTTTTTTTGAGATATTTTTCTGTAAGGCGTGTGCACTCACTGGAGGGACACAGAGAGACCAAGAGACAGAAAGTGAAAAATCCCCCCCAGGGGTCACGCAGCAATCCCTTCTCCTCCATTTTCTTCTTGATATTTTGGGCACATATGCACATGTGCCCAGCCTGAGTGTTAGGTCACGAGGTCTGGGACTTGAACCATGGTCCACTATGAGGGAGTTCAGCCTGTTAACCACTATGCCACCTGCTGGCCCCCGGGGGCTCAGACAGTTTATACAGAGCTCACCCTGTGCAGTTTGACCCAGGCTGTGTTTCCTTGAAGTCCTGCATCGGGGCCCATATCCCACCCTGTGCCTCAAAAATTTTGCATTCTGAAACTTGGCCTGAGGGACACTTTTTTTTTTTCTCTTGTTAATGAAAACAGGTCCAACCTATACCCAGTGTTATGAAACTCTCTACTTTCTTTTGCTTAACAATGTGTTTTGGACATCTTGTCTGTACAAAGTCTGACCTCACACTTTTTTTTTGAGAAAGTGATTTTAGCTATTAGGGTGTGTGCACTTGCTGGAGAGACAGAGGGAGACAGAGAGACAGAAAGAAAGAAATTACCCCTCCAGGGCAGGGGATGATCATGTTGCAACCCCTTCGTTTCCATTTTCCTCTTGAGATTTTGGCTATGCATGCACACATGCCTGGAGTGTTTCAAGTCACTAGATCTGGGACTCGAACCTCAGTCGACCACGTGAGGGTTCAGCGCCCTCAACACTATGCCACCTGCTGGCCCCTGACATCTTACCTTTTAACTGCACAGTGTCCCAAGAATTTGCAGTTTGAAACCTTGTTCTTTACAGTGCAACAACAGTGAACATCTTCCAGATTAGCAAGTTCAAAACAGGAGACTTTGAAGAAAAATCTTGCTTGGGGAAGCTCACTGTGCTCAGATTTCTAGAATTGTGGAGACTGGTGGGTACTTCAGAGATTTGAGTGGGTGACCCAGGGCCCATGGGAAGAGCACAGGGTTGGATTCTCCATGCTGGGAAACACTCTCTTACACACTGACTTCCTACTGTCATAAATGTCAACCTGACCTCTGGGTTGTGGAATGGGCGTGAAACACCTATTGACCTCTCCTAGAGGCCCAGCACTGTCACAGAAGCCTTGTGTGTCACTGCTGGTGCTTCTCAGAACCCTTTACTGACCAGGAACTTGGAGGCTCAGACAGGAAGTACCCTCCCCACAGATACATGGTAGGATGCAGAGCCTGCATCACACCTCACCACCCTTTAGGATCTGGGAGGAGTTATCCAAGCCTGGCCAGATGTGGGATTTGGGACCCCTAGCTGTGATGCTCTTAAATATGGGGACTGCAACTTGTCCATTGTCAACCTGGCTGCCCCCAGTCTCTCCCAGTGCCCAGAGCCCCAGGACAGACACTTTTTGGTGAAATTCGATCCAATCAACTTAGAACCAGGAAGGTCTTTCCCCATTATCTCCTTAGGTTAGGGGCAGAATAATGATCAACCAAAGATGTCCTCATTCTAATTCTCAGAACTGTGGATGTGTTCCCTTACTGTGGCACAAAGGGCTTTGCAGTCATGATTGAAGTTAATGACTTTGAGATGAGGGAGAGTACCCAAATTATCCAGATGGGGCGATGTCATCGGTTCTTATAAGTGAAAGAATTTTCCTCCCTGTGGTCAGATGGCAGTGACTGGGAAGCTGGGTTTAGAAACGCAACATGGCTGCTTTGGAGAAGCAGTGAGGGCACAGCCAAGGGATCAAGGAATGCAGGTGGTGAATTCTCTCCTAGAGCTTCTGGAACAGAACTAGTGCTGATGCTACCGTGATTTTAGCCCAGTGAGACCTGAGTCAAACTTCCGGCCTGTACAAGTGTAATGCCTGCTGTAATGGAGGACGGCCATTCCCCCAGGAGGATCCATTTGTAAGTCAGCAGAGCCCAGCCAGAGCATACATTCATGCACACGTGTAATTGACGCTACCAGCAAATGCAGAATGAGTGCTTACAGGGCGAGGCATAGTTTTCAATAATAATAATCATCATGATAATATGATTAATACTAATTCTAGTAATACTTATGCTAATGATAGTAATAATAACAAACACTTTAGGCATGCTCACTGTATGTATTCTGCTAAGCACCTTATATTCATTAATTAATTTAAATTTCATAGGGGACAGGTTGCTCTTTGTTGACCATTTTTACTTTTACCCATTCTACAGGTGGGGAAATGAAGACATAGACAAACTTGCTCAAGGTCACACAGCTAAGAAATAGAGTTAGGATTTGAATCCAGTCCATCTAGGCCACGTTTATTTACTTGTGCACTTATAGACACACACAGCACCTTACATTCACACTCACAATTAGACATGCATGTGTGTCTGTGTGCACACACATACACACTTTACCAACTAGCCTCCCTTCCACAGACTCTACTACTTCCTGTTTTCTTCCCTTCACTAGCTCCTGGCTAAGGAGCATGAGAAAACCAGATGGGTAAACGGAATCCCCATACCCTGGTTCTGAAGGGGATTTTTAAGGATGAGTCATATCAAAGCTTGAAATGACATATCAATCAAGAAGAAAAGTTACTGGGACCAGCCAATGGTGTAATGGTTGTGTCACTGGACTTCCATGCAGTCAACAGTGGTTCAAGTCCCAGACCCGGTAGCTTAAAACATGCTGGGGGCATGTGCTTGTGTGCCCAAAATCCTGAGAGGAGAATGAAGAAGGGATTTTGGTATGGCCATCCCCCACTGGTGGGTGATTTCTGGCTTTCTGTCTCTCTCTCTATCTCTCTGGTGAGTGTATGTGCCCTGTAGCAAAAATCTCTCTCAAAAAAAAAAAAAAAAAAAAGGAAAAAGTAAAGAAAGAAAAAGTTACTTTTTTCCCCCTTGAATTTCACATATTTTATGAAACATCACTCATTTCAACCAGGTGATTTGATTTGTTCACTGCATAATTAAACAGGCTTGGCAGAATTCTTCTGACCTGACCTGTCAGCTCACGCTCACAGAAATGAGAACAGCCTGGGTGGGAGTGTGGCCAGACTGCAGGGTCTGGAAACCTGGTCTTGCCCTTCTCCTCCAGGACCCCCTCTATAAGCCTAACTCCTCCAGCCCCCAATTACCCCAGCTGGGCTGGCTGGGCAGGCCAGAGGACTGCAGAGATAATTGGTGTTTTCAGGCAGCCAGCAGCTGGAGATTTGCTGCTCCACCTCCTCACCTGCCTGTGGGCAGGGCTGGGCGGGGCACTGGAACCTGTTGGGCTGGTTTGGAGGCTGCTATTATTATGGGGCTCTCAGGGAAGGGATGGGGACCCAGAGAATAAGGGAGATGGAGAAGTTGGGAGGATAGAGAGGAAGAGAGATGTGAGGAGGGCAAAGGGAGGGGAAATGGAGTTGCAGGGTGTGCAGGGGGAGGAGGGAGCCGGGAGCTCGGACTTTGCCTTTGCTCCCCAGCTTGGGGAGCCCACCAGATGGAGGGTGATCCGATTCTGCTTTCTGTCTCTACTCAGACCAGTGAGACATGCTGGGGATTCGAACTGAGTCCAAGTTGCCCTAGGGATAGGGAGGAAGCAGGGCCTAGGGTCTACTCTATAGGGATCCTGAGAAGTGAGGGTTTGGCTCTGCAACTGGTTACTTGGCACTCTGGTTGACACTGTTATCCCTTTCCCTGCTCCAGGCCATTTTGGACCTAATTACCATATAATTAAGGCCCAAGTCATTTCCCATTATTATTCTCCACTGTCCAGTCCCATCCATCAACTCCAACCACCTTCTTCTGACCCATTTAGTTCTTTGCTCTCCCTCCCTCCACTCTGTTTCCAATATGCACCTTGAAGTCTGCCCTGTGCGGTGGCTGTGGTCTAATGTCCAGAGGAGACTGATCATCTGGAAGCTCACGGCCCAGGGGCTGTGGTTTTGCCTGCCTGCCAGAGGTACCTACAGAGGAGGTGGTATTTGAGTGGAGCTGGAAGGATGGCTAGGTGGGGCTAGATATGGCCATGGTGGGGCCAGCAGGGGGCATACCCACAGAATTCCCTCTCTGTGCCTGGCACCTGTCCCTTCTTGGTGACTCTCTTGGGAACTATACAAAGGAGGCCTACTGGCTCCAATTTTACAACTGAAGAAATGAACATTCAGAGAGAGGGGATGGTCTGTCCAAGGTTACTCCGTTGGACCCAGGTTAGTCTGACTCAAAACCCCATGTGCAACCCACTGGAGAACTTCCTTCATCAGGAAGTATATTCCAGGCTGAGGGAACGACATGCACAAAAGCATGGGAGAAGGAAAGGACGTTGCAGCTTGAAGGCCCACCAGTGGTTCTGGATGGCTGGAGTGTGCCTGATGTCATGTGGGAAAGGAGTGTGTGTGTATTGTAGGGCCACTGTAGTGGTTTAGTAAATAAAGACCATGTTAGGGCAGGCCTGGAGAGTCAGGCTAAGGAATTTTGATTTATCCAAGAATCAGTAGGGAGGCCTTGGAAATAAAACATAGGAGCAGCCAGGGCCTGAGTGGCAGGATGGCCTGGTGCAGCAGAGTTTGCACCCTGACATAGTCCCTTTCTGCTGTGTGAGGTGAGCAAGTCTCCTGACCTTGTATTGTTCCCCCATGGGGCAATTAGGATCTCCTTTCTGTAGGTATTAGGTGTATCACATAAATACAGTTAAACACAGAGCCCCAGCACACAGTAGGGCTAACAATGACTCATCATTCCTTTCAGAAAGCTAACAGCAGAGACTAGTAAGGGGTTGCCAGGAAGCCTCAGGAAGGGTAGTTTTGAATTCCAGAAAGATATTGAGCCTGGGGTGCCACTCATAGCTGTCTGTCAGTAGGCCTACAGGTCTTGGAAGCCTGGGCTGAGAGGCTCTGTCCCCTACTCTGTCCCCCATTAGGTACCTCTGTCCTTGCCAGGAGCTCCCTAGTGATGAATCAGGGTGGGGGAAGACAAAAATACCCAAGGTCACTTATGGGGCTACAGCTTCTCCCAGGGAGCAGACGCAAGTTGCTAGAGCCAATGGCTCCCAGAGGAGGGCAGAGGGCAGCTGAAGCCTCCAGCCACCACCTCCAAGGATGGGGGAAGGGCAGGCTGGCTGTTCCTGCTATGTTTGTGTGCACAAGCTGGCCTGGTCTGATGCTCTCTCCTCTCTCTGCCTATCCAGCTGAAGAAGTGAATATGTCTCAGGAAATGGTATGGCTGGGCATGGCCCTTGCAGGGGTCCCTGGCACGTGCCCTGGGAGTACCTCCGGACCTACTGAGCAGCCCCCAAGGACTCTAGCCCCTGAGAGTAGACTGGTTAGTTGGAAAGGGGACTGATTTCTTTCTTGTGTACAGAGTCGCACCTCTGACCAGGACCAAATCACCCTTAGACTCAGTAGACAGTACCCAGAATCCATGATGCTTTTAGGGACCCATGGAAATGTTTTAATTTATTGAAAATGAGAACAGTAAAAGTGCACGTGATCCATTCTGGATAGTATTCATCTAAATTTTCAGTATGTTAGTACAGAGGAAAGGAAAGGGCTCATGGAAACTAGAGTTCCTGAGGCCCACCAAAGTCGAATGCAGCTGGATCTTTGCTCTTTTTTCTTCCATAAGACAAGATTCCAAGAGACAAAAATCTTAGGGGCTCTATTCACATGGACCTGGGTTCAAGCCCTGATTCTACTACTTACCTGTGCCATGACCCTGACTAAGCTTAACCTCTCAGCTTCAGTTTCCTCATCTGTAAAAGGAGCTAATGAATGAAAGGAGGGCTTTTACCAAAGGGACCCCTGAGAACATGAAAAGGATCCAATGTACCAAAGCTATTAAAAAAACTATAAAAGCTATCTATCTGAATAAATAAATAGATAAGTAAAGCCAATCAGCTTGGTGTTATCTATTTACTTAGTAGATTCTTACTGAGCACTCACTACGGGGCAGGCTCTCTGCTGGGCACCTTTATCATTTGTCTGCTGCCTGTTCCTCAGTCTCCACAGAGAATGGGCCCCACCATGTCCATGCTTATATCCCCATCACCCCACTCCCATTGCTGGCTAAGGTTCCCTGCAAAGCCCTTTTTTCTTCCTTCACCTCCACTTCCTTTACCTTCACTTCCTTCCTTGGCACTGGGTCCTTGGAATCCTCTTTCTGACCTGGCCAGGCAGCCCCACCTGGAACAGTGGAGCTCCCTGTCAGCTCCTCACCTCCTGTTTATCATAGGAGGAGTTGTACCAGTCTTCATGCCACTCACATTCCCATGTCCAAAACTGCCCATTTGGACACAAAACTGCCCACCTCCACCTCCACAGAAACATATCCAAATTCAGTCCTGGAATTGTCTACTTTAACTTTTTCCAACAATCTGCAGCAGCATGGGTCAGGCAACCTTCTATTTGAAATGTTGACAACCTCGGCTTCTTAATAAAATAAAAGCCTGTTTTCTATCTTTTCCCTGACAAAGACATCAAGAATGATTGACTGATTGATTTAAAGAAATTAAAACATGTCACATATTTCATAAGCAACGTAATCACCTGTATAGGATACTGGACACTGACATAAAGGCTCCAGCTTTAAGTATGGAAATAATGTTTTTCAATACTAAAATCAATAGAAAAGATGAATAATGAGTAAAAAACATTATTTTTCTCTTCAAAGGTACTGAAAACTTGTTTCAGAACCCCTGCTTTCCCTTGGTTGTATTTATGACTTAAAACAGGATAAAAATACAAAATGTAAGTATAAAAGAAAACCATTGATGCAGTCAGAGATAGTAGACCAATTAGTTGAAATGTGACTTCTGTTGTTTCCCTAACACCAGCAAATCTAAAACCATTCCCTCACTCCCCTCTACTCTCAGACACTCAGAACCCTTTGGGCCCTGGACCACTTCTTTCTTTTTTTAAAAAATGTATTTTATTTATTTTAATTTTAAAAATACATCACTTAACTTACAAAGTGAATTTTACAACGTGAATACATTTTACACCAGTCCAGTTCAGGATACTATACACGTTATCATCAACAGATAATAATCCACTTTTGTGTCCCATAAATGTCTTGTGTCTCCATTTTTCTCCTTAATGTCCTTTCATGTCCTTATACTCTCCTTCTCCCACCCTCTCCCCACACAGTATCTGGTATCTATAACCATTTTCCATGTTTCTATGTCCTTTAATCTTTCAGTTTTAGTCATAGAGTGTGGACAGTTGGTATATATTAAATGGAGACATACGATGGCTCTCCTTCATAGCCTGGCTTGCTTCATTCAGCAGTAAGTCTTCCATATTTGTCCACTTTCTATTGAAAGCCAGGGTCGTCTTGTTTATTTATGGCTGAGTAGTATTCCATAGAGTATATGTGCCACAGTTTTTCCATCTATTCCTTTGTGTGTGGACATTTGGGTTGGTTCCATGTCTTAGCAATTGTGAATAACGCTGCTATAAACATAGATGTGAAAACACTTTTCCAACTAAGCATTCTCCTGTCCTTTGGGAAGATACTCAGAAGTGGAATTGCTGGATCATATAGTAGTTCTATTTGTAGATCTTTGAGGAATCTCCATTTTGTTCTTCACAGTGGCTGGACAAATTTACATTCCCACCAGCAGTGTCAGAGAGTTCTCCTTTCACCACAGCCCATCCAGCACTTAGTGTGTGTGTTTATATGTATATATGTATACATATGTATATATATATACACACACACACACACACACACACACACACACACACACACATATATATATATTTAAAATCTTAATCATTCTGACTGGGGTTAGGTGGTATCTCATTGTGGTTTTAATGTCCATCTCCCTTATAGTGAGAAATATTGAACATTTTAAAATATGCCTTTTGGCTGTTCGTGTCTTCCTTAGAGATTATTATTATTTTTTCGGATAAGCCGCTTGAGTTCCCTGTGTATTCTGGTTATCAATTCCTTATCTAAAGCATAATTTACAAAAATATTCTCCCATGCTGAGAGCTGTCTATTCACACTAATTACCATGTCCTTTGCTGTGCCGAAACTTCTTAATCTGATGTAATCCCACTTGTCTATTTCTGGGATTATCGCCTGTGCTTTGGAGATCTTGCTTGAGAAGTTTTTGCCTACTCCAGTGTCTCCCAGAGTTTCCCCAGTGTTTTCCATCAGTAGTTTTATAGTTTGAGGTCTTAGGTTTAGATCTTTGATCCATTTTGAGTTTTTGAGAGGTAAGGATTCAGATTCATCTTTCTGCAGGCTGTTACCTAGTTTTTTCAGCACTATTTGCTAAAGAGATGTTCCTTTTCCCATCGAATTGACTGGTACCCTTTGTCAAAAATCAGTTGGCTGTATGTTTTGGGGTTTATTTCTGTGGTCTCTATTCTATTCCATTGGTCCACATGTCTATTTTTGTGTCCTAGGCCCATTTCTACAGTGGCTTCTTCCCAGCTCATCCTTCACTCCTACCCCACCCAGTGAATTCCATTTTCTGCATCACCAAGACACAACTCTTTGCTGCCCTGTGTGCTGTTCCTTTTGCCTGGAATGCCCTCCCTCCCGGCTCTCTTGAAGGTAAGGCCCTTGGGGACAGAAATCTTATATCTTTCACTGATGGATCCCAAGTTCTAGAACAGTGTCAGTCACAAACAGGTTCTTATTAATACTAAATTTTTGGAGAATGAATGGTCTAAAGAATTCCTTATTAGGCTTCAAAACCTCAATCAAATTTTTTCTTTTTTTTTTGTGCCACCCTTGTACCCTGTCACTGTCATCTCTGCTTCCACATTGCTCTGTGCTGATTTTCGAAGTGCATTTTCATGTCTGCAAATCAAGGACATTCTGACCTTTGGAGCAGGCAGACTTTGGTTTTAGGCCATTCATTGGTTTATTCACTCATTCAACAAAGACTTACAGGGGATTTACTCAGGCCCAGAGGAGAGGTCCCATCTTCTTTCTCTTTACTTAGATACAGAGGAAGTTACAGTCAATACTGGCCTGTGTCAAGGATGCTAGCTTCTCTCTCTGTCTGTCCTGTGGCTCTCTCCTGTGTGCTTGCACATGCGTGCACACACACAGTCAGACCTGGCCTGGCCTATCCTCTCAGGATCCTCCAAGGCCAATATTCTACCTTTTAGAAGGCTAGTGTTAGCAACAGGAAGAGTGCCAGAAACACCCTGGACTCCCAGGTCTGGGAGGGTGCACAGTTGCCCCTGGGCAGTGTGCCCAGTCTCTGACCTGAGGCGGTTGAGGTTTAGAGGTGGTGAACTTTCACCAATTTCCCAGAATCTCTAGGGACAGCGGCACAGGGAAGATTAAAGAACCATCCCCAGCACCCACTCCTGCCTCTGTGCCTCTCTCTGGCTACTCACGCACCAACGCTTGACATGTGACCAGATGACCATTGGCCCGCCCCCTTGAGCAAACAGCAGTGCATGTGAGCAGGGTTTGGTCTCAAGCCTGGACACAGACAGCTGTCACCCAGGACTCTTGCCCCTATTCTATAGGAGAAGGAGGCAGATGGAGTATTTGGATCCCTGGCTTCTAACTCTAACCCTAACCTCAAGGCAAAGGGTGGTGCATATCCTTCTTGTCTCTTGGCCTCGGTTTCCCTATCTGCTCTGTACCAAGGTCTGGCTGGTTAGTAGGGGAAGCAAGGCTTACAACCTTATTAGTCCCTTTATATTTCTATAAAGTTATTGGGGTTGGGGAGGAGAAAGGAACACATAGGCCATTCAAATTTCAATTTCACAGTACCATTTCTTGTGTACCTGTCCTGTGTCATTGGCAATTTTTGGAATCACCTCCGAAATAATTTCTTTAAAAAAAAAATTACTAAAGGGCATGTGTGCTTACCAGAAAGAGACAGTGAGAGGGAGAAGTCACTCCCCCCACCCCCATGGAGTGTGGTCATACCAGGGTCACTTCTCCATTTCTCCATCCTGTCGGGGTTTTGGGCATGCTCACACATGTACTCAGTGTGTTTTTCAAGTCACTGGGGCCAGGATTTGAATTGTACAGTCTGCCATGTGGGAACCAGCTCCCTTATTCATTAGTCCACAGGGTCGGCCCACCTCCAAACCCATTTCCTTCTGAGTTTTAACCTCTTCAACCTGCAGTCTCCCTTAATTCCCTCTAGGAGTTTTTGTCTGAGGGATGTTCTGGCTTACGTAGAATTATCTGAAGAAACAAGAGGGGGCAAGGATACCCAGACCGAAACAGAGCTCCTATCTAGGAAATGGGATATCCAGGTCTCTGGAGATGCAGTTGGAGGGACATGGTGGAATTCAAAGTGTGCATGCGACATAGTTTTATTTGAAATAGTTATATAATTTCACGTTTGGAAAAAATAATTTTAAATGATGAACCCTAGAAAATAATGAGTGTTCAGATTTGATTTGCTGACTGGGACATTGCAGAAGAGACCTTGAAAGGAATAGTGGCGTAAAATTAAGCCGAACCATTGAAATTACTTTTTTGGGGGAGAGGTAAAATGTGGTTGAATATTGCAGTTTCATATAACTCCAAGTAATATTTTGAGGTTACCAGAAGCATGCATGGGAAGCTGAGAACTACTAATGGGCCATGTGGGATCTGGTTTTCTATGTATAATACTTAGCCAATATACTATGGAGCCAGCCCTCTCTCTTTTTCTTTCTTTAAAATATTACTTATGTTATTTCTTTAAAAAAATTAATTAATTAATTATTTTCTAATTTGCTATAGGACATATGCACTCACCAGACAGAGACAGAGAAATGAGAAAGCAAGCTGCTGAGTCTGGGACTCAACTCAGCCATGACGGTTGACCATGTAGAAGTGCCGTGCATTTAAGCACCATAACACCTGCTGGCCCCAACCTCTTTCTCTTTTGAAATAAAGTTTATTTATATCTTTGGTATCAAAGAGAACACACACTTCCAACAGGGTTTGGATGCCATAATCCAAACCCAGATTCAGCCAGCCCTAGATCATCAGCATATGCATGTCCAGAGAACTCAGGGAGATCTCTGGAACAAACTCAGAACATTCTCATGTGTGTCAGCCTCACAGTGTTGCATTTCACTGTACCACCTTCCACTTCCCCTCACTCTTGATCGAGGGTTCTTGGTATGCCAAGAGGTCTCTTTTGGTTTAGTATCAGTCATCATGGTTAACATTAATTCAGTGAAAGTCTGATAGCTCACTGTCTTTATTGGGAAGAACCAAGGATGAGAAAAACCCAGTTTAATAAGAACTCATGTGGGGCCAGCCAGTAGTGTGGTATTCAGACAGCTGGATCCCACATGGCCAATTGCACAGTTCAAATCCTGGAACTGGTGGCTTGAAAAATACACCAGGTACATGTGCATGTATGCCCAACATCCCAAATGGAGGGAGAAATGGAGGAAAAGGGGTTGTGGTGTGACCAATCCTCTAGGGGGTGCTTTCTCACTCCTCCACTCCCCTTGAGTATACATGCCCTCTGGCAAATTAAGAAAAAAAAAAGAAAAAGAAAAAAGAAAAGAACTCATGTGAACAAGGCAGGGCTAAGGCTTTTAGCTGGCTCCTACAACTACCTAATGTTTATTCAGTGCTGTGTTAAGTGCTTTTCATGTATGATTCCATTTAACCACCACAATAGCTTTATGAGGTAGGTACCTGCATTGTTTCCACTTTATAGATAGACATTGAGACTCAGAGAAGCCAAGTGGTTTTTCCAGGGCCATACGGTGTGTTAGAGCTGCTGAAATGCTAAGGCAACCCCTGACTACCTAAACAGAAGCCAAGTGTCCCGAACTGGGGGCCGAGACACTTGCTTTCTGTAGGTTGTACGTCCTGTGGGTGATTCTTATTTAATTTGGAGACACTGAAAAGTATCCACAGGAGGGAAGAAGAGATATCTTGAAGAACTCGGAGTACAAAGCCATGTCCTCTGGGAGGTGCTTTTCTTTTTCTTTCTTTCTTTCTTTCTTTCTTTCTTTCTTTCTTTCTTTCTTTCTTTCTTTTTTTTTTTTTTTTTGGGATTTTTCTCATACGCCCCCTTCTCACAGAGAGACAGAAAGCGAGAAATCACACACCAGGGGGATGGCCACGCCGCAATCCCTTCTCCTCCGTTCTCCTCTCGGGATCTTGGGCATGCACGCACACACGCCAGGTGTGAGTTTTAAGCCACTGGGTCTGGGACGTGAACTGTGGTTGACTACATGGGAGTCCAGCGACATAGCCATTACGCTAACTGCTGGTCCCTGGGAGGTGCTTTTCTGACATGGGAGAGAGAAAGCTGACAGGTCAGGACCACTCCTTCTTACCTCTGAGGGGCTGTTGTGGGGCAAAGAGAGCTTCGTACTCACTGTGAGGCAGGACATGGCTTGATATTAGCCATTCAAATTTGTCTGGAAGCCCACCTCGTTCTTGCCTTGTGATGTGGTGATATTCCTAGCAATAAGGTGTTCAAGCCACAATGGCGCAGAAGTGTTACCAAAGGCAGGCCCATAGTGGATGGGCTTTAGGGTTTGTTTAATACCTCCAGCATGATACTTTGGAGTGGGCAGGTGTTTGCTCCAGGTAACCTTTACAGTTTAGGGTTAGGGCTCTCGTCTTCTTTGTAAAGATTCAGGTGGCTCCTTGTAGGTGAAGGAGGAAAGAATTATGTAAATGATGGCCAAGTATCTTTCATACAATTTTTTCATTTGAGTTTTGTAATAATACTAGCAATTGTGCCTACCTTCTGGGGTTATTATAATTGAGGAAACTGAAGCACAGAGAGGTTGAGCAACTTGCCCTAGCCCACACAGAAACTGACAGACCTGGTATTTGAATCCAGGCTGCCGTCTTCTCTTATGGATCTCCCAGGGACAAGACAGCCTTAGGGTCTGTGAGCACTTCCAGTAATGGAATGCACTCCAAATTCCTTGTTGTGGCTCTGCCCCTGGGATCTTTTGGTTTGCCAGCTGAAAAAGTGAGGACATTCAATAGGACTCTTGCACTGCTGGTGGGCTTGGGGAGCCACTTCAAGCAGGACATAATTTTGATTATGTGCCTGTGTGCTGAGCACTTGGCGAGGCCTGGGAATACAGCCACAAACAGAACAGTAGAGATCCTGATCTGCATGAAATTTGCAGTCTTTGTAAGAAGAGACAGCAAGGAAGAGGCACCTGTAGGCAAGGTGCTAGGCCGTGTTGGAGTACAATGGATGTTGGTGCCCTGCTTATCCCCTCTTGGGCTTCACCTTGTAGTGGTCACTACTGAATTTTCAGCTGCCTGAAATAATCTTCCCTTGCCTATGCCCAATGTGTTTGTACTTATAGCAGGCTAGAAAATCGATGTCCGTCAGGAAGATCCCCTGCCAATGACCGATGGGCCTGGTGGGTTAACATATCAATTCTTTCTCCTTTGGCTGAGATAACTTACAGGTGTGTGTTTTACACTGCATTCCAGAGCTCCCAGAAGGATCAACCTCCCGTTGCTTAGAGTGGAAACTTGCCTGCCTCACACCTTTTCTGGCTGTCTTGCTTTCCTTGTCTCACCACTCATTTCCCTCATTTTGCCTCCTAAATAAGCTGCCTGTAGTTGAATGTTGGTTGTAGAATCTCCTGCTGGTGGAACCCAAATGACTAAAACAGAGGGCAAACCTGCAGGGCTTTGTGAGTCTGAAAGAGAGGGCACCTTGTGAGTAGAGACAAAAGTCCAATAAAGATCCCCAAATAAAAAGAAATCTAAATTGAGACCTCAGTGGTGGTTGGGAGTTAGCCACTCTAAGGAAGGGTAAGCAGAGGGAGAGGAAGGGACAAGAATTCCAGTAGAGGGAATAGCATTGAGGAGGCTCAGAGGCAAGCTAGGGTTTGCAGTGTATGTGAATGGCAGGGAAGCCATTGCAGTTGTTTCCATGGGGTGGCGTGGGGACTTTGAGAGATGAGAAGACCCCAGCCTATGCAGAATCTTGGAAGTCACAGGGAGTAGTCTATATTTTATGCCGAGTTGTGGGGAGCAATGGAAGGATTGTTGGCAGGGAGTGTGAGATAATGGGACAACCTGTGAGCTGGGAAGGTGTCGGAGGAGTCCAGGCCCCACAAGGTAGCCCAGATCTGGTCTCAAAGCCCCTCAGAGGGGAGGGAGGAAGAGGCCCTGCTAGGAAAATTCCTGGGTCCCTTTCAAGGAACTTCTCCAGAGCTCATAAAGCAGGGCACTGATGGTAATTACAGGCTGGGAGAGGCCCAGGGCAGGGAGCCTGGGGACATGATGGGGGTGGTGGCCAGCCAACAGGAGCCATCACGCTGGCCTGGCTGCCAGGGATGGCGCGTGCAGACACCAAGGCCCCTGTAAAGCTGCCCAGGGCAGGCCCTTTTACAGGCATTCTGGGCTGGGGCATGACATCACCAGGAGCCAATCAGGGGCTCCCCCAGCCCTTTCTTCTTCTTTGGGGCCTGTTGTTTGGTTGTTGAGGCACATTCTTGGTAAAGTGGATTCCTCCTTTTGGACTCTTTGGACCCAGTGGGTTTTGCAGCCACTGCCCTCTCCAGCCCTTTTTTAGGCAAAAGCCTGATAATCTGAGTCCTATTCTCCATTCCAAGGCAAAAAGGGCCTCTTCAGCAGACTTAAGGGGCCATTTGGATTTCCTTTAAACTGCAACTTAAAATGAATCGACTTCTTTTGAAATATATCCATTTGAGAAAAATAATCTACATAGATTGAGAAACACAAAACAAAACAAACTATGGAGCTGGGAAGACATGGATTTGAATCCTGGCTCCACTCCTTACCACTTGTCTTATTCTCAGATAGGTTTCCGTTGCACCTGAGCCTCAGTTTTCCCACCTGTAAAGTGGGGATGATACGGTCTACTTTGCAGGGCTGCAGTGAGGACCAGACTTAATGGATGGATATTAAGTGCTCACCAACCAGTGTTTTGACAAACCCATTCCTCCTTATAGCACTTGATTTAGAGACTTAAAAAGTCTTCCCAGGTCTGTCTACTTCCCACACTACATTTATGGGGCAGAGGATCTTAAGGAAGTCGGAAATGAGGCCCAGACAGGCTGAGGGTCTTGTGAAAGCTGCTCTGTCTAATTAAGAGCTGTTTGTAGTTCTTTTGTGAAGCATGCTCATTTGCTAGTTCCAGTTAAAAGGAACTATAAAACCAATATATAACCCCACTGAAAGTTTAGAAAACGAGGGCAAAAACCTTCCCCATAAGGCTACCAGCTTCCCATTGCAAAGCTTTCATGTTAATACATAGTTCGCACCTACTGGTCTTGATATTAAACTTGAAAGGTAAATACAGAATAAAGTGCCCCTGCTTGCTGCACCAGTCTTACTGATTATCATATTAATGGCTACTTATTATTTCATCACATTGATGCTGGGTATTGTTGAATTCTACTTTCAATTTCCCCCATTCTAAATAATTTTCTGATGACCTTTTTTTTTTTTTTTCCCCACAGAGTGTTTCTCTTTATTTGTCTCATTTCCTTAGGATAAATTCCCAGAAGCAGAATCCGTAGGTCTCAGGGTAGGAACATTTTTGTGGTTTGTGATACATATTTTCCAATTTACTTTCCATAAAGGCCATTCTAATTTACTTTGCCTCCAGCAAAGTTTGCCCGTTTAGCAATTTCATGGCAACCCTACCAGCATTAAGTATTATTGTTTATCATTTTGTTTGTGACCAGTTAAGCTGTTATTGTTTTTATTTATTGATTTATTTTACTTAACTGACTTTTCTCTGGTTATCTATGGGTTAAGAAAATGGAGAGGTAGATGTGTCAATGAATTTGTATTATTTTTAACATTATCTGTTACCTTATTTGGTATGACCGCATTGAAAAGGTGGTTAGGGTCGGTGTTGTTATACCCATTTTACAGAAGGCAGTAATGACACCAGGTGACATCACAGAGGGTCTCACTATGCCAATTCCAGTGCTTGGAACTTTACAAACGGTGTCCCATGTAATCTCATCAACAAGAGGAGTTAGGTACTGTCACCATCTCATTCTACCCAGAGGAGACTGAAGATGAGTAACTTGCAAAGTTGCTTTGTGAGGAAGGAACAGAGCTGGAATTTAACCCCAAAGCTGGGAGTTGTCAAAGCTCCCATTCTGCCATACCACCTTTCTTATTGGCATCCCCTCTGGACCTTGAATTCTCAAGAGAAGAGACAATGTCTTATTTGTCCCGCATCTCCAGTGTTGAGCACAGGGCTGGGCTTAGGTAGGTGTCAATAAGTGACAAAATGGATGGGCAGACAATTGGTTTTGCCTCAGCTCTGTTGTAAGTGGGGAAGTTTCTGATTCGGCATAGAGCAGGAGATGGGAATTGGGTTTAACTCAGGTCTGATCTTGTACCTAAGTTACTCTGGTCATAAAACACCAGGGCGTGTCCTCATGGGGACACAGTGAGCAACATGCCTGGCTGCCAGTGCATCAGATATGTCTTGCCAAACACTGAAAGCAAAATGAAATGTCCTGGGAGAGCAAATAGCCAACCCCCTCCTGTGCCAAGTGAGCAAGATCATTTTGCTCCACCTGCACACACATTCTTCTCTCCCTGCTGATGGCCTTGGGAGATAATGTGCCCCTGTGTGTGCCAGAGTGTGAGGAGCAGCTCTCATGAATGTAGTGGGTGCTGTTAAGGTTCACACGTCTGAGCAGAGTGGACTTGCTATCTTGCCAAATAGCAGACTCTTAAGGGGAGCTGGATCCATATACCAGGGCTGCAGAGGGGCCCATCAGGGACAGCATTTGCCTCTCCAGACAGTTCTTGCCAAAGCCTAAGGGCTGGATGGTAGACCCTGGCCTCTGAAGGTGGAGCTAGAGTTTGTCCCTCTGCTCTAAGTTCTGCTGTGGGTGGGTGGGTG
>NW_006159579.1:8228209-8238107 GCF_000334495.1 Tupaia belangeri chinensis | reverse complement strand
GTGGGTGGGTGGGTGGGGTCTACCTGGCTAGATGTGGGCCTTAGTTATTGTTATGGTTTGGTTAATGATTTGTCCCCCAGAGTTTCACATTTTGGAATTTGGTTCTGGTGGGTGGTAATTGGATCACGAAGGCACTGGTCTCATGAGTGGCTTAATGTTGTCTCATGAGAGTTCCAGCTCTCACGAGAAGGGGTTTGTTCTTAAGGGTTGTCAGAAAGAGAAAGCTGTCCACAGAGTCTACTTTCTCTCTCTGCACATGTCTGCCATCCTGTCTGTTCCTGTTGGCCACATCACAGGTTACCGTTACACCTTTGGACTTTCTAGCCACCAGAACTGAGTTAAATAAATCCCTATTTCTTTACAAATCACTCAGCCTCAGGTATTTCTGTTAGTGATGCAATAACAGACTAAGATAGTCATTGACCTGCACCCAAGGGGCAAGTGGAAAACTCAGGGAACCTATTTTCATTTTTATTTTGCCTGAATTCCCCATCAAAGCACTCCACTTTGCTGATAAGACCATCTGGGGGTTCTCAGATGGACAATGATGGAAATGAGAATAACTCACATTTATTTAACATTTGCCCTGCATTAAGTGCTTTATGTAGAGTATCTCAGTTAGGCTGGTGGTATCTTAACATGGTTGCTATCATGGATATCAGAGTTAGCAGGCCTTGGGTTTAAATCCTGACTCTTCTGCTAATAACTGTGTGACCCTGGGCCAGTTACTTTACCCATCTAGTGTGCCTGTCTCCTTACCAGTCGAATGTTCTGATAGTAGTGGTCTTTACACCTCACAGGTTAATGGAGAGCCTGAATATATAAGTGTTTGCTTAGGGCCAGCACCTGGTAGTGAGTGCTTCTTTAGGGGTGGGTGTCACGGTTCCATCAGGCCTACCAACCCTTCACCCCGAGGTTTTTGGCATCTTAGTCAGGGCTTTAGGATCCTGCCTTGCTGGGGCTCTGACCCTCCTGTGCTGCCTCTGTTTGCACTCTTTTGCCCACTCTCTGGCCCTGGAAACCCTTTCTCCTTTGTCTCCTCTTCTGTTTCTTGGTCCTGGCTTTCTTCCTGGGTGCTGGTTGGACTCTGTCCTTCACAGGCATTCCACCACTGGCTGCCCCGGGAGACTTCAGTGGGCATTTCCTCTTCTTTGCCTTTGCCAGGCCTTCTTCCTTTATGTTCTCTTCCCTGTTAGTGTCCTTGTGTGTGTGTGTGTGTGTGTGTGGTGTGTAGTATGTGTGTGGTGTATGTTAATGTGGTGTGATGTGTGTGTGATGTGGATTGTGTGGTAAGATATGTGCGTGTGGTGAGTTTGTGTATGTTTGTGTATGTGTGTGGAATGTGGATTGTGTGGTAAGATGTGTGTGTGGTGAGTTTGTGTATGTGTATGGAACGTGGATGGTATGGTAGTGTGTGTCATGTGTGTAGTACATGTATGTGGTGATGTGTGTGTGTGCAGTGTGTGTTTGTGTGGTGTGGGATGTGTCAGACAGCAAGCACTGGCACCTTGTAGGTGAGTGTGGATGAAGGTGGGCAAGTGTGCAGCGAGGTGGGGTCAAGGTTAAGGCTCCAGACTGGTTCCATGTGCACATTGCATGTGGAAGCCATGTGAGACATCTCAAGTGGACTGTGTGTGGCAGGAGTGCCTGGGTGTGTGTTCAAGTGAGATAAAGGTCCATGCCTATGCTTGACATCTGTCTGACTATGTGTGAGTGTGTGATTAAAGGCCATCTGGGTGTGTGTTGTGTGTGAGAGAAAGAATATGTGTGCTACCTCTGTCTGGGTGTGTGATGGGTGAGGAATCCATGTGAGTGTGAAGGTTTTTGTTCATGACTGGTATTTGGGTGTTATGCACAAGTGTGTGCATGTGTGTCTGTGCATGTGAGAAGAGGGACATATATGTCTGTGGCGACTGTGCAGATGTGACTCCGTGTGAGTTAGACGAGGGATGGACAAAAGTCACTTGGCATTTGGCCCATGTATGTATTTGTCTGTGAGCACATAATGTCAGAATGCACTGGTGAGGAGCTGTGAGTAAGGCATGGACATGCACACACACACAAACACACACACATGAGCACATACACAGGAGCACTGAGTGGGGAGGTATGCAGGGCCATGGGCAGGGATTAGCCAGTCAGGCCCCATTCTGTACTGCAGGGGGCCCATTCTTAGACTCTGTTCAGAACTGCAGGGGAGGGATAAGAGCTTTCCTGATGGGACTGAGGCCAAACCTGCTAGCTTCCCTCTGTCACATGATCTGTACCAGAGACAGTTCAAGGAATCTCTGAGCAAAAGCTAGGCTCAGGACCTGGGGCAGAGGGCTGGGGCTGGTATAGACAGAAGAGAGAAGGGACACCCAGGCCTGCCTGGCTTCCCAGAGCCCTCGTAGGGGCCCAGAGCCTGCCTGTCACACCAAGTCTGACTTCAACTCTCTTGCTGTTCTCAGTTTGGCTTTCTTAGATCCTCTGTGCTGCTTCCCCAAACTGGGTTAGGGGCCACAGAGCAGGTGACAGTAATTGTTGTCCCTAGTTGTTTTCAGAAGGCCATGGGTGTCTCCGTATTATCTCTGGTGTCCTAATGAATTGTCTTTTCAAGAAAAATGTTTGTTGAATGAATGAATGGAATTTGAGAATGCTTATGGTTGCCTGGGGAAGGAGAGATTATTTGAAAGTGGCTTCTACAACAGGCATGATAGGGCATGTGGTCATACTGGGTAGAGGATGTACACATGTGTAGTGGGTGGAGGATGTACACATGTGTGTGTGTGTGTGTGTGTGTGTGTGTGTGTGTGAACATGTGGGTGTGAGAGGTGGTGGGAAAGGACCAGAGAACCATTCCGGTCTAACCATGGCTGCCCCATTGCTGAGGTGGCTCAGCCAGGACCATGCTGCTCATGTTACCCTCTTCCCTCTTCGCTGCTAGGGGGGTGTGGCTGGGTGGTTGAGGGACTGAGTAGCAGTCTGGGGTTCCTGTTTTCCTGGGAGGGGCACCAATCCTCACCAGGGGATTTGTACCAGCAGCTAAGCAGATAATTGCTTGTCAGATTGATTGAAGGCTTTTCAAAATGTCTTTTCCTTGAAACATCTTCCCATCCCCCAGTGAGCAGATTAGTTGAGTTGGAACTGTTTCCCTCCTCTGCTTTTTTTTTTTTTTTTTTTTTTTTTTCCTTCTCAAAGTAGTAATTACTGCCCAAGTAGCCCTCCATGGCGTTTCCTGTCATTTGAAGGCTGAAGCCAGCGGCTGTTTCCTCTGTGGGTGAATGACAAGCAGGCCAATTAGGGAAATACCCCAGCCCCCAGCCTAGCCCGAGTCTTAGGGGCTCCTGGTGGCCTCCATGGGCCAGGGGCTGGGCTGGTTTCTTTTGTGGGGATGGTAGGTGGGAAGGGACTGGGTGGCTGACCAACTGGAGTGCCCTGGCCTGCTTCCAAATCCTGGGTTGTGATCATCTAGTTCCCCTGAGTGTGTGCACACACACATGTGTGCCTACATGTGTCCATGTGAACTGTGTACAGGCACTCTGCCCAAGTGAAAACCCTACAGCCTGAGTCAACTGCAAAGGTTTCCTCAAGGAGCTCAGCCCTGATCATCTCTTCAGATTGGAAAAATCTACCAAGTACCTGCCGTTTTAAGAGAACCAATGGCGCATAGGTAGGAGATACAGCAAGGACAGGGGAATGCTAACTGCCAAATCTAGGTGGTAGACTTCAGGGTGTTCATGGCATGTTTTCAACATTTCCATATTTCTAAAATATTCATAATAAAATATGAATAACAAGTTTGAAATGTCACTCTACGCATTCTACTACTCACTCACCCACCCACACTTAAGATTCATAGTTGCAATAGCTTTGCATTTTGTTTCTAAACTGCTCCTTTCCCTTTCCTCCTTCTTCCTATTGTCTTCTCCTCCCCTAAGACTTCCCTCTCAGTCACAGAAGCCCAAACTGAGCAAGACACAGTCTAAAATGAGATTACGAGCCCAAGACTGGGCTGGCCCTATGGCCTAGAAGTTAAAGGAGCTTGAGTTCACATGGCCAACTGTAGTCTGAATCCTGCCCTAGTGACTTGAAAA
Source organism: Tupaia belangeri chinensis (assembly GCF_000334495.1). NCBI lineage: Eukaryota > Metazoa > Chordata > Mammalia > Scandentia > Tupaiidae > Tupaia > Tupaia belangeri. The sequence continues at coordinate 8,234,031 of NW_006159579.1, read as the reverse complement.
ACATGTCTGGAACATGTGCATGTGTGTCCCAAATCCTAATAGGTGGAGAAATAGAAAAGGGATTGTGGCATGACCATATCCCATTGGGAGTGCTTTCTCTCCTTCCCCCTCTCTCTGTCTCTCTCTCTCTTTGGTGAAAACGAACTGAGGGTCATGACTCAAGACTGTTTGAGTCTATTCAAGCTCTGCTTCTTTGTGACCTTGGGTGAATGTCCTAATCACTCTGTGCCTCAGTTTACTCATCTGTGAAACAAGGATAATAACAATAGAACTTTATAAAGTTGCAGTGAGGGTTGATTGAGAGAATGCATATAAAATGCTTAGCACAAAGCCTTAGATCATAATCTGTACTTAACAAATGTTTGGTAAACAAATAATAAAACAGACCTCATAGGGATATGTGCACCATGAATAGAGATGGCAGGGAATGTGGCAGAGAGATGAGCATGACAGGGAACTGTGTGTTTGGGGGACGCCAATGGGCTCAGGGCAACTGAACTGCAACATGGGTGAGTAAAGTGTGGAATGAGGACAACTTAAGGACACCTAGAGGGGTCCAGATTCTGCTGACCAACCCAACTGATTGGCTGGGAGACAGCGTTCTCCGGCTTCATGATTCCTGCCACACTCACTTGCATTCGTACCACCAGTTCCCAAGTAGGAAGGCAGCAGAGTTTAGAGTAAGATGACCCAGCAGAAGTTAAAGGAACAGGGACTCTGACTGCTGCAGGCATCTCACCCCTGCCTGGGGGGCAGTGAGCTCTTGAGGCTCCAGGAGTGTTGGAAGCATGGCAGGAAAGCTGTCAGCGTCCTTCAGATAAGAGGACATTCGACCTTGGGCTCAACCCAAGGCTGTTGCTTGGAGGACCCCAGCGTGCCAGGCCCTGACCCTGGGGGAGGGCCAAGGAAGCTGTCCTGACTGTAGCAGCCCTAGTTAGGGCTGGACATCAAGCCTTGCTTTATCTCTCACACCACACACTGGCTAGGAGTGCTGGGCACACAGCTCTTGGCTGGCTTGCAGGAAGCTGGAGGAGTTTCTGTCTCTTTAGAGGTCAGAGGTAATTGGAATTTGGCAGTCAGGGAAATGGGAGCTTCCTGTGGAACCCTCCCCAGAACTGAGATTGGCAGCAGGAACCCAGATAGAGCTGGTTGTGCAGAAATGCCACAGAGGTGACTTTCATGGCCAGTTCCTCCTGCAAGACATGTAGCATGATTGAATCTCACAGTATATACATATACAGTGTGTGCACATGCACAGGTACATGCTAGCTCACACATATATATTGCAGACATGTGCATATTTTCATAAGACTGTCACACACATATATCATATGTATATATGTCTACATGTATGCACCTGTGGGCATGGGGCAAGAATCTAGGGTTCGTATGTCCCTAGATGAGTCTGTTTGTACCCAGGTTTGTCTGCCTGGATGTGGATGGTCTTGGCATGTACTAAGTAGAAGTCTGTGTGTTCCCAAGCGTGTACTTACATATATAAACCTACATATATGTGAAGTATATGTGAGCCAGTGTGCTGGACGTGTGTATGAATGTACAAAGAGCATGATTTCAGTGTGTACACGTGTATGTGTATATATGTGCATGTGTGCATGTAGTACATGTCCTGACAGACTAGTTTGGAGCCTAGCAAGATGAAGTTATTGAGGGAGGGAATAAAAAGTCGTGATGCTGGAAACATCTGGCCCTTCATATGGGCTTGGGGTCTCTGCAGAGGATTTTGTGTTTCCTTCTTACTGATAAATGTGATAGTTCTCACTCAAATATATGAGCACAGTTCCTTTCTATTAAATATGATTCTCTGTCTAGCTCAGCCTGGGGATTAATCAGAGGTGGATGATTGGAAGTTGTAGATCATCTTCATGGGTAAGGGATAAGCTGACCTTTCCCATTACTAGGAAGGAGTTGCAGGCCTGGTAGCTAGACCAGGGCCACAGCAGCCCAATCCCATCTGTTCCCCAGGGTGGGGGCCACTAGGGCAGGGGCCATTCAGGCAGAACCAGGTGCAGCATCAACAGTGAGTCTTGAGGACCATGTTCGGAAAGGTGGTCCCTGCTTTGAATGATCATGGATGAGTGCTCCAAATCCAGGGGCTGTGAGAGCACAGACCAAGGGCCACTGATAGAAGGTCTCCCAGGAATGAAGGAGTTTGAGTAGCGTCTTCACTTTCGTAGCATTTAAGAGTTAGTTATCTGTAGTTTTCAGCATTCATGTGATATTTGTTCAATGTCTCTTTCTAACACTAGACCAGGGCTTAGCAAACTATTGGTTTCACCGTCAAGAAAAACTGCCAGTGAAGCCAGAAACAGAATGACAAGCTGAAGGGCTGGATGCTAAGGATATGAGACACCATGGAGCCCAAGGCTCAGAGAGGGGAAGGGACTAACTGAAACCCATCAGCCAAACATGGTCCTGACATTTTGCATTTCTCTGCTCAAAGTGAGCTTTGGCCCTTAAAGAGGTTCCCTGAGACACTCCAAGGCAGGCAGGGGATCTTACCAGAGAGCTCAGCATACCCTGAGTGTGGTTTCCAGAATCTTCAGAGCTATCTCTGTCTTGGCAGTAGATGCAGCGTGTGATCTCCACCACATCCCTTACTCCATCTGTGCCTCAATTCATCCAGCCATAAAGTGGGACTAATTACACCCACCTCACAGGTGAGTTGTGAGGATTAATTAATGTTTGTAAAGGCTTTGTGATCCTTGGATGAAAGACGCTCCTTACATATAAAGGGTCATTATTTTTATTATTATTATACAAGTGCCAAGTATTATTACCTTAATTAGCTTTTCTAGATATCAAAAGCAATTAGACAGATCACTTGCTGAATGCCACTTTGGAAAACCGTCACAGAAACTCATACACTCACCTGTCAGTGCACAATTTTGGTGAGGAGCTGACATGTACCAAAAGGGAGGGCGAGAACTACAGAAGAAATTGGCTTCTGGCTCTGGCTAAGTTTCATCCCAAATCTGCCTAGGCCTTGACCCAACAAGGCTTTGCCCAGTCAGGGTCCTTATGTTAGTTTAGAACTTCAAGGTTCAGGCAAAGGGAGGGACTGTGGCCTAGATGTGCCCATTAGGGCAAACATTTCTAGGTACTTAAAATTCCCTGAAAACAGAGGTTTTTCAGTAGAAATGCTGATGCGGGGTAGGTTTGTGGGGAAGACTTAGTTTTGCAGCCTCAGATGGGGGTGAAAATACATCCTATTTCCTCTAATGTCCAGAGAGACCAGGCCATAACCACCAAAGCCGGTCCAAGTGAAGAGAAGTCATCTCTTGAGGAGAACCTATTGCATCTGGCCCTATCCCAATGTGTGTATGTGTGTGTTTGTATATACACATATACATATATATATATATATATACATATATTTAGTGTAGTAGATGGGGACTTCTAAAAAAGTTAAAAAATGTTATATGTGGAGAATATAAGACTGTACATGCATACACACATGAATGCACATGTGAGAGAGAAAAAGAGAGAGAGAGAGAGACAGTCACACTGTGATCCTCTTCCTCTAGCCCTCCAGCTTATCAGAATCTTGGGCATACATGCACATGCCTAGCATGTTCCCAGTTGATTGGGTCTGGGATCCAAACTTGTGGTCAACCACGTGGCTTCCAGCGGTACAGTTCAATATGATGCTGACTGCTACAGAAGCTGGGTCAGGAACTTTTTCACTCACGTTTTATAAACAAGGATATCAAGGTTTGCCTTTGTGGCCTAAGCATTAGCCTGGACTGGCCTTCCTTTATTTCCTGGTTAATCTATAGAGAGCAACAAGAAGGACACAAAGTTTCTAAAAAAAGATTCTACTGACTCCACAACCTACATCTAGATTTGATGTAATAGCCACCTCTCTGTGTTATCTGCAGTTACCTGCAGTCTACCTGGACTGGGTCTAAGCTGGCCCATAAGTAGTCAACAGATTTTCTGGTAGTTAAGAGTGTGCATGGGACTATATAAAATGAAGTGTGTCAATGCATTTTTTGGGGCCACATGCAACCTCAGTCTGACAAATCTGCCCAGGCCTTGGTGCAACATGATTTTGCCTAATAGGGTGTCTGGAGTTAGTTTAGAACCCCAGGGTTTAGGCAAAGGAGGGAACTGTGACCTAGATGTGACCATTAGGGTGGGCAGGACAGGCCAGGGCAGAAATCAGTGGGGTGAGGCATTGCTGTACTGTCCAGTTAGCTGGGAGGGTGCAAAGCTGGCTATAATTAACTTTACCAGCGTCCTTAACAGAGGTGAGAGGACCTTTCCCCCACTTTCCTTTCTACTCTGTCCAGCTTCCTTAATAGTCTTGAGGACCCTCCCAAAGCTCTGATTAATCGGAATACTGGGCTGAACTACACTGCCAGTGTGTTCCTAACCAAGGTTGTATCCCAGGTCCACAGTTCCACGCATCTATTTGCTTTTTACTAAAGTTGCCTGGGGGCTGGGTTGGGGCCTTTGTGAATTAGTGGGTACATTAGGAGGTTGTCAGAGTGCTGAAGGTTTGGTGGATGGAGGAAGAGAGGGGTTAACAGTGTAGGAGGAGGTTGACATATTAGGTGCTGAATAGATGGATACATGGGATGGTGGATTGGCGTAGGTATAGGTGATTAGATGTGGTATTGTATGTAATGTAGAGGGAGGTATGACCCAGTGAATGAAAGGGTCAATATGTGGATGTAAGGTGGGTAGTAAATGTACAGAGAGGTTGGAGATTTTGGTGGGTAGATGAAGGATTTGGAAAAGGACAAAGGCCTGGAAAATGAGGAATTGAGGGAAGGAGGAGGAGTTAGCAAATGTATGGAGAGGTTGGTAGTTGAGTGGAGGGGTTGGTGGATAGGTGGATGAGTTTGGAAGATAAATGGGAACTGGCACATACATGGATAGAAAGAATGTCAGATGGGGAAGGGACTGAATCATGGGGTGGTGTGGTTGACAGATTTGTAGAGAAAATGGTGGTGACTGAAAGCTTTGTAGAGGCTGGAGGACTTAATAAAAGGGTAGAAAAATCGTTCTAAAAAGGAGGCTGGGTGGATAGAAGAGGGTTTAGCAAATATGTAGATGAGTAGGTAGATGGATGAGGAATGGGCTGACTCATGGAGCTTTTGTTGGATAGATTGCTTTATGCATGGGTGGAAGTAGATAGAGAATGGTAGATAAATGAGGAGAGGTCATATAGGAGAAAGTATTGGCAGAAAGGGAGAGGAGCTGGCAAAAGAGCAGAAAAGATGGCAGATGGGCGGACGGATAGTGGGATTGGTGGAAGTATTGACGAAAGATTGTTTGAATAATGGGAGATTTGGCTTTGCAGCCCAGGCATTAGCCTGGACTGGCCTTCCTTTATTTCCTAGGCCTCGTATACCCTTTGGCTATGGGAGCTTATGAGCCAGTTCCACAGGGAACTTCCCGTGCCCAGATGGGTGGGTGGCTGTGACCAACCTTCCCCTCCTGATGCCCCCCTTAGGGCCAGGCTGTCCATGGGCTCATAAACCCTAGTCCAGCAGGCTTTCTGTAATTATCTTTGGAACATTAGCCCAAGAGGTGGGGCAGGTGGGGCCATGAAGAAAGGAGCTGACTCAGAGGCGGATGTCTGTCTTTCAGTGGCGTGTCAAATGTGGCCAGTGGCCAGAATGCCAGGAGTAATGCCCTGTGCACCTCCCACACCAATGGCTGTCATGGGTCTTATTCTGGCTTCCTCCAGATAACTTAGAACCGGGAGGAAAGGTGTTAATTATGTAGAAACCTGACAGGCACCCACTTTCTCTCTTTTCCTCTGTTTTATCTTTCTCTGTCGGTTCTCTTTC